>NC_083727.1:104153702-104483770 GCF_028564815.1 Eubalaena glacialis | reverse complement strand
CCACTATTTTAATCAATGAAAACCCATTGCTGATATTCATTAAGCTAATTAGCAAAGCGTTGGTTAGTGATTGAGATGTGGGTGGTTCAAGTTACTGTGGTAGCTGCTTTTGGTAACAGATTTCCTGAATAGAACACCAGAAGACCACCCTGGTCTTTGCATTCTTGATTTGATATCTAGGCTGAGCTTTCACTGGGTAATATACACGTGATGTTCACACCATATATGTATTTTACAGTATGTTATAGAATAGCATAATACTATGTTGTTTTTTTATTAATGAGGTCATTTTAGATAAACTGATTAAGGACCCAAAGTAGAATTTGAGAGCTAATTTTAGTACCTTATTTCTAGGTCAGATGTCTTTTTGTCATGAATGTCAATGAACTGATGTACACTGATGGCAGATGTGGAAACTAAGCCACAGCTTAGTTAAATGACTTTTTAAAAGTATATAGAAAAAAGTGTAGAGAGAGAACCAAGGAGAGAATCCAGAGCCCCTGATTTCTTTGCCAGTGTGTATTTCATGTGGGGGGATCCCATGGTGTGAGCAAAGAAGGACATTTCTGGGAGAGAATTAAGTGAGATACTAAAATTAGGTCACCCCTAAAACACCTCTCTCCTCACTATTAGGGCTGGGGAAACTTAATTCTGTACTTCTGGCAGATGTTTGTCTCTGTTCTTACCTTGGGGACCGTTATCAAATGTCACTGCCCTCCTGGCCTCCAAGGCCAGGGTCCTCGTCACCTGCAGCTGAGAGATCTGAAGGGCGTAGCCCCCAGGTGTTCACACTGCACCCCTGGAGTTATACTTTCTGGTCACATGATGGTGGCAGCCAGGAGGACAGTGCCTGTGGTGACAATGACCTGGCTGAGTGTAAGCCCAGTGGTCTATCTGGGGGTATCTCCTTCTATCTTACCTAGAAAATCCTACACCAACACTAAATCCCTGGTGCTTTAGATTCTGTTCAGAAACATTGGACTAACAATTTCTTAACATCCTTTTCAGAAGAGTTTTATTCCAAAGTCTCCACTTCTAAGGCATCTACGACCTCAGAGTAGCCCTCCTGCATTCTTCCTGTTCTCCCCTCATCAACCCCACCCCAAATGTCCAGGCTCTTGGAGACACGGAGGCCCCTGAGAAGATATGGACAGGCTGGAGATTTTTTTTTTAGTTAGGTTTTCATGCAAACAGTAAAGAAATCCTAGCAGACCCAAGATTTCTCCCACCCCCATTTTAGGCTTTTGAGACCAGATACAGAATTGAGAGGAGATTTATTGCCTCTACTGTTTGGTAATTATCTTCGGTGCCCTAACCTGTGTAGGTTCTTTGGTTTTGATGGCTACTTCCTATCCTTTAGGCTGTACAGATATTCTGAAACTCAGTAACTCCATGGCCATGGAAATTACTGTTTTAACTGAGGAGTGCTTCTGAGATCTTGACTAACTCAAGACACTATTTCAGAAATTCATGTCAGTGATAGGGTTTTTTTCCATCGTTTCTGCATTTTGTTCTGGGAAGCGACTGGATGCTACCTGGCCAAAATTGAATTAAGTCTCATCCTGTATTTTGAAGACTGAGCTGTTTTCTATAAGCTCGACTTTGTTATATAAAGTACTGACTTCTTTTCCCCTTTCAAAAAAAATAAAAATGGAGTGCTATGCAGAAAACAGAGTAAAATCAAGTCACGAATAACATTTAAAATACCAGGAAATGAAGTATGACTTAACCCAATATGTATTCTAAACACTGGTTTAATGGAGTTTATGAAGGTTTAGAAAGTGTAATTAAATTTTTGAAAAATGAAATTAGTCTTAATTTTACATAAGGTAGAAATCTCTTTGACCTAGAAAATATAATGAAAAATGTGTTTTAGTTTTTAAACCACTGAACTTCCTAGTTGGGTGAGTTTCAGACTATAGCTCTTGGCTTCCAAGTGTGGACTCTCTCTTGTTCTCCCAACCTGCTTCTCCTGAGTCCCTTCATCCTAGTGATGGTGGTGAGGAGACCCAACATTTTTATTGAGCAACCAATATCTATCAAGCACTCTAGTAGGGACTTTATACACACACTGTGCCATGTATTCATTGATTTATTATTTTTTATTGCTTAATACTATTTTATTGTAAGGATACACTACTTTTTTGTTTCATCCATTCATCCATTGATGGACATTTGGGTTATTTCCACTTCTTAACAAGTGTGAATAATGCTGCTATGAATATTCACGTACTTATGTTTGCGTGGACATATATTTTTATTTCTCTTGGTTATATGTCTAGGAGTGGGATGCTGGGTTTTATGGTAACTCTTTTTACCCCTTTGAGGAACTGGCAGACTGTTTTCCACAGTGGCTGAACCATCTTACATTCTCACCAGCATTGGATGGGGCTTCCCATTTCTGTCTCCCTCTTTTTTTTTTATAGTCGTCTTAGTGGGTGTCAAGTGGCATCTCATTGTGATTTTGATTTGCATTTCCCTGATGGTTAATATTGTTGAGCATCTTTCCATGTGCTTATTGGCCATTTGTGTATCTCCTTCGGATACTCCTTTGTATTCTCCTTTGGAGAAACGTGTATTCAAATCCTTTGCCCATTTTTAATTGGGTTATTTGTCTTTTTGATGTTCACATTATGCCATTTAATTCTCTGTTTTTGAGATGAGGCAACAGAGGCTAAGAGATGTTAAGACCTGATCTTAGGTCTGCCAGCTGGGACATAGTAGAACAAGGATGCATAGATTGGCCACACAAATTTTGTTGTTTTCCAACTTTGCAGCATATACTGGATTTCAATTTCTTGTTTACCAGTGGCATGGGGTCTCCACAGACTCCCAGATGTTTGAAATCATCCCTTTTTGTCCAAGCTTTGGGTACTCTCAGTCTGGGTAATTCTGTCCATGGCAGATTATACTTGGTGGCCTGGCCCTTTGATTGGATCATGCAAACTTGTAAAAACATACATAACTATAAGAGAAAGAGCCTAGCTGTATCTTAAAGATGCTCAATATGTGTTTCCTTCTTCCTTCCTTCCACCTCTTTTTCCTTCTTTCCAGTGTTCTGTTTTACAAATAACGCTGTTCCCCCCATGCCGCCTCCGAGAAATATTGTAATTTAGTTCAGGGCAGTCTTTGTATTGATCCTCTATAAAGGCATAGGGACTAGTCAAATGACAGCATAGAACGTGGAATGGGTTATCTGAGAATCAGGTAATAGGCAATGGCTTCCATGTGATTTATCATCATGTTACTTAGACTTTGACTCCATCCGTCTGCCAAAGAAAGTTAGACTTCCCTGAGCGAAGGACACACACTTGATCCGAGGCTGAGAAGTGCAGATGAGTCATTTCTGTTATAAATCAATCTTGACAGGCAATGTCAGAAGCTCAGGGCCAATAAGTCAGTGTCACTTACTGAGCCCTAACCTGGCCACTGTATAATTACTCCTGGGCTTTTCCCCTTGAGTGCACCACTGTCTTCCTATATGACAAGGTATTAATTACTAGACCTGGGAAGTTCAATATGTCTGATTTCACTCAATCATTCAAACTCATGTCAGTCTCCATGCATGTTCCAATTAGGCATGAGGAGTAAGACGAGTGGAAAATAAGGACTGACTTGATCTCCACAGTCCCTCCAGGCAAACCTAAAAAATATATATACTTGGATGTCAGAAAATTTTTAGGAGTTCGTGACATTCTGTGTTTTCATTTTAATTGTCACTGTTATTGTCATCACTAGGAAATCTGCCACATAGTGAAAAAAAAATGTGGTTTTTGCTACATTTGTGGACCACCTTCAGTGAAATTTATACATCAGAAAAAAAATTTATGCAGGTTTTCCCTAATTTGCAAAGTATATATTCTTGAAGATCAAATGTAAATTTTATGTACCTGAAGACTCATCTTAAAATCATTTTTCTGCCCCATCTCTAGGCCTTCCGCAGAGGTAGACCCCTGCTCTTTGTGTCTGCATGACACCAGTCATACCTCCTGGGCAACATACTTCTTCCTATATTTTTTCCCTTTCCCTATTTTAAGCAAGTAGCCAGAGCTTTTGGGCCTTCTTATCTTAGGGATGGTTTAGTTTCTGAGCCAAAAGCCAAAGTTTCCTGCAAGCCACACACCTTCTGGATTTTTGGGAAGCTGAAACCCATTGAAGAGATTCACAAGGCGTTTTGGAGGTCTACAGCTTAGAGAGGATTGGGTCTTTGAGAAGATGCAAAAAAGAGGATAGAAGAGAGTTCGTGGATTCTGGGCAGAGGTCCTAGAAAGAGCAGGGACTTGCATTCTGCTCTGTGGCAGTGCCTGAGAGGGTGGCGTGGCTCAGAGGGCAGGACTGAAGACTGAACCCTGATGAGGGGTTCCCAGCCCCGCCAAAGATGCCCATTGCCCACAGAGGCGCAGAAGCATTAGAGCGCTGGATCTGAAGGGACGCGCAGACTCTACTATGCATGTATCAGTGCCAGTCAGGGCTGACTGTGGACCAGTGACCACACGGGCCACCTGGTGCTTTGGTCCCATGCAGAGCCCATGTACTCTTTGCCTGGCCCTGCTGGCTTACTCCTAGCAACAGCTTCAGACACTGCCCTCTGCCACTTTAAAGGGACCAATGCCTTCACAATAGAACTGACCACTGTTCGTAGAAAACGTAACTCTGCTTTCCTACAAAGCGGTAACAAGAATTTTACCCTGGGCTCTTAAACTCTTGGTCAGGCCCTGGATCTAATGCATTCTTTTTCTTAACCTACTTTGCAAAGTTATTCAAACCTGCTCTGTCCAAATACAATTCTTGGTTCTCTGGGGGTTTGGGGTCCCCTGATGTGAATTGGTGACCCCAGCCCTTTCATTGACCTTACTTAATGTGCCCAGTTATTAATTACCTGTCTGAAATAGGTGCATGATTGGGAATGAGATGGAAAAAGCTGGGCCTTGTCCTCATTGGGCAGGCAGATGATTGTGGGAAGAAGGTCTAGAGAAGACAGAAAGGATCCCAGGTTGGAATCATCAGAACAGACTAAAGCTGAGTCAGCAAAGAAATAGGCCTGTGTTAAGGAAGGGGCGGGGCCTGTCTTCAAAGGTGTCCGTCTACTTCTGGGGAGCTCACGCTACAAAACGGAAGGACAGGAATGTATTGTCTGTTATCCACTTTTGTTGGCTTAGCTAGTGAGTATACAGGATTGAAAAGAGAAATAATAGTCTTAAGGAACTTTAGTAACTTAGTTTAGAAACTTTGGGAATCCCCAGGCAAGCTGGATAGTCCTATCACTGCCTGGAGACACCCAATAACACATTAACTTTTGTAGTTCATCTACGTGGTTGCGTGGGCCTCGTTCAGTTCTCTTTATGTCCTGAATTAGTTCCTCCGTCTCCACTGGCATCACCTTCCTTAAATTATAAACGCCTAGAGGTTAGGCACTGCGTCTGTTTAATTAGCTTTGTAAAATGCCTAGTACAACTCTACACGCGGGAAATTATTAAATGTGCTGGGATAATGAGCCAATGTTTGAAAAGTGAAAAAGGGCTCTGAATCACTTAAAGTAAAGATAATATTTTACACGATGCTTTTTGGCCTCTTTTGGGGACTCTTTTTAGTTGACAGGAAGTGTAGGGGTGTTGCTGGGGAACTGGTATTTATTTCTGTGGACAAGCACATTTCCCAAGTTCGTACACTTGGACCTACATTGAACTAAGGCCCCCATGTTGATGCCTTGTTGTGTTCCAGGGGTGCTTGGTTCCCATCCCTCTGAGCATCCCTGTGTTGTGCCCATCTTCTCTCAGGAGGCACAGGACAGCTGGCATTGAGATGTGAGCCTGACTGCAGGGGATGAAGCACATGGATGAAATGCACTGCTTGGTTCGTTTGCTCAGGCCAAGGGCGCAACAAACCAAACCAAACCCAAAAGCCGTGTTAGCTCAAAGAATGACTGTAAATTATCAGAGTTATAAGGAACAAGAATCAGTAATAAAAGAAAATCCAAACTTCTCTCTGAGTGGTCAAATTTTGGATCTCCATTGTCCTTGAAATGTAAAGGATTATGAATGTAGCCATGACAGGAAACCTAAGACACAATTGGACCAGAGAGGACAGGGCTATTGTTGGCTCTGACAATGGAAGGAAAGGAGTGGCGCTCACACAGTGCTGAGAGCCTTGGAGCTAGTGAGGTCAGTGGTCCAGGACTTAAAAAGAAAAATACCTAAAAAAAAGCCTTGGGATGTTTGCCTGTAAGAGTTCCGGAGCAATTATCACAAGTTGTCATGTCCTCAGGCCCTATTTCAATACCTGCTAAAGCGTCCAGCTTGTTAGATACCACACACAGGAAGACTTTCCTTGGCAGATACATATGGAGGTGACAGCTAGTAAAAGCGTATTAAAATATTCAGTGAAGACTTTAGAGAACAGCCTGGAGAAGAGAGATGGTTAGTGCAGTAAAAGAACAAATCTCTGGAAGTTTTTGTCTCTTTTGATTAGTTACCTCAGGTTTGAATTGGAGGAGGAGGATTTCAAGGGCAGTGCTTGGAGGGATGGATGTCTGGTGACTTCAGTTTACAGCCCACGAGCTCTCTTGGACACTGCGGAGCCCTTTGGGCAGAGTCAGCTGTCGAGATGTTCATTCCCAGGCCTCTGCTGTCCTCCTTGTGTTCTGCCTCCGGAGCTCACTGGGGCTTGTGTCTTCACCCGTCAGCTTGAAGCAGTTGGCATCTGACTCTGTATCTCTGGCCTCAGTCTCTCTTCTGAGTCGCTGTTGAACATTTTGAATTATTCAGTGGATGTTTCCACTTGGAGGCTAACTCACCATCTTCCCTGAAAAACTGCTCCTAACTTGTCCTGTGTCTGAGGGACACTGCATGTTTTTTTCTCCTGGACTGCCAGTAGAAATCCTGAGGTCACTATTGACTTCTTCCATTTCCAACTTCTCCATAAGTACTCACTCATCAGAGCTAGTTGACTCTTGCTCCCAATATCCTGTCCTGCAACCTGGGCATTTAAGCCTCTTTTCCTGGCAGACGTGGGTTGTTTCAGCCAGGTTTGCACTGTATCTGTTTGTGGTTTCAATCTTCCATAAGAATGGCCATTTGGGTACAGGAGCCTGAACCAAGATGGTGGAGTAGAATATACAAACCTACCTCAAGAAACAAGAAAAATCTCAAATAAACAATCTAACCTATACCTAAAGGAACTAGAGAAAGAAGAACAAACAAAACCCAAAGTTAGCAGAAGGAAAGAAATCATAAAGATCAGAGCAGAAATAAATACAAACAAAGAAAACAATAACAAAGATCAATAAAACTAAAAGCTGGTTCTTTGAGAAGATAAACAAAATTGATAAACCATTAGCCAGACTCATCAAGAAAAAGAGGGAGAGGACTCAAATCCATAAAATTAGAAATAAAAATGGAGAAGTTACAACAGACACCGCAGAAACACAAAGCATCCTAAGAGACTACTACAAGCAACTCTATGCCAATAAAATGGACAACCTGGAAGAAATGGACAAATTCTTAGAAAGGTATAAGCTTCCAAGACTGAACCAGGAAGAAATAGAAAATATGAACAGACCAATCACAAGTAATGAAATTGAAACTGTGATTAAAAATCTTCCAACAAACAAAAGTCCAGGACCAGATGGCTTCACAGGTGAATTCTATCAAACATTTAGAGAAGAGCTAACACCTATCCTTCTCAAACTCTTCCAAAAAATTGCAGAGGAAGGAACACTCCCAAACTCATTCTATGAGGCCACCATCACCCTGATACCAAAACCAGGCAAAGATACTACAAAAAAAGAAAATTACAGACCAATATCACTGATGAATATAGATGCAAAAATCCTCAACAAAATACTAGCAAACAGAATCCAACAACACATTAAAAGGATCATACACCACGATCAAGTGGGATTTATCCCCGGGATGCAAGGATTCTTCAATATACGCAAATCAATCAATGTGATACACCATATTAACAAATTGAAGAATAAAAACCATATGATCATCTCAATAGATGCAGAAAAAGCTTTTGACAAAATTCAACACCCATTTATGATAAAAACTCTCCAGAAAGTGGGCATAAAGGGAACCTACCTCAACATAATAAAGGCCATATACGACAAACCCACAGCCAACATCATTCTCAATGGTGAAAAACTGAAAGCATTTCCTCTAAGATCAGGAAGGAGATAAGGATGTCCACTCTCACCACTATTATTCAACATAGTTTTGGAAGTCCTAGCCATGGCAATCAGAGAAGAAAAAGAAATAAAAGGAATCCAAATTGGAAAAGAAGAAGTAAAACTGTCACTGTTTGCAGATGACATGATACTATACATAGAGAATCCTAAAGATGCCACCAGAAAACTACTAGAGCTTAGCAATGAATTTGGTAAAGCTGCAGGATACAAAATTAATGCACAGAAATCTCTTGCATTCCTATACACTAATGATGAAATATCTGAAATAGAAATTAAAGAAACACTCCAATTTACCATTGCAACAAAAAGAATAAAATACCTAGGAATAAACCTACCTAGGGAGACCAAAGACCTGTATGCAGAAAACTATAAGACACTGATGAAAGAAATTAAAGATGATACCAACAGATGGAGAGATATACCATGTTCTTGGATTGGAAGAATCAATATTGTGAAAATAACTATACTACCCAAAGCAATCTACAGATTCAATGCAATCCCTATCAAATTACCAATGGCATTTTTTACAGAACTAGGACAAAAAATCTTAAAATTTGCAGTGGAGACACAAAAGACCCCGAATAGCCAAAGCAGTCTTGAGGGAAAAAAACGGAGCTAGAGGAATCAGGCTCCCTGACTTCAGACTATACTACAAAGCTACAGTAATCAAGACAATATGGTACTGGCACAAAAACAGAAACATAGATCAATGGAACAAGATAGAAAGCCCAGAGGTAAACCCACACACCTATGGTGAACTAATCTATGACAAAGGAGGCAAGGATATACAATGGAGAAAAGACAGTCTCTTCAATAAGTGGTACTGGGAAAACCGGACAGCTACATGTAAAAGAATGAAATTAGAGCACTCCCTAACACCATATACAAAAATAAACTCAAAATGGATTCAAGACCTAAATGTAAGACCGGACACTATAAAACTCTTAGAGGAAAACATAGGAAGAACACTCTTTGACATAAATCACAGCAAGATCTTTTTTGATCCACCTCCTAGAGTAATGGAAATAAAAACAAAAATAAACAAATGGGACCTAATGAAACTTCAAAGCTTTTGCACAGCAAAGGAAACCATAAACAAGATGAAAAGACAACCCTCAGAATGGAGAAAATATTTGCAAACAAATCAATGGACAAAGGATTAATCTCCAAAATATATAAACAGCTCATGCAGCTCAATATTAAAAAAACAACCCAATCCAAAAATGGGCAGAAGACCTAAATAGACATTTCTCCAAAGAAGACATACAGATGGCCAAGAAGCACATGAAAAGCTGCTCAACATCACCAATTATTAGAGAAATGCAAATCAAAACTACAATGAGGTATCAGCTCACACCAGTTAGAATGGGCATCATCAGAAAATCTACAAACAACAAATGCTGGAGAGGGTGTGGAGAAAAGGGAACCCTCTTGCACTGTTGGTGGGAATGTAAATTGATACAGCCACTACGGAAAACAGTATGGAGGTTCCTTAAAAAACTAAAAATAGAATTACCATATAATCCAGAAATCCCACTACTGGGCTTATACCCAGAGAAAACCATAATTCAGAAAAACACACGCACCCGAATGTTCATTGCAGCACTGTTTACAATAGCCAGGTCATGGAAGCAAGCTAAATGCCCATCGACAGACGAATGGATAAAGAAGAAGTGGTACATATATACAATGGAATATTACTCAGCCATAAAAAGGAATGAAATTGGGTCATTTGTTGAGACGTGGATGGATCTAGAGACTGTCATACAGAGTGAAGTAAGTCAGAAGGAGAAAAACAAATATTGTGTATTAACACATATATGTGGAACCTAGAAAAATGGTACCAATGAACCAGTTTGCAGGGTAGAAATAGAGACACAGATGTAGAGAACAAATGTATGGACACCAAGGGGGGAAAGCAGCAGGGGGTGGGGGTGGTGGTGTGATGAATTGGGAGATTGGGATTGACATGTATACACTGATGTGTATAAAATGAATGACTAATAAGAACCTGATGTATAAAAAAAATAAAATTTAATCAAAAATTGTAAAAAAAAAAGAATGGCTATTTGTATTTTTGAGGACTTTCACAGCTCCTAACTCACTTGATCCTCATAATAATCTTTATAAGGACAAGGAAACTGAAACTCAGTGACTCATCAAGGTCAGAGATATTCAGTGGTAGACTAGGTCTCTTGACTCTAAATCTACTGCTCTTTTTGATACAGAGAGTCTCTTTTCATGTCATATAATTTAAGAGTCTGGTCAATGTCCTTGACATCTTTTCTGCAAACCTATGCCTCTCCAGGCAGGAGATGGACTATATACTGAAGTTGTGACCGTGTGTTGGTTGTCAGGGAATCCTCGTGGACCTATCACTTTATTCATCTCCCTCTCTCTTTTTAAATAGTCTCTTTTTTTTTTAGAGTGTTTTAGATGCACAGTAAAATTAAGTAAAGGGTACACAGAGTTCCCATATACCTCTTCTCCCCTCACATATATAGCCTCCCCAACCATCAGTGTGCCCACCAGAGTGGTACATTTGTTACAATCCATGAACCAACACTGAAACCTCATAATCGCCTGAAGTCCATAGTTTACATTAGGGTTCATTCTTGGTATTGTACATTCTATGGGTCTCCACAAATGTGTAGAGACCTGGCTATACCATTGTAGTATCATACAGAATAGTGCACTGCCCTAAAGATCCCCTGTGCTCAATCAGTTTATTCTCACCTCCCTGATTACCCCTGGCAACAACTGATCTTTTTACTGTATCCATAGTTTTGCCTTTTCCAGAATGTCATATAGTTGGAATCATACAGTATGTAGTCTTCTCAGATTGGCCACTTTCACTTAGCATTATGCATTTAGGGTTCCTCCACGTCTTATCATGACTTGATACCTCATTTCTTTCAGATTCTGAAATATGCTCCATTTTATGGGATACAACGGTTTATCCATTCACCTACTAAAGGACATCTTGGTTGCTTCCAGGTTTTGGCAATTCTGAATAAAGCTGCTGTAAATATCCATGTGCAGGTTTTTGTGTGGACATAAGTTTTCAACTCCTTTGGGTAATACCAAGGAGTGCAATTGTTGGATCATATGGTAAGAGTATGTTTAATTTTGTAAGAAACTTCAAATTCTTCTCCAAAGTGGCTCTACCATTTTGCATTCCCATCAGCAGTGAATGAGAGTTTCTGTTGCTCCATATCCTTGTCAGCCTTTGGTGTTTTCAGTGTTTTGAATTTTAGCCATTCTGTTAGATATATAGCAGTATCTCATTGTTGCTTTAATTTGCAGTTCCCTAATGATGAATGCTTTTGAGCATCTTTTCATTTTCTTATTTGCTATCTGTATATCTTCTTTGGTGAGATGTCTATTCATACCCATTTTAAAAAGCAGGTTATTCATTTTCTTATTGTTGAGTTTTAAAAGTTCTTTGTATACTTTGGATAATGGAGTCTTATCAGGTATGTCTTTTTGCAGTGATATTCTCCCAGTCTGTGCCTTGTCTTTTCATTCTCTTGACAGTGCCTTTCACAGAGCAGAAGTTGTACAGAAATCTAGCTTGTTCTTTCTTTCATGGATCATGCCTTTTGTATTATATCTAACAAGGCACCAAACCGAAGATCATAAAGATTTTCTCCTAAGTTATCTTGTAGGTGTTTTATAGTTTTGCATTTCACATTTAGGTGTACAATACATTTTGAGTTAATTTTTGTGAAGGGTGTAAAGTTTGTGTCTAGATCATTTATTTTGCTTGTGGAAGTCTAGTTGGTCCATCACCATTTGTTGAAAAGACTCCTTTCTCCATTGAATTGCCTTTGCTCCTTTGTCAAAAATCAGTTGACTGTATTTTGTGGAGTTTTTTGGGGGAGCTCTACTCTGTTCCATTGGTTTATTTGTCTATTCCCCAATACCACACTATCATGTTTACTGTAGCTTTACAGTAAGTCTTGAAGTTGGGTAATGGTAGTCCTCTGACTTTGTTCTTCAGTACTGTGTTGGGTATTCTGGGTCTTTTGCTTCTTCATATAAACCTTAGAATCAGTTTGTTGATATCCACAAAATAAGTTGCTGGATTTTGATTGGGATTGTATTGAATCTGTGGATAGAGTTGGTAAGAATTGACATCTTAACAATATTGAGTCTTCCTGTCCATGAACATGGAATATTTTTCCATTTATTTAGTTGTTCTTTGATTCCTTTCTTCAGAGTTTTGTAGTTTTCCTTATATAGATCTTTTACATATTTTGTTATATTTATAACTAAGTATATCATTCTGTGGGAGTGTTCATGTAAATGGTATTTTTTTAATTTCAAATTTCAATTGTTTGTTGCTAGTATATAGGAAAGTAATTGACATTTGTATATTAATCTCATATCTTGCAACCTTGCTGTAATGACTTATTACTTCCAAGAGGGTTTTTTTTTTTTGACAGTTCTTTCAGATTTTCTACATAGACAAGTGCTATCTGTGAACAAAGACAGTTTTATTTATTCCTTCCCAATCTGTATACCTTTTATTTCCTTTTCTTGTCTTATTGTACTAGCTAGGACTTCCAGTGTGATGTTGAAAAGCAGTGGTGAGGAGGACATCTCTGCCTTCTGATATTAGCAGGAAAAGTTCCAATGTTAAGTCTAACATTTGCTGTAGGTTTTTGTAGATGATTTTTATCAAGTTGAGAAAGTTCCCTTCCATTCTAGTTTGCTGAGAGTTTTTATCATGAATGGGTGTTGGATTTTGGCAAATACTTCTACATCTATTGAAATAGTCATATGACTTTTCTTTAGCTGGTTGATGTGATAGATTACATTAATTGGTTTTTGACTGTTGAACCAGCCTTGCACACCTGGAATAAATCTTATCTGATTATAGTGTATATATTTTTTAGTATACTGTTGAATTTTATTTGCTGATATTTTGTTGAGGATTTTGCATCTACATTCATGAGAGATATTGGCCTATAGTTTTCTCATAGTGTCTTTGTCTGGTTTTGGTATTGGAGTTAGCTAGCCTCATATAATGAGTTAGGAATAATTCCCTCTACTTCTATCTTCTGGAAGAGATTTTAGAGAATAATTTCTTCCTTAAATGTTTGGTAGAATTCACTAGTGAACCTATATGGACTTGGTGCTTTCTGCTTTGGAAGGTTATTGATTATTGGTTCAGTTTCTTTAACAGATACAGGCCTATTTAGATTGTCTGTTTCTTCTCACGTGAGTTTTGGCAGATGTGTCTTTCAAAGAATTGGTCAGTTTCATCTAGGTTATCAAGTTTATGGGCATAGTGTTGTTCATAATATTTATTATCTTTTTATTGTTCATGGGATCTGTAGTGACGTTCCCTCTTTCACTTATGATATTAGCAAATTGTGTCTTCTCTTCTCTTTTTTTCCCCTTAGCTAGCCTGGCCAGAGACTTATCAATTTTATTGATCTTTTCAAAGATCCAGCTTTGGTTTTGTTGATTTTCTCTATTGATTTCCTATTTTCAATTTCATTGATTTCTGCTCCAATTTTTATTATTTCTTTTCTTGTGCTTACTTTGGATTTAATTTACTCTTCTTTTTATAGTTTCCTAAGGTGGGAGCTTCCATTATTGATTTTAGATCTTTCTTCTTTTTCAAAATATGCATTCAATGGTATACATTTGCCACTAAGCACTCTTTTACTGTATTCCACAAATTGATTAGTTGTGTTTTTATTTTCATTTACTTTAAAATATTTTTTAAAATTTCTCTTGAGATTTTTAAAAAATGTGTTGTATAATCTCTAAGGATTTGGGGATTTTTCAGCTATCTTTCTGTTGTTGATTTCTAGTTTAATTCCATTGTGGTCTGAGAACACACGCTGTATGATTTTTGTTCTTTTAAATTTGTTAAGGTGTGTTTTATGGCTCAAAATGTGGTCTGTCTTGGTGAGTGTTCCATGTGAGCTTCAGAAGAGTGTGTGTTCTGTTACTGGATGGTGTATTCTGTAGATGTCAATTAGATCTAGTTGACTGATGATGCTGATAGTTGATTTCAACTATGTCCTTACTGATTTCCTGCCTGCTGGATCTGTCCATTACTGATACAAAGGTTTGAAGTATCCAATTATGATAGTGGTGATATTTCAGCTATTTTCTCCTTGCAGTTCTATCAGTTTTTCCTCATCTTTTTTGCTCAAATATGTTTAGTTGACTCTCCATACCCTTTTAACATGACAGCATGACTCAATCAAATAGTCCGCTCATCTCTGTTTCACATTTCCACCTAAGATTCTGGTAGCTCTGTTGTCACATCCTGTGACCAAGGCAAGTTCAAACCTAATGTACTGACTCAATTTGGTTTCCCCAGATCCTACCTGTTGGGAGGGACAACTAGCTGTGTTACTTGAATTAATTCATCCTTATCACTACAAGCCAACTTTTTGTAGGTATATCGTGTGACAGTGCATATTTGTCTCAATATGTTCTTCTAACATTAACAAAATGAGAGTAAGGGCAGGTGTCCTGTTTATTGGTCCCTGCACAGTGCCAGTAGCATGGTTGGCCCTTAATACATGTTTGTTTGAGAGTCAAATGAGCACATTAATGTACAGCTGGAGGAAGAAATTTTATGGTGTAATGTTTGAATTTGAAAAAAATAAAGACCAAAGATGAAAATTTTTAAAAAGAGGAAAAAGAAAGGAAACAGTTCTTTGGAATCAAAATTCCTACTCACTAGAGATAAAAGAATATATCAATGTGTAGTCTGAAAATAATATTATATTTAGACTTATAAGATCTGGACATGAATTCTAGTTCCATCATCTTGGATCATTTACTTATCTTCTCTAAGCTTTAAGTAATACTTACCTCATGGAGTCACTGAAGGAACACCATGAGATACGATACTTTACAAATGCTATTAAATATTTCCATTAAATCTCCATTAAGGGTGAGAGTATGATGACATCAAATATTCGGTCACAGATAACTGTTAAAAATACTGTTTGGGCATATGTATACAAAAAAGAACAGCCTCTGACACACAGTTCACTTTTTCATTTTTGTTTAGAGAAGAGGTGAATCCTGATTTTACTGTTTTACTTGGCTTACATAAAAAAGTTCCACATTGTGTTACTGGTTTGTGCAGTTTGAGATTAATGCCTAATGGTTGTTTACAAAGACACATTTTTATTTCTGTAGCATGAGTTCACGCTATTGGGCTTACACCATCTGTCTAGTATAAGCTCACTTCAATTCTCAGCTACTAATGTGCTTCTAATTAATGAATGTGTAATGTAAGCATTGAAAAATCTCTTTCATCATGAAGAATTGAGGCCTGAAATTATCCGTTGGTTTCGTGTGTGCCTTTCTTGTTTGTTTATTTAAGGTCTTTTGCCACATGGAGATTTTATCCCCCATAATGCCTCATCTGAACTAATATTTTTCCATAATAGAATTTCCAAAGTATCGCTTACATAGTATATATGGGCTTTCTTAAAGTGTAACTAATTTCAAACAGGTCCTCTTCCAGAACCTGAAAGTCTGTTTAATTTTTATTAAAAATGTTTAAGAAACAAGTTCAACTAAGGTCTCAGAGGGGAGGACACTTCTAGACTAGCAACTCGTTAATTCCTGTTTCTTCCCCACGGGAGAACCACTAATTAATGTCTTCCAATCCAGGCTCCAAGCTCCCTAGTCAGCTCAGTCCTGAACCAATCCTAATTACACGGTCACATCCACACCTAGTCGTGATGCTATTGACCTATATCCGCAGTGAGCCCTCAATAGCCATTCTGACCAATTCGTGTGACGGAGCTTTTGCTTCGATCCTTCCTCGCCATCCCCAACCCAAGCCCACCTGGGTGGCTCTTGGCCCTGTGCCAAGTTCTAGCCCGTTCCTGTTTCTGTGGGTAGAGTCCTGGTCCCTGCACTTCCACGGGTCAAAGAATAGCTGTGATTGAACACTCACTTAAATCCATAGCTACTACCAAGATTCCTCTTCATGTGCCCAACCATGTTGGATCTGCTTAGATAGCTCTCATTCCTTGACCCCTGGAACTCAATTCTCCAGCCATTTTTCAGCTTTTTTTTTTCTTTCTTTCAGTTCTTCTAAGGCATCAGGCTCTCTTTGGTGTCTGCGTATTTTCACGTGCATTTCCCTTTATACGGAACAGTTTCCGACCCTTACCACAGAAACATACACAATGCTAACTAATTCCACAGGTCTTTCAGGTGATCCTTCCGAGACACTCCAGTTTGGGTTAGGTATTTTTCCATGTCTTTTGATCACATCTTGCACTTTCCCTATTGTAGCTTTATTACACCCTGTTATAATTATCTGCCTCCTTCTCTATTACCTTCATCTCCAGATTATAAAGCAATCGTATCTATAATATTCAGTTGAATTCCCATGTCTAGTGAAGGGCCTGGCATATTATAAGCACTTGGTGAAAACTTGCTGAATGAATAAATGTTGACCCCCGACCCCAACCAAGTCTGAGTTTGCCATGCTTCAGCTGCCCTTGAAGAAACCACTCTGTAAATCACTTTTATTTCTCCATGACCTTGTCTTATCTAGGCCCTGAATCATATCTAGGCCCTCTTGCCAGTTGGAAATACTGGAATTTTGACATAGTCCCAAAGCCTTGCCAACCAGGGCCGGTGGAAGTAGGTGGGAATGTGAACCTTAGTTCATCGCATCTCCCCTGAATCCTATGATTCCTCTGAAACTCTTCCCCTCCAACTCTTCTTCTAAGGAGCTATGCAGTCATATCTTTAGGCAGATTCAGACCTCTCTGAAAGCCGTCGTTCCCTTGCTCCTCACCTGTGTCAGAAGTAGCATTTGCACTGATATTAGAACAAGAGAAAGGAGACCCGCTCCCCCACCCCCAGTACCCTTAATATAAACTTTTTTCTCAAGGCAGGAGTGGGTCACAGACTCACAAATGCTTCTGGGCTCACCATGTGGACATATATGCATAGATGTGTTCCTGGATCTGTTCAGTAAAGGTGGAAACCACCCTTTGTACATGTCTGGTTGAAACAGATGGTTGCATGAGACCCAAGTTATCACTGTGCACTAAATCTCAATCAGATTTTGTGATTTAAAAACTATCCAATTTTCCAGTTCTTAATTTGGCTCCTTCCATGAGAATCCAGCTCATGTGGAGGCCTCAGACTTGTGGCCCAAGGACTGAGCCAGGCTCTCAGACAGTTTGGTTTTGCTTGCATAGCATTGGCCTGCACAGTGTTTCTTAAAACTTTCCATCAGCTGTCAATTCTTCACAATCAGATAATATATTTAAAATTTTGGATTTCTAGCTTCTCTTGAAAAAATGAGAAGACCAGGCCTGGATTTTAGGCCACAGTCCTTATAACTCCCAATTGTTGCCACTATGCCTAGACCAGGCCATGTATTTATGGCACCTACTTGTTCCTTATGGCCACTCAAGTTTATGATTCCAAGTCCAGAGACCCAAGAGAATCTAGTTTCTAATTTACTAGAGTTAAGCTGTATGTAATCTGGCTCTGAAAAGTGCATCTAGGCTACTTCCCCTGTATTGTACATGTGACAGACTATGGGCCAAGAGTACTTAGCTTCTCATAAAGAGACTGGATTATGCATGAGGATAAGTAACACCAACTTGGAGGCATGTTTAAATATGGTATATTTATTTGGTGGTATGTAAGGAGCCATTAAAAATTATTTTTTGAAAATAATCATATATTGGTAGTGGAAAAATGCAGACTACATTACTACATATGATGTATCTCTAATCCTAAAGGAAAAGTATAAGTATATATAGATCAGAAAAGTCTGAAGGAAAGAAATACATTAATGTCTTTTTAAAATTATTTATTTATTTATTTGGCTGCACTGGGTCTTAGTTGCAGCAGGCAGGATCTAGTTCCGACCAGGGATCAAACCTGGGCCCCCTGCATTGGGAGCACGGAGTCTTAACCACTGGACCACCAGGGAAGTCCCAGAAATACATTAATGTATAAAGGTGATAATCTCTGGCTAGTGGTATTGTAGATAATTTTAGTTTTTTTTTAATACACTCCTGAATTTCCGAAAAATCTTTTTGAGTATCTATTACCTTTATAATAAGAAAAGTAATTTTTAAATAAGAAGAAACAGAAATTACTCCAGCAATCTAAATGTACCATTTCTGTAAAATTTGTCATGGTCCTAGGGAGGATTTTTAGCCTATGGGTCTCCCAAATTACCCATTGTGTAATTTTTTTTGGAACAACATTGAAGGGAGCTTGAGCTCCATTAATGAGAGCCCAAGGGACAGCTGGGGGATGGCTGGAAGGAAATAAGTACTAATCATTCCCACTGTTGAGTGCCTGCTCCATGACCCTCCCTACCCCACGTTCCTGGGCCTGTATGAAACTAACAACGAAGGAAGTTAAAGAACCCACATCAGATACGGAAGGCATTAGGGACTGATGGGCTCGCAGAGACAGAAGGTTGAGAAGAGTGGAAATTGAGACTAAAGGGTGAAGGACAGAAAGAATAAAATAAAGAAAAATAAAAAATATTTAAAAGATTGCAATATAAATGATTAAATAAAATATAGTTAAAACAAAGACAAGTTAGAAAGAACCCCCAGAAGCTTAGAAATTAAAAGTGTTCAAAAAATAGAGAAGCAAATATAAAAGGAAAAAAAAATGATAAAGGCTCAGGAATAAAATAAATGCAACCATGAAAGAATTAAAGTAAACTATATATATATATTTTTTAAACAGACAGACATTGAAGAGTGGACTTCTTTTTTTTTTTTTTTAATTTTATTTATTTATTTATTTATTTATTTATTTATGGTTGTGTTGGGTCTTCGTTTCTGTGCGAGGGCTTTCTCTAGTTGCGGCAAGTGGGGGCCACTCTAAGTCGCGGTGCGCGGGCCTCTCACTATCGCGGCCTCTCTTGTTGCGGAGCACAGGCTCCAGATGCGCAGGCTCAGCAATTGTGGCTCACGGGCCTAGTCGCTCCGCGGCATGTGGGATCTTCCCAGACCAGGGCTCGAACCCGTGTCCCCTGCATTGGCAGGCAGATTCTCAACCACTCTGCCACCAGGGAAGCCCCTAAAGTAAACTATATTGATGAAATTTAGAAAACGAACAAAAAGAACTAAAAAACCCTAAAACTTTGAAAGAATAGGATAAAAGATTACAATTCCATAAAATAAGAAAAAATTTAAACCCTATGTAAAAGAAGATAAAATGGTAAAATTGGGAAGCTTGAAAATTAAAAGGATACGACAACTGAGAAGAAACCTATAATTACAATTGTAATAGCCAGCTTTTATTAGAAGCTTACTGGGTGCCAGGGACTTGACATTAATTCATGTAATCCTTTCACTCACTCTATGAGGTCGATGCTATTATCTTCCTCTTCCTCTGAAGCAGGAGGAAAGCGAGGCATACAGGTGAGAGGCTCCCCTGCAGGGACCCATTGGGAAGGGGTGGCTCTGGGCCTTGAGCTCAAATCACCACCTCTGGATTGACCATACATACTATGATATAGTATAGATGAAATGGAAATCTTAAGGCTAAACACTGCTAAAATAATACTCCCTCTGAAGTTGAAAAGTCTTTCAAATAAATAAAATTCCAATGAAGAAGGAGGAGGAGGAGGAACACAGAGACCAAGACAATGACACTAGTAAAGGCTACTCTGCTGGACAGAAACCTCTGGGCAGATGCCTGGGCGACGTGCTGTCCTCCCCCCAAGGAGAGCATGCGATCTTGTGCCATCTACACAGGACACGCTCTCCCTTCCCCTCTGGAGGTTTCTGTACCCAGCGCTGTTCTGACAGCAGTGTTAGCTGCCCAAATATTGTGAGGGAGGCTAACATAGAACTATCTTTACTTATTTAAGGTGATAGAAGATTTGGGAATAGGTAGAAAGTCATAGGAAAATCTCACATCTTCTCTTTTCAGTTAAATCTTTTTTACAGAGGGCTGAGGTATTTGAGCTCATGCCTGTATACCTTTCTTAAAAAACAAAAACAAAAGAATCCTGGGGCTTCCCTGGTGGTCTAGTGGTTAAGACTCCATGCTTCCACTTCAGGGGGCGCGGGTTCGATCCCTGGTTGGGGAACTAAGATCCCACATGCCTCACGGTGTGGCCAAATTAAAAAAAAAAAAAAAAAATCTTGATTACTGTTTTTATTTTCCTAAGCATCTCTGGCAGATAACTGCTGTAAATATAAAACGAAAACAATTTTCGGGAAAAATTTGATGGCAATATCAAGCTTATGTGCTATTTTCAAGAAAACTTTAAAAGTCAAATTTAACTGGTTTCTGAAGCTTACTACCTCACACACGGTGAGGTATAACTAAGTGGAAAAGTACTATCTGGAGCAATACAAACACGTAAATATGGGAAATATTACAAAGTCTTCAAAGTCTAGGTAGAATCTTGAAGAAATCACACGTCAATCTGTTAGAATTCCTTGCTGCTAACCAGAAGTTTGGCAAAATATTATAAGGAACATAGATGGATTTTTTTTCTTATATCTCAGCAGTTGCTGTTATACTAAAATGTATATAGGACATTACTGTTAAGACTGCCTTAAAGTTCAAAAAGATGCCTCAAAATACCATTGCAATCTACTTGGTCTTAAAATGTGAATGTAATACAAGATCGTGGGAAGGATGGGAAAGAGTGCTGAGTGTTGCAGTTAACTTTAATGCTTACTCTTCTCTGAAATTACAGTAATACTGGACTTGCTGGTTAAAGATGTTAGAATAAAGATCTTTCTGTCCCTCTCTCTATGTCAAAACCAACTTTAAAAAAAAAAAAGAGAAGGAGAAATAGCAAACTTGTCTTTGAGGAAACTGGGAAATACTCCAAACTCTGAGTTGACAAATAAAAGGGGCTGAGGGCAGTAAACACTGGACCAACGTGTTTGGTGTATGTGATGGGGTCGGGGGAATGCCAAGACATGAACTCTGTTTCTCCAGATCCCAGGCAGAGAGGGCAGAGTGCAAGATTCCCCACAGTTGGCAGCCCACAGAGCCTGAGGCACAAAGGTTGGGTGTTTGGTGCACTACAGAAGGTTCCCTGAAACCTAACTCCAAAGTTTAGAAATCTAGGAGGGGCTAAATGCCTAACTCAAGGCAGGACCCTGTCCAGGGGTACCACATTACATTTAATTATCACATCTCCTTAGACTCTCGTTGGCTGTACCAGTTTCTCAGATTTTTTTTTTTTAAACATTTTTGATGCCTTTGACAGATTTGAAGAGTTCTGGTCAGGTATTTTGCAGCATGCCCCTCAGCTGAGATTTGTCGGATATATTTCTCATGATTAGACTGGGGTTAATGGTTTTAGGGAGAAAGTGCCATTCTGATTATAATGTATCCAGGACACATACTATCAATATGGCTTACTACTGTTGATATTCACCTTGATCACCTGGCTGAGGTAATGTTTGTCAAGTTTTTCCAGTGAAATTATTCTCCCTTCCCTTTCCAGAATGTCCTCTTCAGAAGGACACCACTATGCACAGCCCACACTTAAGGAGTGGGGAGTTATGCTGCCTCTCCTTGAAGGAAGAGTATGTATGTAGATTATATGGAATTCTTCTGCATGGGAAATTTGTCTTTCTCCTCCATTCATTATTCATTCACTCACTCAATCACTTATTTGCATCAGTATGACTCATGACTGTTTCTTTTATACTTTGGGTTATAATTCAATACTAACTTATTTCGTTGCTCAAATTTTCCACCTTTGGGAATTCTTCCAGTTGCCTCCTGTGTCTTTTTGACTTTCTTCTGTGATTGGTGGGGGGCGGGGGAGTGAGCAGTTCTTTACTTTCTGGCAGTACAAAGTACTCCAAGCTCCTTTTGTTTATTTCTCGTCTCAGTCCTAGAATCAGACATTTCTCGAGAATGGTGATAGAAAACAAGATCTGGGCACTAGGTGTGCTCATTGTTACCGAGGTGTTATTGCTTCTAGGCCCTCTCAGCTGAGAGAACAAAGAAGTGAATGTGTGCGTACTAACCCACGCACATGTCTATATCTGTATCTATAACTGTATATATTTTATATATATATTTATATCCACGTGTATCTATATCAATCTGGACATGAGTTCATACTGATGACTTCAACTTTAATCTCTTACCTCATGAATCATTCTAGACTTCGCCCCTTGCTTGTCTGTAATCTGTTACTCCAACAGTGAGATACCAGACTCCCACCATCTGCTTTTACTTAATTTACTTAATTCATTTACCTAATTGGTCAGTTTCAGTTGACATTATAGTGGTTTCAGAATTGTTCACCAGAATTCTCATGGGAAGCAATTTTATCAACTAGAATACAGTGCTTATGTGAAGTCTCCTTTGCCTTTCGTCTTACAGAATCCACTTACTTTTTTTGTTAATATTTATTTATTTGTCGTTTATTTATTTATTTATTTTTGGCTGTGTCGGGTCTTAGTTGCGGCATGCGGGATCTTCATTGCAGCATGTGGGATCTTTCCTTGTGGCGCACGGCCTTCTCTCTAGTTTCGCGGGCTCAGTAACTGCAGCACGCGGGCTTAGTTGCCCCGTGGCATGTGGGATCTTAGTTCCCCCACCAGGGAGCAAACCTGTGTCCCCTGGATTGGAAGGTGGATTCTTAACACCTTCCAAGTGAAGGAAGTCCCTCACTTTCAGAGTTACTTAGCCAGCATATTTTTCCCCACTTCCTTCAGTAAGGTTGTTTATATATTTGTAATACAGTTAGATTCTTTTGTCACAGTCTGAATTTCATCCTGGGATTCCACAACCTTCTAAAAGATTTTTTTAATTGTATATACTATGGTTCACTCTTTGTACTGTAAAGTTCTATATGACTTTTGACAAATGCATGATGTCATGTATCCACCATTATAATATTATACAGAATAGTTCTACCACCTTAAAAATCCCCTGTGCTTCATCTATTCAACCCTTTCCCAAGCCCCTGAATTCTTGGCAACCACTGATCTGTTTACAATTTCTATAGTTAATGCCATATGAATGGAATCCTATAGTATGTAGCCTTTTCAGAATGGCTTCTTTCACTTAGCAATATGCACTTAAGACATTCTTTGTCTTTGCATGGTTTGATAGCTCATTTCTTGTATCACTGAATAATATTCCATATTTTATCACCAAATAATTATACCACAATTTGTTTATCCATTTATCTATTGAAGGACATCTTGGTTGCTTCTAGTTTTTGGCAATTTGAATAAAGCTGCTATAATCATTCGTGTACAGGTTTTCATGTGGGCATAAGTTTTCAGATCAGTTGGGAATATGATTACCTAGGACACCTAGGAGTGTGATTACTATATTGTATGGTAAGACTCTGTTTAGCTTTGTAAGAAGCTGCCAAACTGTCCTCCAAAGTGGCTGTAGCATTCTTGAATTCCCACCAGCAATGAATGAGTGTTCTTTGCTCCAATCCTCACCGGCAGTTAGTATTGTCGGTTTTAAAAAATTTTTATTTTAGCCATTCTCAGAGCTATGTAGTGGTATTTCGTTTGTTTTCATTTTCATCTCCCTAATGACATGTGATGTTGAGCATCTTTGCAAGTGCTTATTTACAGTCTGTATATCTTCTTCGGTGAGATGTCCAGATCTTTTGCTCACTTATCAGTTGGGCGGTATTTCTTTTTTCTAATCTTGAAGATTCTTTTACGGACCTCAGCTTGTTCTTTCTCTGCATTCTTATCTTTGAGTGAGGAGCATTTTCATTCCACCACCAGTGGAGGCTTCCCTTGGCCCCCCTCACCATTCACCTGAGACTCAGAGGAATCTCCTTGGCTCTCAGAGGGCATGTGATCTGCACACCTGCTTGTCATTTACCTGCTGCGGATGTGCCTGGCTGGCAAAGAACCTGTTCCTGCTTCTTCTGCGTGCTTCTGTGATATGTGGAGAGAAATTACTCCTGTTAATTTGAATCCATCTGTAGTTTTCGCTTGTCAAATTTCATGTGTGAAAAACCTCCAGAATCTACCATTCCCATAGCTCTTCCTGTCTTTTCTGCTCCTTCCTCATGTGGTCAGCACATGCCAGATGCAATCCATGCACCTGCTAATTTTTACTCCCAGCTACAATGAGTTACTGGAAGTTGCAGTCTATGAAACAAATGAAAAAAGAAAGTTACTGGTGCATGGGTTGGAGGATGTTGTATTGATTGCTTTAGAAAAGAGAAAACCTGCTTACAGGTATCCCAGTAAGAGTGTGATTGCCAGCTTCTGCAAATATCCTGCATCTCCAAGGACAGCAACACAATGAAAGAGAGAGAAAACAGTCTCACTTAACCATAACAGTGCCCATTGTTAACCTCTTCAAATGAGCCCAGCACTTTGCTAAGCATTTTATATATATTATGATGTTTAATTCTTAAAGCAACTCTCTGGGGTAGGAATAACTGTCTTCAATTTACAGATAAGGGAATATAAGACGGAGGGAAATAGTTGAGGATACACTGTACTAAGTAGCAGAGCTGAGATTCAAACTCAGAAAAGTCTGACTCCAATACTCATCGTTCCAACCAACGTTTTCTTCCTTCTTGTTGGGCTTTGCTCTTCTGGGTCAGGTCCACATTTGGGCTTCACTCAGTGAGATTCCTCATTCCTTTTTTAATGATTAAAAAATTTGAGTCAAATGAACTACAAGCTGCTCACCAGCTGCCTGCCATCTTTATCCCTCTCTACACTTGACATTAGAAGAATAAAGTTATAAAAACAGGTTTCCATTTTTAAATTAAATCCACATTTCTGAATTACAGAACACCCCACTGCTATGCTTTATTTCAATAGATGAAGATAGTATAAGTATTTTCAATTGATATAGCACCTTTCATTTGAAAACTTTACTATCTCTGTGTCATTCATAAATCATCAAACCATTTTGGGAAGCAGGAGAATTACTTAATAAATGATCCTCATGAAATCTGAAATTAAAAACGTTGAATTTTCTGATATTTGGGAGGTAGGGGGATTACTTAATGACTTTCATGAAATTTGAAATTTAGAATGTTGAATTCTCTAATATTTTAAAGTCTTTCTCTGTTCAGTAAGAGGAAGAAATCAAGCAGTGATTTTTCCAAAACAAGAATGAGGCTTAAATGTCTTGAGTCCTTTTAAGTGCCTTCTCTTTTCTTCCATCTCATCTCCTAAGGCCATTAAAGTAAATTTCTTTTTTTTAAAGTTAAATTCTACGTGCTTAGACGTATCACTTGGACTTCTGGTACAAGTATAGTATTGACTTCAGCTGATATAACTTTGTATGTTATTCCTGTTGTTATCTTCGTGCAGGACTTTTCTTTTAAAAAAATTTTTTTTTAATACCATGCATTTTATTTATTTATTTATTTATTTATTTTTGGCTGCATTGGGTCTTTGTTGCTACATGCGGGCTTTCTCTAGTTGCGGTGAGCAGGGGCTACTCTTCGTTGCTGTGCGCGGGCTTCTCATTGCAGTGGCTTCTCTTGTTGCAGAGCACGGGCTCTAGGCGCGTGGACTTCAGTAGTTGTGGCACGCAGGCTCCGTAGTTGTGGCGCACGGGCTTAGTTGCTACACGGCATGTGGGATCTTCCCGGACCAGGGCTCGAACCCGTGTCCCCTGCATTGGCAGGCAGATTCTTAACCACTGCACCACCAGGGAAGCCCAGGACTTATCTTCTTGTATCTGGATCATTGCAATTATCTCCTAACAGGTGTACCTACCTCTGGTGTCCTTTCCTCTTCTTTAAAACATACACATGTGCAGTATTGTGCTGTTCATTGTGTTCGTCACTTCTGGGAGGTCTTTTTTCAATTTCTGAAGGGAAGATGCAGGTCTAGTCTCACACCCCATGGAGAGTGTCTGTTATTTGAAGGCAGCCCTGGATTGGAATCCCATCTGCTCCATTGACTGAGCCTAGCAAGTTACCTAACCCAACTAAACTTTAGTTTCTTACTCTTTGAGGGAACTCTGAAAGGTTGCCATAAAATTAAATGACATGAAGTATGTAAGTAAATGTTAGTTTTCATTTCCCTATCCACAACTGGCCCCCTACAGGACTTTACAGCTTTTGTTTCCAAACTGCTGGCCATGCATTACCTACCACTTTTCAAACAAGTTTTGTCTTTCCCTGGTTCTGTGCATTTTATCATGTGTTTTCTCTGACTGGAATGTACTTCTTTCCATATTTTCATTTGCCAAATGTGTCAGTTATTTCCTTGTCCAGTCTAGCTGCTGACATGGAGAATCGTCTTCTGAGGGCTCAGCCCCATCATTTCCTAAGCTAAGATCCTGGGCAGGACAGGCCGTAAAATAATACAACCCCCATCCTAGAGGCATATGTGTGGTAACTTGTAGGGATGCATGCCCACTAAGTCACAGACTTCTCTTAACTCCTGTATTTCGCCAGTATGCAAAACAGGGATTCCATGCAAGTTTCTTTATACCACTATAGTTGTACCATGTTAAGAATGCATCCTAGCCCTGGGCTCCAGTCCTCCTGACTGGGATCTTGACGCTTCCTAATTCTTGAGAGCTCCTGCTCGAAAGGGCTCTCACAACCTCTGGTTGGGGTCTTAATCTCCAAAAATTAACCTGCACACGGTATCATACCTAACTTATTTTGGTATCTTCACTTGAAAGAATCATACTACAGTCTACCCACAGGAGTGGATCACAATGCTGATTTCTACCATACCTCTCTGGGCTTTAAAATTTTGACTTCTGGCTTCATCTCTTAGGTACAAACTTTCCAACCAAGTAAGTTTCTCTACCTACCCAGGTCTTTCTAGTTACTCTCTCAGTCTGGGCATTGAGAATTGAGATGCCATCTTGCTTCATCGCTTTATTCAGAAACAGTGAGCAACTCATCAGTGAAGACTAGCTCAAATGCTCCCTCTTCTAGAATGATCCCTACCCCATTACACATTCGTATATGACCTGCGAACCCCTTCATTCAGCTCTGTTCACTGAGCATCTAGTATGTGCGAGGCATTTGGGATCAGCAGAGAAAAGCAAAGCAAAGCAGGAAAACACACAACCTTTGTCCTCATGGACTTTTTGTTTACATGGCTTATTGTATTTTCAGATTATTTTTATTAGTTATTTGAAATGCTATTAATACAAGAACAGGAGACTTTTAAGTTATCTTGTCTAACCCTACCTGTAGTGGGTTGAATGGTGAATCTCCAAAAGATATGTCCAAGTCCTGTCCCCTAGAACCTACGAGTGTAACCTTATTAAGGATCTCAAGATGAGATCATCCTGGACTATCTGGATGGTCCTAAATCCCATGAAAAGTGTCCTTATAAGAGACGGAAGCGAAGACACAGACAAAGAGGAGAAGGCTATGTGAAGATGGAAGCAGAGATGGAGTGATGCAACCACAAGCCAAGGAACACCTGGAGCCACAAGGGCTTCCTGGAAGAGGTAGGGAAGGATTCTCTCCTAGAGCCTTTGGAAGAGTGCAGCCCCTCTGACACCTTGATTTCAGACTTCTGGCCTCCAGAACTGTGGTAGAATAAGTATCTGTGGTCTTAGGCCCCGAAGTTTGTGATGATTTGTTATGGCAGCCGCAGAAACTAAAATATCACCATATTTTGCAGTTGACCTGGGCTGGTTAAGATCTTTAGAACTCATCAATACTAAAAAGAATAGATAGCTAGTGGGAAGCAGCCACATACCACAGGGAGATCAGCTCGGTGCTTTGGGACTACCTAGAGGGGTGGGATAGGGAGGGTGGGAGGGAGACGCAAGAGGGAGGAGATATGGGGATATATGTATATGTATAGCTGATTCACTTTGTTATAAAGCAGAAACTAACAAAGGTGTTAAAAAAAAAAATACTAAACAGATTACCGTCTCACTTCTTCTGCCTTTATGCCGCCACATGTAATTTAATGTAAAACCAATTCTAAATTGAAAAGCGCAAATATGCATGCTGAATTAATAGTTCCCCTTCAGCTTTTCTGGCTATACAATTCTGAAGAGTTCAGAAAGTATGATGTGTTCTTTTGGGTTCTGATCTGCAGAATAGAAATAAAACACCACCCCATAGGGTTGTTGTGGGGATAAAATGTTACAGTGTGTGAAAATGCCTCATGTGGTGCCCATCCCTTGATGAATGTGCTTTTCTTTTTTATTTTATTTTTATTTATTTATTTATTTATTGTTTTAATTTTTATTTTATATTGGAGTATAGTTGATTAACAATGTTGTGTTAGTTTCAGGTGGACAGCAAAGTGATTTAATTATACATATACATGTATCTATACTTTTTCAAATTCTTTTCCCATTTAGGTTATTACAGAGTATTGAGCAGAGATCCCTGTGCTATACAGTAGGTCCTTGTTGGTTATCTACTTTAAATATAGCAGTGTGTACATGTCAATTCTAAACTCCCAATATATCCCTCCCCTCTACCCTTCCCCTCTAGTAACCATAAGTTTGTTCTTTAAGTCAGTGAGTCTGTTTTGTAAATAAGTTCATTTGTATGTATCTTTTTTTTTTTTTTTTTTAGGTTCCACATATAAGCGATCTCATAGGATATTTGTCTTTCTCTCTGACTGACCTCACTTAGTATGATAATCTCTAGATCCGTCCATGTTGCTGCAAATGATATTATTTCATTCTTTTTAATGACCGAGTAATATTCCATGGTATATATGTACCACATCTTCTTATCCATTCAGGGTTCAAAAGGATACATGCACCCCAATGTAAATTGCTTTTCCTTATTTTAGGACTGGTGATGCGGTGGTAACAAGGGTATAGTGAAGATCTGAGACATACTTTGTTTCTTGCCTTTCACTCTGCTGACTCAGTGGTTCCAGGTCTGTGAAGTAGAGACATGAGAAATTGTCCAGATAATTGAAATTAACATAGCTCTGCAGATCAGTGTTCATACATCATTCTCCCACACAACTGGAACTTAGTGAATCTCACAGCACTTCATTTTTGTACTTTGTTTTTTTCCACTCACCAGGCGAGGTCATTTGTGCCTTTCTCATTGGGATGTTCTAAAGCTGTGAGGAAGATGTTGTTGAGGGGAACTCCCAAGAAACAAATCATAAAATAATTTTCCTTAAGAGGATGAGAGGAAAGTAAGCAAGAACTTTCTCCTTGAGATGTTTCTGGGATTGCCAGCAGCTGATTGAGTGGCTGTGAGCCATGCATGAGCCTTAGCTTTTCTTCCAAATGAGTGCGAAAATTACCTAATATCTTTGGGAAATTTTTCACACTGTCAATTATATCTTACCTCCTGGAGAGACAGACTCCGTTGACAATATGTCAGAGAAGCATGTGAAGTGCCACTGTGTCGTCCCCAGAGCCTTAGTCACTCATAAGACTACAAAAACATCCCCTAAAATTATTTTTCCTTCCTTTTTTAATTGAAAGAAGTCTTTGACCTTTCTCAAACAGCTGCTCCCTAGAAAATTCCTTTTAGCTGAAGTCATCCTTTACCCTGGCCTTCCAAACAAGCTCATTTCTATGCAAACAGGTTTCTTCATATTCATTTGAAAACGGGGAGTATAATAGCAGGATTTTAGGGAGCCATAAAGTTATTTTCTGGGTTGACTTCCAATTGAATTAGATCAAACAGACCAGGACTGTGATCGCTAACATGCATTCATATGTCTGCCTCATCACTTACATGCATTCACATGTCTGCCTCATCACTAATGTGCATTCACGTCTGCCTCATCACTTACATGCATTCACGTGTCTGCCTCATCACTTACATGCATTCACGTGTCTGCCTCATCACTTACGTGCATTCACGTGTCTGCCTCATCACTTACGTGCATTCACGTGTCTGCCTCATCACTAACGTGCATTCACGTGTCTGCCTCATCACTAACGTGCATTCACGTGTCTGCCTCATCACTTACGTGCATTCACGTGTCTGCCTCATCACTAACGTGCATTCACGTGTCTGCCTCATCACTAACGTGCATTCACGTGTCTGCCTCATCCCTACCGTGCATTCACGTGTCTGCCTCATCCCTACCGTGCATTCACGTGTCTGCCTCATCCCTTACATGCATTCACGTGTCTGCCTCATCCCTTACATGCATTCACGTGTCTGCCTCATCCCTTACATGCATTCACGTGTCTGCCTCATCCCTTACATGCATTCGCGTGTCTGCCTCATCACTTACATGCATTCGCGTGTCTGCCTCATCACTTACATGCATTCACGTGTCTGCCTCATCACTTACATGCATTCACATGTCTGTCCATTTTTTATGTACTCCAGCAAATTCTTGGTGTTCGACTTCCTGTATTTGAAATCAAGCACGAGCGTGAGTTCTCAGTAGAATTTAGCAGCTGGTAAGATCAGGCAGTATACTTGTTCACAGCCCGCTTCTGTTCTGATTGGTGCCCATGTTACGTATTTGGAACGTCACTCATGTAACAGCCATACTTTAACACCGATATGTAGAATAAGTAGTTATAGGAGTACATAAAGGGTTTAGAAAGTACCACAGTGTTTGGAAAACATTGTATTTCCTGTAACGTGGTAAGTCAAATCTCAGGCTTTGGAAAGACTGGGAAAACTGATGGGCAGTATGATACCATAAAATCCATTCGGTGTGTTTCTCCATCTGGGAGGGGCGGCCGCCATGAGCCCTGAGCATCCCTGCACATTCTTGCTGGGTGGGACAAGAATGCAAGGCACTGACCACTCTTTACTAGACCACTTGTCAGACTTGTGTTTGCAGCAAGCAATCTTGAGATATCGGGTACAGTAAGTCCCCTACGTATAAACGAGTTCCGTTCTGAGAGCACGTTTGTTAAGTCCAAGTTGTTTGTTAAGTCTGACAAAGTTAGCCTAGGTACCCAACTAACACAATCACCTATACAGTGCTGTAATAGGTTTATAATACTTTTCACACAAGCAATACATTAAAAAAATAAAACATTTTTAATCTTACAGTACAGTACCTTGAAAAGTACAATAGTGTACCGTACAACAGCTGGCATCCAGGGGCTGGCATGGAGTGAACAGGCAAGAAGAGTTACTGACTGGAGGAGGGAGAAGAGGTGGGAGATGGTAGAGCCGAAGGATCGTCAGCAATAGGAGATGGCGGGCAAGCTGCAATTTCACTCACGCCTGACGTAGATGGCAAAGGTTCTGGTTCCTTGCTGGAACCAGATGCACGTTTGCATCTTTGAAAGTTCTCAACTCAAAGGTTCGTATGTAGGGGACTTACTGTACTGTCTTCCCCGAAAGCAAGGCCAGGTTGCTTCTGCTTCCCACAAAGGCAGTGAATCCCCAAGCTCAGCGTTTCTGTCTTCTAAACACAACCCATTTTGTTTGCAGGCATCCATCCTGAGCCCTTTATCTTGCCCCCGTGTAACCTGGGGAGAAGGGAGACCTGAAGCAAGTGGCTGCGAGGCTCTGGCCGCTGCTTTTGCCGTGAGTAATGAAGTCCTTTGCTTCTGACCCAGGGGTCTTGTGTGTTTTGTCAGCATCCATGAAATAGTAACAGGCCCATTTGTTAGTTTGTAAATAGGGTAAAATCTCAAGACCCTACACTTTGGAAACATTTCTATTTATACCCACAAAATAGGTCCAAGAATGGTTATAGTATTTCAAATAATTAATGACCGTGACCGGTTTAGAGTCTTGATTTTTAGTTCTGACTCTACTACTAAGTGAATGATCTTGACTATAGTTTGTATTCCTCTGGGACTCTGTTTCTTTATCTGTAAAATGAGGGGGTTCAACTAAGGGAATGGCTTTTCAACTGTGCTCTGGGGACCCATGGCCTGTCATTTCAAGGACCCTCTCATTAGCCCCGGGTGGGGGGCGGGCTGCCGGATATAGTTGGAGGCAACAGCATTGTTGTGTTGACTGGCCTGGTCGCCTGCCCTCTGCAGGACCACCAGCTGTGCTGTGGTTACTGTACCTGGTCAGTGCCCTTTCCCATTTCCCTAAGCTGCCATTTCCTCTATAGTTCTCTTCATACTTCCTTTCTTAGTTCCAGTTTCTCAGGGGAAAAAATGCAGATAAGCAGAATTTTTTCCTCTCTATCTCTTGGTCCACTGGCTGCTTTCTGGACATTACTAAAGAAAGAACAGAAGACAGGTTCTCCTCTCAAATTCCCTAACCCACCTGCCATCCTATCAGTCCTTCCAGGGCTTGACTCCCAGTAAGTCACAGAGTCCCACCTCAGGGACTCTTGCTTTCCAAGACTCTTTCCCTCCAATGCTATGGAATATTTAGCTAAACAAGAGGCAATAAAACTGGCTCTTGCTAGGGTGACCAGCTGTCCTGATTTGCCTGGGACTGAGGGTATTCTCAGGACATGAGACTTTCCTTTTTTAAACCGGAATAGTCTTGGGCAAGCCAGGACAAGTTGGTTGTCCTACGAATCTTCTAGATCCAAACTTTATGGTTATAAGCTTATGTAATGAGGTCCTCAAAGATTTGGGTGTTTGAAGCTCAAAAGTCAAGAATTAGACTTTTTTTTTCCCCTGGATTTTGTTCTAACAACCATATCCCAAGGCAGTAGTTGTCCTTGAATAAATGGGAGAAGAAAAAAGATAAGAAAACAGTGGGAAATGTTGGCTAACATAAAAAGTATCACACTCTTATAAGCTAGCTATCTTTAATAACATAGACTAAAATGGTTTTATTATGATCCCTTTCTAATGAATTCCTAAGTAGTAGGGGTGAAAATATTCATGAAAATATGCTTAGAGTAAAGGTATAATATAGAAAAGAACAAAAGGAGAAAGAGAGGGGCCTGGGAAGAATATGTATCCACGGAGTAAAAAAACAAGTGCCAGGAAATAAAATGAAATATGAATAATAGTGGTTATTTTGGGTTCTTGATTTTTATTTTAATATTTATACTTCTTTGTATTTCAATGTGCCTATAATAAACACATATTACTTTTATAATTGGAAAAACTTTACTAAACAAAGCGTTTGAAGAATGAGAAGAAAATATCCGTCAAGGTCAAAGGATGAAAGACCACATTAAGAAAGTGTTAGGATTCCATGTTAGAATCCTGACCATGGGAATCCGCTGGTGATTTTTAAGCAAGTAAGTAACTTATTATAGTTGATCAGAGAGAGTTTTAGATCGGATTTTGGAAGGATCTGGCTGGTATGTGGGGAGGTATTGCCGTGGCTGGGATATTTGGATTTAAACAGAGACCTTTGCTTTCAAATCCAAAACTAGCAGAAGTGCAGGCCCTCTGACAGGTGCTTGCCCAGTGCTTGCCAAATATTTTCAGTAAGGGGAGCACTTCTTTCTCCTACTCAAGTGAGCTGCCCTTTTCTTCATCAAAACCACTTAAAGGTCAGCTAGAGAGCTTGTCACATTTGTCAACCTCCACTGCCTCTGAATTTCTGGTAATCTGAGTCTTTCTGAATTGAGTAGTCTGCTTTCTAAAGACTGAGTTTTTACGAGTTTGATCTCATGATTGGTTGGACTAATTTGCAGTGGCATACTACTTATAGTGTAAGGAGAAATTATGCAAATAAGCATGGGATCGTCCAAAAAATATTTTTTGCTAGATACGTGTGTTTTGTTTTGGGACTTTCTGTGATTCTATAATCATTTACCAAAGAGGGAATTTCAGTAAAAAGAATACAGAGGGGCTCCATCAAGAAGTGTTCATGGGCACATTAATTAATGGAACTGTTAATACCAGAAAATGAAGGGAATCATCAATCAGACTAAAGTGCTTCTTAATTCTCTTCTGTTTCATTTAGGCACAAGATTTAGGGGATTCAAGGTATGTGCTAAGGTAGTGTACTCTTGGCAACACTATGAAACTGTAGATCACCAAGTTCCTCTGAGGGTGTCTCTGGCTTCTATCTCTGGGGTTTAAAGCACACAACTGTATTGCATGGTTCTTTGCTGTTCTGCATTTTCAACAAGCATTGTCCAAAAGGGGTTTCCCGTCTGCTGTTTGCATATCATGTTGTCATCTTACTAAAACATGAAATGAGTTAAGCTTCGCAGCTGTTACTCTTTTCCATGAAGCAGCTGCCCAGCACTTCCAGGGACAATGCCAGGTGCACCAGGAGGCTATCTATGCAAATTACAGTGAAAAACTGAGCAGTAATCTGGTGGCTTTGATCATTACAGACAACCAGTCTAAATAACTCAGATGCAGATCATGTAAAGTTACTGTCATTGGCCGGAGCAATACAGCAAATTGCTTCAGCTCCTTATGTAATTTTGGACTTAGCCTAAGTGATTGACTTAATAACTAGATTCACAAGAGACTGATGTATGAACCTGAATGACAATTTAGAAATTTATAATGGGGACCATTGTTCATGCCAGTAGATCCTGTCTTGGTAGGAAGACCTATGTGTGAAACCAAATTCTATAATTAGAAGGTTTGCTTATGATAACATTCTGAGTGAGGAGAGTCAGTTATTTTAATCAGTAGTGGTCTCAGCGATGGGAATAAAACTGCCCAGCAATAGATCCAGGATTTGAACCCAGAAAACATAATCACAGAGCTGTAGCACCATTAGAGCAGGTGTCTGGATCTTTTTTTCTTTATTATTTTTATTCTTGCTTCCAGAATTCTATTTGATACATCTTCACTGACTTGAGTGTTTACTAAATCGGCCTCCCAGATTCACACATATTTATAAAATCCTGAATCATGTCTTCAAATGGCAATCAATCCATTCACTGGGATTTTTCCATGTTTCAGTTCTCAAACATTGAGGCTGTTTGTGAGTGCTGGGGGCCCTTTACTTTGGGTCTGGACACTAAGAACCGATGGCATGAGGATCTCAGAGTAGAGTCAATAAAGACTGTAGAAGTTCAGTGGAGAGAGAAATCACTGTGGGCTAGGATATGGAGAGTGAGGACATCACCTGGACCTTCAAAACTGGCATTCTGAAATACAGGAGGAGAGCTTTGGAGACTGTGACTAAATCCATTTGCCTGGGTGAAAACTTAATGCTGCAGAGAAATACAGAGAAAGTTGAAAATGTATGTTGGGGCCAAATTCTTAAATGCCAGGATAGTAAGTATGGGTGTTTTTTAGAAGGTAGTGGGGACCCTTGAGAGCTTCCTTTGAGAAATGACATAATCAGTCCAGGGCTTGAAAAAAATAAATCTGACATTATCTTGTAGGATGGAGGAGAAGCAGAGGGAACAGGTAGGAGACCACAGGAGGAGTCCAGACGGAGGGGAAACTGAAATGGCCCAAAGTAAGGCAATAGAGAGTATTAGTTTCCTATTGCTGCTTTAACAAATGAGCACAAACTTAGTGGCTAAACCAGGACAGATTTATTTTCGTACAGTTCTAGAGGCCAGAAGTCTAAAATAAAGATGCTAGAGAGCTACATTCCTTCTGGAAGGATCGGGGGGGGGATCTGTTTCCTTGTCTTCTCCAGTTTCAAGAGGCCATCTGCATCCCTGGCTCACAGCCTCTTCTTCCATCTTCAGAGCATCTCACTCCAACGTCTGCTTCCTTTGTCCCTACTCCTCCTTCTGCCTTTGTCTTCTTTCCTCCTTCTTATCAGGTCCCTTGTGATTATATTGAGCCCACCCAGATAATCCAGGTTCCTCTCCCCATCTCAAGCTCCTTAACTGGATCACATCTGCAGAGTCTTTTACACCATGTATACTAACATATTCACAAGTTCTGGGGATTGAGATATGGACATTTTTGAGGGGAGGCACATTATTCAACTGACTACAGAGACACAGGAACATTCTAGTTTAGCTGCTGTTGTGCACTACTTCCCTCTCAAAGACATTGAATTCTGAAGGAGCATGATTACTTATATCCAAAATAGACCTTGCTTTTTGCTTTTTTTGATGCTTGTAATTCTGCCCTTCTTTGCTTAGAATACCATTCCTCCATATCGGTGGCCTCAAATCTCAGCTCAGATGCTTCCATTTTCCAGAATCCTTCTGCTATCCACCTCGCCTCCCTTTGACCCATAAATTGAGGAAGAATTCTCTCTTTCCTTTATCTTACATCTGTATTTTATATTGCTTCTATTTTTTTTTTTAGTAAAAACCTTTCATTTTGAAATCATTTCATACTTGCAACAAAACTACAAAAATAGTACAAAGAATTCTGTTCACTGTTCACCCAGCTTCCCCAAATCACAATAACTTAAATAGCCACAGCATAATGATGAGAACCAGGAAATTAACATGGACCCAATGCCATTAACTACTCTACAGACTTTACTGAGATTCCAACCATTGTCCCACTAATGTCCTTTATCTAGTCCTTATCTGGCATGCTTTAATTTTCTCCAACCAGAGACAGCTCCCCAGTCTTTGTTTTTCATGACCTTGACACTTTTGAAGAGTCTGAACAGTTATTTTGTAGAATGTTTGTTTGTTTGTTTTCTGCTTTCGTCTAATGTTTTCTCATAATTTGATTCAGGTTATATATTTATGGCAAGACTATCACAAAAGTGATGTGCCCTTCTCAGTCATCATATCAAGAGGTAAATGATATCTCATTACTGGTGATGTTGAATCACTTGTGTAAAATGGTGTCTGCTAGGTTTCCTATTGCTCTGAACACATCTAGCCCTGTATTCTATCAATATATATTTTTGTCATAGCGTTTTAGGGCTGGAGAGGATCAAAGAAATGATTTCTCAATAATATTAAAAGTTATGTAGTATCAGGTAATATACACTAAGGACTACATACACTACTTCAGTTACTCCTCAGAAATACCTCTGGAGACACTGTATCAACTCCAGTTTACCTTTCTGAAGAGCACATTCCTGGTTAACCTTGGGGAGGGAATACAACTTGCTCATTTTTTATGCCACATACAGCCTAGCACAGAGCTTTACACAAAATATGGGTAGAAAATATTTAAGTTGACTTCAATTGAAATTAAATGGAAGGCAGAGTGTCCAGATTGTTTAACTAACCATATATGTGACAAAGGAGAAGGGACCATGGGTAATTATGCAGAACTGAATTTGGGGAAGAGGAATACATAAAGGTGATGATTTATTTTCAAAGGGGCGAAGCTAAGAAACAGGATGAAATGGTTGTTGCCCAGAGGGGTTAAGAGCACAGCCTTGGAGAGCACTCACATTTTGGGAGTACTTGGCAGAAAAAAATTCAGTAAAAGTGAAAGGGGATGAAGTACGAACAAAGTAGAAGAAGCAAGGTAGTATGGCGTTACAGCCAAGTTCAAATCTGGAATGAAGAAAATTAAGCGAGGAGATGCATGGGGCCATGATTAAATGCCAATGGATATTTTGGGGAAACTGTAAAAAAAACGTTTTAAAAAGTTGTCATAAGTTTTTTTTTTTTTTAGTTTAGCCAACACACAATTATCCATAGTAATGGAAGAGAAAAATGATAAGATAAGTTAGAAGAATGGATAACTCCGAACATGCAGACTTGACTATAAAGCACATTGTATATGATTTCTGAGGCAGCACATTTCCTTTTCAAGGTTTGCTAAATTTACATGAAGAATAGCTTGTATTTCTTAATAAAAAGCCTGCGTGGTGGAAGGGAAAGAGAACCGGAATTTGAAAAGTGGTCACATGTTTATGCTTGTGAGCTTATTATAAACGTAAGATTGTTTCACATTGTTCTAAATGTAAACCTTTTCTGGCTTTATCTATCTTTAAATTTTACAATGAGGGGAATCAGATCATTGGACCAGAACTCAGATCTGATTTCTATTCTTGGCATCACCAGTAACTAACTGTGTCGGGCAGCAGGGAGATTCCTTCAGGCCTTTGGTGCCTCAGTTTTCTCACCTAAAAATGCAAAGGTTGACTAGGTAATCTCAATTACGTCCTCTGGAGCTAATACTCTAGATGGTTCTGTTGTTTTGGGGATTCTAGCTAAATAACTGCTTTGCATCTCAGACAAATTTTATTTACTAAATCATGGCATGTGTAAGTGCTTCCTAAAAAGCAGATTTTCTAGAGAAAAATATAAGTAGGGAGATTCATTGCCAAAGCTACATAACATGGTAATTGTGGAATGAACATTTACAGGAACAGGTCTTTATTTAAAACAGGCTTGGCATTTTCATTTGTTTGGGGCTTTCTCTATAGTATTGAGGATGGCCCTTGCTAATTAGGTCTCACTCCCAAAGTCCCTGGATAAGCTGCTTCTGTGAGAGATTGGTCTTAAGAGCCCAAGGCAGCCGGGAAGAAGGATATTAATGCTGCAGTGCCCAGCGCTCCTTCAAAGAGGACCTATGGAGATGGGTAGCTAGAGAGGAGAGGACCCTGACAAAAGAATGAAATTAATTTGGATAGGAGCCCTGGAGACTGGACAGAGTTAAAGAGTTTAACAGTAGGCGGCTTATTTTGCAGCCAGAAGTAGTTTTCTTCTGAAAGAAGAGTCCTTTACGCTGGGAAACATTCTTTCTTCTTCCATGGCGATCTCTGTTTGGAGTCTTTCTTTTTGCCTTTTCCCCTCCTCAACTCTGTCTTTCTCCACCTCCACCTTCTCTTTCTCCCTCCGCCTCTTCTTATTTAGCCCGTCCTTTCATGATTAGATTAATTTGTTTACCCGGACAAGGGGAAGAATGAGAGTTTGCATACTGGTAAGATCAGGCTTCCTCTCTCAGAGCTGCAAACATTAAACTCTCCTCTCTGCCCTGGGGAGGCTGCGAGCAACAGAAAATGATGCCTCGTCCTAAGACAAGGAAAGGTTATGAGATCCTTTAAAATCCCAGCTAGTCAAAATCCTGCTGAAGTGAGGAAAGGGGAGCATGTGTGTGTGTGTGTGTGTGTGAGTGTGAGTGAGTGCGTCGTGTGTGCTGACCCACAGCCCTGAGAGATGGGCAGTCTCTGAAGTGGGCGCATACAATAAGGCTCTGATGAGCTCTGGTGGGGACTGTTGCTGAGGTGATGGAGGGTAGAGGAAGCTCACAGGAACCCTGCTGCAGCCGAGAGGTATCTTGAAGTAGGAGAGCTAGCCTGAAAAGAATCTGTTTTTCAAATAGTACAATTTTGATACTGCCAAGACCATATTCCCAGGATGTGGAATATAAAAACCTCAATTCTCACCTAAGATCCGTTCCCCATTTAGTGTGTAGTCCTGAGCAAGCTACTTAAGCTTTCCGAGTCTACGTTTCCCAAAATAAAATGGGCACGCTCATGCTTCTCACAATTTTTTGGAGAGCACAAAATAGCTTATCTTTGTGCTAGTGCTGAGAGAGCTGTGGCATGTTAGATACGACTTGGAGCGTTCAGTTGCCCATCTGAGAAAAGGGAATAGTGATTCCTAGAGGGATTTCATAAGAATTTAACGAGCTAACAAAGCCAGGCGTAGAAAAGTGCCCAATAGTACTTGTTTATTCCCTCCCTTTCCCTTGGGTGCTATTTATCTGGAATATTTGGGACATAATAACTTACTTTGTATTCCTGACTTTTGATACTAGCATAAAAGTATAGTTAAGAATTTGAACTTGCCGAAAATCACAAAACACATTCCAAAATAAACTGGAAAAGCATTTTATGTGGTTTCCTGTATTTTAAACTATTAGTTGGCCATTGATATAGCTAACTCAGAGTTGACTCTATATGCACAGATGATTAGCAGGGAAAAAAAAAAACATACAGTTATAAGATCTCATCACCTGACATTAACGATAAACTGGTGCCCTGTGGGCACCGACCAATTAGAAGAGACACCCATCCCAGTGCTGGAGCAGGGCCTCCGAGGCCCCCTACTGTGACATCCCAGACGTTAACCCTCAAATTGCTGGACCCTAGGGAGTTTGGGGGGCCTGGGACAGGGTCCAGGGAAAACAGGAAGTCCTTGAAGGGGCTTAGGGCAGTGACCCTTTACAAATACCAAGTTTTTGGTATTTTAAAAACTAGAAGGCTGAACCAATGCAGACACCCAGGGCATCCCTGCTCAACAGTAATATCATGCAAACAAATGAAAATGTCTTTAAACCACCCATTTTCCCCCCAAACACCAACTCTCAACCCATTGTAACACTGATTGGCAAGTTTCTAAATGGGCTTTTAAGTCACTGAACCTTATTCTTTTGGTAAGTCAGCAGAATGGAGGCAAAAATGGGGAAACTCCTTAGCTGGAATCCAGAATAGTCATGGACCAAGAGGCTTGTGCTAAGAAATATGTACCTTACCCTTGACACTTTTCTACTAATTAGGATTCAATTTTCATAAGTAGTGCTGTGAAGTCCGGGCCTAACAATTATTCGACTTTACAAGGATTTATCTAGTTAATTATGCTCAGAACCTGGGGCCCTGACTGTAATCAAGATGTGAGGGGAAGAAAAGAGATTATTTCGAGGGATAGTTTGCTTTAGAAGAGGGCAGACATGGTGGAGCACTGCATGAGGGCATTTGGACATCCTCTAAGTACTCCTGAAGTTACTGGCTGCCTGTGAGTCAGGAAGGAAGGATTCCCATGAAGGCAGAGGCGTCAAATCTTTCTCCCTGGTGGTTCACCCTTTCCACACATACCTTGCTTTGGGCGTGTGTAGCATCAGGCGCTAACACAGGCTCCAGGATGAGAAAGAGACCGGTCACATACATAGCAGTTCTTGATGAACCCACAGCTGTGCGGGGCAGCGCTGTCTGTAAACACAGAAGAAATAATGGAGTCATATTACCAAGTGATATTTTCCCTTAATTGCAAAGACAGTCATTAACTCACCTATGGCGTTTAATGGGCAGGGACTTGGATTTGGGAGAAAGTCACTTGAAGGAAAGGGAGGCTAAGAGAGAAAGAAAGCAAAGTCACGTAGAGTCCTACATGTAATTCCAATAGGGAATCTCTTGGAAAATGGTCAATAGTGATTCATCACCACCAATTCCTGAACCACTGCGATGGCTCACTTGGAGGGCAGACTCACATGAAGACAGCTTGTTCAGCCAGAGACAGCTGCTAGGATTACAGCTCAAGTCACAAAGCTTCCAGCTAAAGCTCTTAGTAAACATAGATACTCGTTTTATTTTGCAACTGAAGTAAACTGTCATTAATAATAATGTTCATACTTCTAAAGTTCTTTAATATTATGCTATCTTCTTTCTTTAGCCAGAATTCCTGAAAAACAGAATATTCTGGTTAATGGAAATTTTTTTTAAAGGAATTGCCTTTTGCACTATATAGAGAGCAACAGTTACATTAAGAATTGAAATGTAGTAAAATATACTTAACAGTCCAGTAGTTCTTCTGTGATTTAAGAAGCCCTTGATGAACTCATATTATTACCTAAAGCTCATCAGGGGCACCAGGTCTGGGACGTCAAATATTGGTCTCGATCTGATGTTACCATAAGAATATACTTGAGGAATTGATTGAATTAATTTTAAATGGTTTTAGCTAGAATTTTTTTTTAATTTTCTCAAACCTAAAATGCAAAAACTGCATAAAAATAATCAAATTATATACTTGTATATACATGCATACCTTTATATACATGAATATATGTCATTTTAATATTTATGTTGAATAAAAAGTTAATGTTATCTTTTCCTGGATTTTCAGTTGTGAGCTTATTTGACCTAAAAATGGCTTTGAACATGATTTAACAGACAGGGTTTTCTGATTTCTTTTACTACAGTAATTAAAAAACATAGTCAGTAAAGAAGAGTTTCTCAACAGAACTCAGCATAATAAGCTGACCCCTGAATTTCAGTTAGTGTGGATATATTTGCCTAGAAGGAATCTGCTTCCAAATAATTTTAATAAAGTTATTTTTTAGATGGAAGTATAGTTTGTATACAGTGAAATGCATGTATCTTTAGTGTTAGAGCTCAATGAATTTTGACATATTTATACATCTCTGTAACCACAAATTTGATCAAGATACAGAACATTTTTACCACCAGAGAACTATCCCTTCTGTGCACGTGATCTGGATCATAAATTGAAAAGTATTTTAGCAATGATTGTGTATTTTGCTGCAACCAAGTTCGTCTGTTAGAGAGCAGATGCAGAGCTAGTGTGGAGTTAGATTTCACTGGCACTGACGTTTTGTTTCCCTTTTCCGGGAAAGAATGCCAGAGAAGGAGATGAGGGGAAAGGAGTTGGGAGTACATGCAATGGAGAGATCAGTGATGTTTTATGGAATCCAAGATGAGAGAAGTGAGAATATAAAGGGAATAAGAGGATTTTAAAAATTGTGCCAGTGGACTCGATATCCAGACATCTTTGGAGTTAGGATACTAAAATACATGATCTGGAAAAATAGAAATTGGTGGAGAGCAGGCTGTTTGAACGAAGATTTTCTAAGTGATGCAGTGAGTAATTATTAATGAAAGTTTCTAAAACATAACCTTAGGATTGGGTTGCTAAAGTGGAGAGGAAAAAAATAAATTGTTGGAGATAAGGAAGGCAGTGAATGAGAGGTCAGGGTATTGAGTGGATATCGACATGAATATTGAACTCACTAAGAATGATGATGGAAGTAATGGTGGCTTGGAAAACAAATGAGGCAGAGGGATCCAAAGGCTGGTGGTGACCACAGCATCACCGACTGTACCACTATAGAATGGTACCCTGGGGTACAGTCTGATGGGCTGTGATTCATAGATCTGTGGTTTTTATGAAAGGAAGGAAGAAAAAAATTTTCTAGAAGCAGCCATGAGGAACAGACACCAATTCTGTCTCCAGGCCTGTGGTACCACATGGGATATGAGAAGGAAAAGCAGCGACTTGGGGCTACAGAGAAGACAGCATATACAGGGAATAGCTAAGTTTCTGATAGATGAAGAAGTTGGAATTAATATCTAAAGAAGAGTTGAAAGATCTGGAGGAGAATTAGAAGAGTGAGTTTCAGAGAGTACAGTGCAAAATTTGGGAGGTTGAAGAAGATTTTGGATTAGGGCATAGACAGAGTTGTATGAGGGGATAAGTGTGGGTGATGAAGGATGATCTGGGAATTTGGGGCGTCTAGCAGAGCCCAAGGTAAACAAGGTTATGAGGCGCCATGAGTTATGGGAAAATGTGTATTGAGTTCTAATCATAGCTTCCTTCTCTGGATCAGTGCTGTAGGCCATTTGCGCTGGTTAGACAGGTAGTGTTGTCGCTGGGACAGGAGAGTTTGACCAGGAACACTTGGAGCTCTGGAGGCCTCTCTTACATTTACGAGATGCATGACAAATTAGGCAAAACCTCATGGACCTCACATATGTGTTGGTGGACATAAAAAAGAAATGAAACCACAAGTAAAAATTTTGAATCACTGTTGTGCACCTGAAACTAATATTGTAGATCACCTCTACCTCAATTTAAAAAAAAGTTTATTGACAGATTTAAAAGTGATCTGTTACTACTAAAAGGAGAGGCTTGGGCATGCATGCACGTGAAACAACTTGAGACACATAACTGGTCAATTTTTAGGATTTGCTTTTCTTTCTTTTTAGTTATTCCAAGTAATTAAACACCATGGGAAATGGCATAAAAGGTCAGGGCAGTAATTCTATAAATATGAAGACTGACACTAAACATTATGTATTATATTAATAATATATTATTATATAATATAAATATAATAATATATTATTAATAATATATAATAAGCAATTATTATATAGTTATTAATATATAGTATTATTAATATGTTATATCATTAGATTATATTATGTCTTCTCACAGGCCAAGCCTATATAAATATGCAAATATTAAATAATTATTAATAATATAGTATCACTAATATATCATTAGATTATATTATGTCTTCTCATAGGCCACATCTATGAAAAATTATAGTTACCTACAAAGTTTTAAAAAACATATGCCATGTGCTTATGTTTATTAAAAGATTTCAAGAGTAGCTTTAATCCAAGAAACGCCGTTTGATCCACATTTACTCTTTAGTTTTCATTTGTCAGCTTGAGAGCTACAATAATAAAAAGGGCAGGGGGGGTAGTGTCTATATAGAAGACAGAAGAAAATCTTTATATTTTATTCATGTTCTGTCCTGGGCTAGAAAATTGATGTCTTACACTTGGGTAAATGAAGGAAGATTTTCATAAGATCATATCTTGGAAAGCAGTCCTCTCCCTATTTTCTCCTCTCCCTCTTCCTCCTGTAATGGGAAAATTCTGTTCTTGTAGCTTAGACCTTTATCTTTCCGCAGCTGGCCTGCAAATTTAATTCTCAGCTCACAACCTCTTTCTTTCTGCTCAGCAACTCTTCTCTACCTGACACTCAGATGTATCACCTTAGATGTTTTTTTTCTCTTTGCAAGTTAAATATGGAAAAGACAAAAATAGAAGCGCTCATTAATCGGTGTAAGAAAAACATACCAGGGTGAGAGAATGAAGTTCTGTTACAAGGGCAAGCACAGTGTTGCTTTTTGGCAAGTTGACCTAAGATCATCCTTTGTTAAATAGCTATAATGTAGGTCACAGTTTGGATCATGCAGATATTATGAAAAACTTATTTGACTTATGAATTTATTATTAATGAATGATAATATTAGTAATAAACTTTAACTAGTCTCAGCTGCTTCATTTGGCAATACAATGCTAATAAACTCTATGTTTAGATAAATAGGAACAAAAAGCAATAAGAACAATTTGCTGAAGGGCCTGTTTCCCACTTGATAGGACAGTTTTCTTAATTTGTTTTCTATGCCTTTACTCATTTTCTCATTTATTGCAACAGTTTCTGGTTCTGGAAGTAAACAAGGTTACACATAAAATTGTAATTAAATTTTTCCTCAAGTTCAGTCACCAAAGAGTTGGGCTTAGAGGCAAAGCAAATGTTTAGCAGTATAACAAGTGGGAATCTTCTTAATTTATTCAGAAAAATGCAATACGCCTGACCTGGAAAATCTGAAATGAGAGAAAGTGTAGCCTTACCAAAGTATGTCTCACAGACGAGTAAATGTAATAGAGAATACATTTTCTTTTTAGTGATCCCTGGAGTAATTTTTGAGATATTAATTTGTTAATTTTCCTCTGTATTTTTTTTTCTTTTTCTGTTGCTCACTTCCTAGAAGGTAGTAAAACCTTTGTACTGCCTTGCCTCTAGGAAGGATTGTGTCACGTGGTTTAAGAAAAAATTGCTTATAGACTAGAAAGCATGTCATAGAGATAAAAGAACAACATGGAGCTAACTTGGACAGTGGGCATCTCAGTAATGACCATAGTGGCTGTGAGAGTGGAAGGGTCTTCCCAATGCTTTTGTTCTTGATAATAAGACTGCTGGACTTTTGCAGGGCACTGGGTTGGGGAATCGTCCAAATACTTGAGCTTAAATTTCCCACCAGTTCGGCAGGATGCAACTTGTAAATGGAATTAATTTTATTTTTTTGTTTGTTTGGTTGTTGTTGTTGTTTCTGCTGTAATTATTATCATTTATTTTTTTACCTTAGGGCCCCAGATAGGACTAATCATAATCTTTGATTCATGACATACTGCCATCATTGCTTATTCATGGCTTTCATTTATTTTATATATTCATTAAAAATATGATGAAATTATATGAATCCATTGCCCAATTCAAGAACTGGTATCTAATATACATTGTTCTTATTGGAGTATAATTGCTTTACAATGTTGTGTTAGTTTCTGCTGTACAATGAACTGAGTCAGCTATATGTATACATATATCCCCCCCCCCTTGAACCTCCCTCCCCCCACACATCCCACCCATCTAGGTCATCACATAGCATCGAGCTGAGCTCCCTGTGCTATACAGCAGTTTCCCACTAGCTATCTATTTTACGCATAGTAGTGTATTTATGTCAAATGCTCTTCCCTATTCCATATTTTTGCTCTGCCATTGGAGTGGCCATGATTTTTAATTTTATGTTTATCCTTACCTTGCCTTAAGAAAAGTTATTACATGCATATGTTGTCCTGAAAAGTATTTTGTTTAGTTTTGCTTCTTTCTGATTTTTATAAAAAGAGTATCATAATATATGTATCTTCTGCGAGTTGCTTCTTCCATTCATATTATCACAATAAGATTTATCCATGTGTTACATGTAGTTTGGTTCATTAATTTTCATTGATATTTAATATTTCTGTGATTATGCTGCAGTGTTTTCAAACTCCTATTAATGGGCATCAGGGTGTTTCCAGATTTGTGCTGTCATTAACAGTACTGCTAGCTGTTTTCTGGTACACATTTGCTAAACTTCTCTTGGGTAAATACCTGGGAGTGGAATTGCTGGTGTATGGAGTATGAAAATATTCAACTGTATAAAATAATGGTAAATTGTTTTCCAAAGTGATTATTCCAAGTTATATCCTATTAACAATGTATAAGAGCCTATTGCTCTACAATCTCTGCAATACTTGGTTTTGCTAACTTTTTAGTTCTTGCCCATTGTAAAATAACTTTCCTGCACTTTTTAAAAATTTCCCTGATAACTAGTTAATTGAGCCTCTCCTCATATGCTTTTTAGTGATACATGTTTTCTGTTCTATAAAATGCCTATTCAGATATTTTGCATATTGTTCATTTCTTGTATTTTTATTATTGACTCATAGGAGTTTTTAATTATAAATAATATCACACTTTTAATCTTTCCTATTAAGTGTTTTGTGATGGTTTAGTAAATCACTTTCTACCACTTTCTAAGGTTAGAAAGATATTCATCTTTATTTTCCTCTTAAATTTTTAAACTTTTTGTTTCAACAACACATCACCACTTCTACTCAACATTGTATAGGAATTTCTAACCAGTTCTACAGAAGAAGGAATGAATTAAAAGTTGTAAGGATAAAAAAGGAGAAAAAACCTATCACTTTCAGATGATATGATTGTCTGCTTGAAATCCCCCCAAATTGAGTAAACAAAGTTTAATAATAGGAGAGTTGAGCAAGGCAACTGAACATAAGAGCAATACAAAAGTTGATTATACTTCTATAAACCAGAAACAAACAATTATAATAACTATGAAAGACACTATTTACAATAACAATTTAAAATATCAAGTACAATGTTTAGGAATAAATCTAACAATATATAGGTAAAACTTGTGTATAGAAAACTATAAAACATTTCTGAAGGATATTAAAAAAGATTAGCAGTAGAGAAGTATCCCATGTTCATCATGGGAGGATGTCATAAATACCTTAATTCTTCCTACAAAGATCTATAGATTTAATGTGACTACAGTCAAAATCCCCAAAGGATTCTTTGTGTAACTCAGTAAAGGTCCCAACATAACCAAAATACTTCCTTAAAACATAACAACATGAAGGAGTTGCTCTCCCAGGTATACAGGCTTCTGGAGTTATATTAATTGAGATGTATTTCACACAGGAGAGATAAATTGATGCATGAAATAGAATATAGAGTTCAACAAAAGACCCTTGCATATATAGAATTTGGATATTTGATAGAGGTGGCATGGAAAATCACTTGGGAGAAGAGTTATTATTCAGTAGCTACGGTTGAAAAAGCTGGTTATCTACATGGAAAAGGCACGAAAATTAATCTCTACCACACATCATACATGAAACAACTCTCCATGGATTAAGAATTTAAATGGAAAAGGCAGAAATTTAAAACTTTCAGTAGAGTTAATTTGTTTTAGAGAAAGGGAAATAATGTAACATTTCTGCATAGCCAGATTTGCAGTATCATATTCATACCTGGTTTGCTTTAAGTATTATAGTAAATTGTCCCATATTTACTATAACACAGATTTTAGAGAATCCCTTGAATAGAAAATTCTTATGTTTCCTTTTATAAAATGACATCCACCTTTTCTCCATTGCTCTTCCCTTTCCAATCCTGCTGATTATCAGAGGAGCAAATCCTAAATTAGGTAGTCTATAACTCTTGCAAATTCTTTTTTAAATATAGAGAAGTGTATCTAGGGGAGGTGAAGGAACGTTGGGGCAGCACTGAAGAAAGAGGCAGCAAATATTAAAACTTTGGATTCTGAATATATGCATTAACCGTTCTTATGTGTGGTAGATACTGTTAGTTGACTCTTTCAACACCCATTCCAATTTCTTTTCACTTACTTTCTTCCATTTTGGAAGCTCAAAAACTAAAAGCTTATTTTTTCAGATTCCATTTTAATTAGAGGAGCCCATGGGACTCAGTTCTGGTCAATGAGACATGAGTGTTGCAGTCTGTTGGTGCTGCCACTTCTGTTTCCTCCTTTCACTGCCTGAAACATAGACGCCATCCCAGAACCGTAGCAACCATTATTAAGGATGACAGAGCAGAAAAGCAAGGGTCCTGCTTTCTTGATGGCATCCTTGAGGCCCCATACAAGCCCTAGACCTACCTACCTCCAACCTTTTCTTACATAAGTGAAGGAAATCTGTTTCCACTAAGTCAGCATTTATTGGGCTTTCTGAGACTCAATACAGAATGCAATCCTATCAACACCCTATGAATATCCTTACTATTTCACATGTGTGTACCTGAATACAATGATTATCATTCATTCATATAAACGTATGCAACTCCAGTATACCTCTCCCAGAATTTAACAATTCTGGTTGACAAAGCTTAAATAGTAAAGACATAGAGGAATTAAATCGTATAATTAACACATTTTATCTTATAGGTGTAAATAGGCCTTTATATTCCTCAAGAAGAGACTAAATAATTTTTATACATTCTGGAACTTTCACAAAAACTGATCATGAATTTGACCACAAAAAAATGTTAATTTTTTAAATGGTATGGTCAGTTTTTTATGGGTCACATATTCTGGTCATAAATCTATCATGTTTGAAATAAATAGTAAATAGATAAACAAATTCTGACAACCTAGAAACATACTTGTAAAAATATTATGTTGGGTCAGTGAGGAAATGAAAAAGGGAATTACATGCCATCCAGGAAGCAAAGAAAATAAGAATACTTCATCCCAAAATCTATGAAACACAGGTATAGCTGCACTCAGGAGAAAATCAATAGTCTTACATGCCTCAATATTGAAGAAAAATAGAAAATAAAGGAACTAAGAATTCACCTTAAGAAATTAGAAAAGGAGTGCCAAAAGAAAATAGAGGAAATTTTAAAAGATGGAATGGATTTAATTAAGCAAAAAACAAAACTCTGTAGAAAAAGCAAAAAATAAGTCTAAAAGATGGTTTTTAGAGAAGAGCAATAAAACAAGCCTGATTATAAAAAAGAGAGAACAAAATACATATAAGGTTAGGAATGAGAAAGACATAAGTACAGATATAAAAGAGATTAAAAAGAATTATAGAAGACTGCATATCTATTTTGACAACAAATTTGGAGACCTAGAGGAGATGGATGATTTTCTAGCAAAAAATAAAATACCAAATTTGACCTAAGAAGATGTAAGATCCTTGAATAGACCAATTACGAAAGACAAGATTGAAAAGGTGAATAAAGATGTACCATTCAAATAGAGACCGGGGCCAGATGAGTCCTCAGCCAAGTCTTATCTGACCTTTAAAGAAAAGTTTATTCCAGGTTATTTAAACTATTTCCAGCCATAGAAGAAGATAGAAACCTTCGCATTTTATTTTATAAATCTCACAAACGTAATGACAAAACTTTATCCATTACCAATATATTACCCAATACAAAACAAAATTCATTAATATATGCAAACATTCTAAATAAAAATTGGCAAATAGAATATATCAAAAGAATAATACATTATTATTAAGAGGTAACTCAGAAATTCAAATGTGATTCAGTATCCGTATAATCTATTATGACATCAATAAATTTAAGAAGAAAAGCATGTGATTGTATAAATGGGTACTAAAAGACATTTAATAAAATAAAGCAGTTTTTCCTAATAAAAACTCAGTCAAACTGGAAAGGAAACTTTTTAAAAGTACTACTAAGTTTTATCGTATCCCTACAGCAAATACCACTCTAAACAGCAAAACACTAAAACTTTTAATTAAATCAAGAAGAAAATAGCTAACGCTTTTATAGTGCTTATTATGTGCAGGGATGGTTTTAGGCACTTTATATATAATAATTCTCACAAAAATCATACATGAGTGATATTATTATAATCCCCATATTAAATATGGGGAAAATGAGGCATAGAGAGATTAAATAACTTGCCCAAGAATATGCAAACAGCAAGTGGTGAACTTGTGATTCAAAGTTAGGCAGTTGTGCTCTAGAGACCATGCTCTTAGCACTGTGCTGTGTAGTCTCTGTAACTAACTAGAGATTCCTGTTTTCATTGTTACTATTCAACATTTTTTGGAGTAATAGCAACTGTAATACAACAAGAAAATGACAGAAACCTTAGTGTTGGAAAAGAAGAGATAAATGAACATTTGGAAGATTGTATTCCTTGAAAACCAAAGAGCATCTAATAAAATACCACTAATATCAATAAAGAAATTTGATAAGGTGGCTGGACAAATGATAAACAAAATTGTTTTCCTCTACTCTTGCAATAAAGACCTAGAAATGGAAATAGTGGGAAATATTTCACTTGCAACAGTCATACACATGAATAAACCTAAAGGAAACAATGTTAAAATTTGGCAAAAATTTGATAAGAAAAGCACAAGACTTCTATAAAGAAAACTACAGCCTTATTAAAAGACAAAGAAGTTTTGAACAAATGGAAAAACATCTCAAATGGAAAAACTAATTATTATTTAATATCTTAATTCTCCAAAATTAATATGAATTTTAATGAAATTCCAATAATACAACTTTGCAGGCATTAGATAAAATCATCTTAAAGTGCAGAAAAAAGAATAAATGCCTCAAAATAGCCAGAAAAATGTATGAAATGGATGAAGAGTGATGGGGAAATTTCCTTACCAGATATGCAACACACCAAAATCAGTATGAGTACAGGGAGAAACACATAATTTGAAGTCACGGTATATGAGGATTTTATGTTTTATGAATAGGGGTTCAATTCAGTGGGAGAAGGATGGATTATTTAATAAATGGTAGTGACACAATTGCCTGTTCAACTGGAATGGAAAATATAGGGTTGTCTTTAATCAGCCAGTCTGTAGACCAAAACAACCAGGCCATTGGCAATAGCCCAAGCATTAGTAAAAATATAACAGAGTTCATCAAAAGAGATGTTGGCTCAGGCTATGAGAATGACCTTCAGTTCTACCTACTAGTGGAGCAACAGTGTCCATTTTTCGTTTGCATATCTGCTGTTGAGGTTGAAAAGCTATGCAGCCCAGCAGACACTATGAGGTTTCAGCCTAGCCAAGCCATTAGTGAACTAGGCCCTGGCACTTAGGTGAACCTCAGTGAACTGAGAGTCCAATGAACCAGTGGTTTCCTTCAGGTAGTAGAACGGGGGAATAAAGTTTCTCCCAAAGAAACAGCTGTCATTTTTTTTCATGTAAAGCTGAGATGTCACTGAGGCCATGGCAGCTGTGTTCTTGAATATACCATTTCCATGTAACAGTCAAGTTTAAAACTACAAGGGGCGCCTTTGGGTGGTGACTGCCTCTCTTTACCAGAGTCTCCAATTGGAAAAATCATCTGTAAGAGAGACTTGTAGCTCAAAACGGTCGTTAAAGCTGTTGGACCCCAAAGGTTGACAGCCTGCCGCAGCTTGCCGGATACCTTCCAACACCACCTGTTGGTTTGGGCTCCCACTCAAAGGATACTAATTTGTGAGTTAGCCGATATAAATACCCAAGCAGAATGCCTGAGTAAGGCACTTACTGTATCCAACACCAAATTAGATGTTGTTCTTTTTGGTGGTGTGTGGCCAGAGATAGCAGTTTCTCCTTGACTGCCGAAGGGATTGAACATTGTGATTCCACCCACATAGTCCCAGGAAACTTCATTAAGAAAGCAGCCTCCTGAATTTCATCATAGTTTATCAGCCACCCCGCTGGCTGAAGTGTGATAACACTACAGTTAGAGTAGCTAAAACTGACTCTCCTCATTTATCAACCAAAGGATATTACCTACACAAGTGAAAGCTTTGGACATGAGAGAGTAGAGGCATTTGTACTAATCCTGACTCACCCACTTGTGGCAAATGGTAGGGGAATTTAGGTCCTCCATGGGGAATATTGCAACTGTGTATTAGAGGACTTGCTACAAGAGTGTGAATTGATTTTGGTCTTAGGGTGCCAGTGAGCTAGAAAAAGAAAAGCGTTGCCAGTGTCCAAGACTTCATACTAAGTGCCATACGTTTGTGAAGTGACTTCAGTTATAGTCACAATGTCAGGGCTTTGGGAACAATTGAATTCAGTAAGTCTCAAGCTCCCATTAGCCTTTTTCACTGGCCATAAAGGGCTATTATATTGAGACAGTGCATCTCTTGCTACCCCTGCTACCTTTAAGTCAAGGCTTCAAGGCTGTGCTTTCCCTTTTTCCTCCTGGGGTACTCTTTCTGCTGGACCACCTAGGAGGGGATGGGGAGATGATTTGAGGAGCTATTTACAGGTCCCTTTATCACTTCTCTCCCAGGGCTCTCCCCAGCTGGGAGATTTCCTTCAGGCATTTATGGGATAGGAAAGTACAAGTATGTAGCACCTCAATTCTTACTGTACAGTCAGATGTAGAAGAAAAAACAACAGTACATTGAATTGGCCCAAAGTTCCCTGAGGTGTCACAAAGTATTTTCTTCCCCACTGTGCATCACTTTTCCTCCCCATGTTGAGTGGCAAGGTGACACTGTCTATTCCTGCCTTGAGGATACTTTGATTTATCACCCACCAGCCATACTATTCTCTGGCTAGGACTGTGGGGTTTTCGCACCCTTTGCTGACTTGTGCTTGACTCACACGACAATACCTGTTTATTTATTTATTTATTTTTGGCTGTATTGGGTCGTCTTTGCTGCACGCGGGCTTTCTCTAGTTGCAGCGAGCTGGGGCAACTCTTCATTGCAGTGTGTGGGCTTCTCATTGCGGTGGCTTCTCTTGTTGCAGAGCACGGGCTCTAGGCATGCGGGCTTCAGTAGTTGTGGCTCGCAGGCTCTAGAGCCCAGGCTCAGTAGTTGTGGTGCATGGGCTTAGTTGCTCCGCGGCATGTGGGATCTTCCCGGACCAGGGCTCAAACCTGTGTCCCCCACACTGGCAAGCAGATTCTTAACCACTGCACCACCAGGGAAGCCCATATACCTGTTTAAAAGGAAATCCACTTTAACCTGGATCAGTTGCTGCCCCACTACTATGATAACATCTCTTAAATTTTTGCCCAGTTTTTAACATAAATACTAGGGAAGTTTTCCAGGGCATTGGGGCCGACCATAAGAATAAATCTAGAATCTCTTGAGTTAGTTTCTCATTCTCCATTGTTTCACCTTCGTCAGCATTGTAAACCCAACCTGGGCAGTAAGAGCCTGAATACCAGTCAGTGACTCAGCTATGGTTTCCCCTAAGAGTTTGTCTCTTTCAGGGAAATCTCTCCAAGAGGGTTCAAGGTCCCCCATAGCAGCCAAGGCCCACTGCAAAAACTGAGACCCTCTCTGTCATCTTTGAATGGACTTAAATTTGGCTTGATAGGCTGCAGGAGGGCCTTAGAAATAAGGTGTCCCTGCTGTGGCCATTCTTCCTTAACAATCATTCGGTACCCAACATCCTTGTCTCCCAGATGATCCAGCCAGAGCACAGCAATTAGTCTGGTTTCTGCCACAGTGGTTGAAAATTTGCCTCCTTTTTCTCCATGTAGATGTGCATCTCTGTAACTGCTGGGATGGAACCTTCTGCACATCCAGCATAAATCGTAATACTAGTGGTCACAGTGTAGAGAACTTAAGGTTGACCGCCCAGTTGGTAAGAAAGCCCACCCTGAACAGAGTTAACGACAACCCCTGCACCTTTGGGGCAGTTGTCTTTGAACCGATTTCCCAGTATTCAGTCTACAAACACTGCCTCAATTCTGCCTCATTTACAGGCAATAAACTGGAGGACCATTTATTGTCCAGTCAACCAACCAATTCAGTCAACATATTCACTACCAATATTATGGACTTCCCTGAAATACCTTTGATTGGCCCAAAAGATCTTCCCTCTTTCTCTTCCACAAAGTCACACCTCTGTCAGTATGCCATTCTCATCACAGAAACTGGCAAGAATTGTGACAAGTTGGGTTTGACCTAATTTTCAAGCTCATATGTTAGCCTGCCAGATTTTCATGGATAGTGGTAGAAGACATGAGACTCCTGGGTCAGAGAGAAAGGACATTTTAAGTACGTACAGCAGTAGTAATAGCCAGAGAATCGGCACTTTTAGCATTGATTCCCTGAGCCCCAATTCCCTTATACGATGCACAGAGCACCAGCTGACACCTCACAGGCAGTGAGTTGTGTTACAGGAGAGAAACCTTGACCTTAGGGGACCTAAATCTTTTATAAGGGGCAGTTAAGTATGCCTGAACTTTGCTCCAGAGGGAGACACTATCTTTACCTTCTCAGACTGTAAACCAGCATGTCCTCTGCTCTGGAGGGAAACATTCTCCCTCTCTTCCCAGGCTGTTTGCTGTATAAGCATCCTTGAAAAGGCAGTCTCAAACAAAACAGTCACTAGTCACTCTGAGAGATCCATGGAGAATGGTCTCCTGACAATGAATTTATACTCTTTGCCAGAATGGAATAAAATTGAGGACGACAAAAATTTTGCAGCATCTAAATCGAGGGAAACTTTTAAAAAATCATACAATTAGACAACTTTGATGAAAACTATTGTAATTGACAGAGAAGAGTCAATTGAAAATATCAGCAATTTCAAATATATACACTGTGAATAAATCTTATACATCTTGAAGAAGATTGCAGGCAATTTCATGAAAAAGAAATTACGGGATATTGAAATCTTTAAGAAAAATACTAGCAATGCAGTATTTGGAAAGATACAGCTCAGAGGCTAATTATTCTGCTTGTATTAGTTGCAATAATCAGATATCCAATATAAAGAAGTTTTGAAAACTTTGCTTTATACATACATGCCATTTTTATTTTCAAAAAGAATTTTAATTTTGAAAGTAGCTTCTAAGTAGAACTTTTTACAAATCCACCAATATAATTAAAAAACAATTTATAGTCAGTAAATAAATGTTTTCCAGAACAATATATAATTTCAATTTTTGGGGCCCTCTTTCAGTTATCAAAAACGTCTGGTGTTGATGACAAGTTATCTGTTCATCTAAGGATGAATGAAAGTTACCTAATGAGAGGAAGGAATTCTGAGTGATTGTAGGAGACTAATGGGGAGTGAAGAAATTTTAAAAAGCTTCCATGAGAAATGTGAAAGTAATATCATACCATATACGCACAGAGCAGTTCTGTTTAATTCATTTGTGTTTTCACCAATCATTCAGAGAAGTACTGAACTTTTGAGATAGAAGGAAACTTAGAATTCGTCTACTTTAACATTCAGTTTAATGTAATATCTTTAAATCTTACTTAAAAGCCTTAATTATATTTTTAAATAATTTAGGGGGCATGTGAAAAAGTAATTTGTTGGACATATTTAATATAAAAGTATATTCCATTCATACCACCTGCTGCTCAATTGGAAGAATCAGCTGTATTCTCTCCTGGGGGCGACTTTCCTCCTTTTAGCTGTATAGGTTTATCTGAATCTTTTAATTAAAAAGCTGCTTTAGTTTGGGCCGTATTCTACACCTGCAGTAATATCAGCTACTTGACATCTTCTTCCTTTTCGTAATTGCATTAAATTTTAACACCACTTGTGGTTGCTGAGTAATTTAGTCATGAAGATTAGCAGGATGGGGATATAGCGAGGTGATTAAAAGCTGAGCTTCGGGAGTCAGTTTGAACCAAGTTTGAGCTCTAGTTATAGCTTTTCCAGGTCATGTGACTTCAAGTTATTTGATCCCTGTAAGCCTCAACTGCCTTACCAGTAAAATGGGGATAATAGTGACCATACTTTACTCATTGAATTGTGAGGATTAAATGAGAGAGTCCATGCTAAAAAGCCTAGCGCAGTGCCTGGCACCTGGTTGACATTCAGTAAACATTGATGATGATGATGATGATGAAGATGATGATGATGATGATGAATATAATGACAATATTGACATAATACAAAAACCAGAATAAAATCGTAGTGAAAATTTCAGTGTAGTCTTAATTAAAAAACAGGCCGTGAGTATCAGAATCTAATTATAACTTTAAACTAGGTATTAAATTATGTATTGCTTCACATTTCATGGGATTATTTCAGAAGGGGTGCCTGATGACATCTACCATTAGTTCATTTTTCTCACCTGAGAGGCTCTAGTATGTGGGAAAAGGGAATGAATGATTTGAGTGGGAAAGGATGGTATTTTTAAGGATGTTGTGCAGAATAAGTACATCCTTTGCTTGCTGTGATTTTTGCCGCCTGATGATTTTTTGCAAGCGGTTTGCAAAGCTGGGATAACTAATCTGAACCATAGCCTTATTAGTAAAGTCAATATTTTTATCCTTGTTTTACAGATAGAGGAACTGAGCCAACACATGGTAAATGTCTTTGTCAAGGTTACATAGAAAGTCGGGCAGAACTACACATGTATTTCTGGGTCCTGATTCCAAAGCCATAGGCTGTCAAATTCCGGCAATATACAAAACAACTGAAAACACATTCTGTGTGGTAGTTACTTCTAAAATAGAATAATGCAAATATCACTTTCAAAATCTCCAAATCAAGGTCACACCTGTGTAATCACATATTTCTAACATTATTATTTATGCCGACGGTAGTTGAAGCGTGCAAGAAAACGTATTTGCGGAAAGAAAGCACTAATTATATTGATAAAGCAGCCTTTGGAGGGGAACCGGTGCTAGAGGGAGAAATACTGTAGAAGGAGTTGACATAATACATTGAATAAATTTATACCTGATACATTTTAATAGTGAACTGAAATTCATGAAAAAAAAAAAAAAGTACTGGTGGGATTTCCCACTGACATATCGGCAGTTCTGCATTTCCTTTCCTTTCTGTAGCCCCAGCTCATCTGGGTCTCTATGGCTAGGTAAAGGAGAGAGTCAGCCAGCCAGAGTGAATTCATCACAAAATAGCCTAATTCTTGGCCAGCAGAAAAGAACTATTTATTTCTTCTGTAAAGCAGGGTGTGGGTAGGCACCTTAATTAGAAGCACATTTAGATGCAGGGAATAACTATATTTCCTTTCTCTATTTTAGTCTTCAGTCTTTGGCTGAACTGTGTAATCAAGCAGCTCCTGGAAACCATTTGAAATTGGCATAGATGGATCTTCCTTGACTAAATTTAGCAGGAGAGTCAAAATTTCAGTAGTCTGTCTCACCCACTCTAAGTTAATTTACCAGTTAGCATTTGTGGCTGCTAACTGGCTGTTTGTGTGGAAATGTACAGTTTTGCTTTCCAGGAGAAAAGAGATGGGGGTGGGGTGTAGTCAGCCCTGAAACTGTTCCTATTCCAGGATTAGACATTATTTTCCTCTTCCAGGGGAGAGATAAGCCAGACATGTCCAGACATGCCTTCTATAAAAGGCTGGCTCAGAAAAGCCCTCTATAGAACAAATTCACTTTCACTATTGCTATTTCAGGTAAATTGCATCCCTAAATACTTTATATAAAAATTTTCCATTTGCTAAATTTGGTTGAAAAAATAGTATTTCATTTGGATGGTGGATAAAAAATAATCAACCCTGTGACATCTGATACATTAAAAAATCGTCTCATGTGGATTTAGAGTCTCACAACTAAAGAAAGAAAAACCTATCATGCTTTGGGGCTAATTTCAAATACTGCTTTTGTGCTAAACAGTAGCCATATCAACAAGCCAGGTTCTATCACCACCTACAAGAGGAATTGGACATTTACTCGGTCAGTAGGTCTACTATGACTGTTATTGTCACATTGGAGTCCATTCAGTGTACTGATCTTTTTTTCCCATTAAACAGATGATTTAATGAAATGAGAACCACCTGAATCCCAGGTCCGTTACAAGAGCCCTGCATGGTCTGGGTCCCACCTCCCCATCAGCGTTCACCTTCCAAAGCTGTGTTTGCCGCGCCCTCTGTGGCAGCCCACCCGGTGATCTAGTCACACCTGCCTTTGCATGAGCCTGGAAGGGGAACTTTTTTTCCTTCCTCTGAGAAAATTCCTTTGGTCACGTGTGTGGGTTGCACCCTCATAGCCCCTGTTTCCACCCTGGCTCCTTTTTTACCTATGTCATTATATCTCTTTGGTAGAAGTGATTCATGAATTTCCTCCCTGCCCCACCCTTGACTGTAATCTCTTTAAGAGCAGAAAATATCGTTGTATCCCCACCACTTAGTTCAGTGTCTAGCAGCTACAAAGAGGAAACTCAATAAGGATTTGTTGAGTAAATGACTGAATAAATAAATGTTAGGAGAACTTCCTCCAAATCAAGTCAATAGAATGCAGAAGAGCCACCTGTGTCTGAGGCAAGGATTAGTGGCCTCACTGAGATAACAGGAAACAGAAGAAGCTAAAACCTTGAAGACAGACTTTTCCAACCTTGCAATTTTTCTGGAAGGTTCACTCTGTTACTGAGTGCCCCGGTGCCCTGGAACAAGTTTACATCATTAGTGTCAGATTTTGAGGACCCTGATCTATAAAAGAACTGTTTCCACAGGAACTTCTCAGGTAATGGAAGTGATTTTTTTTTTTTTTCCAGGAGTGCTTGATAAACTTAACTGTAACCCCGAGTTAAAACTGAAAGGAGCCCCAAGAGAGAAGCACAGCCAAAGGAAATAACTTTGAAGCATCAGTGAGTTCATATATGAGATTTGAATTCCAGGGTCACAGCTTCAAGGGATGCCTGTTCTAATAGACAGAGGGCCGGCCGGTAGGCTTCCTGCTCCTTTGCTCTACTCCACCTGTGTGATGACTGGGGTCCGTTTGGAGCAGAAATCTTTGGTCCCAAATCTCTGCCATCCAGGGCAGCAGCAGTTACGGCTGGGTCACATGCAGAGGACAGGTGAAGGTATTCAGCAGGAAGGAGACCTCTCTGGCAAAACATACGTAGTTCTCTTTGGAAGCTGCATTTTTTCAAGGTGTAATCCTAGGAGTTCTGGCTGTGTGCTTTTTAAAAATTCAGATTCGTGCCTGCCCAGCCCCAACTAAATCAGAATTTTCCATTGATTGGGGGAGTGGGGGTGACTGGGGAATTGTGTTGGTTTGCTCAGGTTGCAAAATACTACAGACTATGTGGCTTAACGAACAGAAATGTATATTCTCAGAGTTCTAGAGTCTGGAAGTCTGAGATGAAGGTGCCGGCAGGATTGGTTTCTCTTGAGGCCTCTCTCCTCGACTTGCAGACGGCCGCCCTCTTGCTAACTTGCCATAGGGTCGTCCCTCCGTACTCCCGAGCCCCTTGTGTCTCTCCGTGTGTCCTAATATTCTCTTGTAAGAACACCGGTCTGACTGGAGTAGGGCCCACCCTACGGGGCCTTATTTTAACTGAATCACCTCTTTAAAAACCCTAACTCCAAATACAGTCACATTCTGAGGTATTGGTGGTAATGGCTTCAACATATGAATCTTGGTGGGGACACAGTTCAGTCCATACAAACCCATTCATTAAAAGACACTTCAGATGATCCAGGAGCACACATTTGAAAAGCAGTGGTTGTTCTTCACTCCTTCCCTTATAGAAAACTGTAGGGCTGTAGCTAGTCCTTGGAAAAACCAAGAACCTTCTGCCTCTTGCTGCTCTAAACTCATTAGGCACATCTGTGAGTGTCATGACCATCAAGGCCAAGGAATGCTACGCACTTTTTAACCTAATGTGATGACTCTTTCCTTCTAAACTTAACTGTCCTCATTAGGAACTCTCAGAACATTAAAACAATTTACCTCTTAGGCAAAGGAGTATTTACAAGCATAATTTTTGTTTTACCAGGCTCAACAGACATTGTTTTTATGAATTAACAACCTCTAATGGAAACATCAACCTCCATCCATTCATTAACCCATGTCTATTGAGCTGTCATGTGCAAAGAGCTTGAATAACTTGTCATCAGGACAGCCTGGCAACCAGTTAGCCTAGCAGCCATGACACACAGGACTCGGCGTGCCTGTCACACTTTGCAGTTATGGGAGATTTGTCTATGCCTGTCTAATGTCAAGTACCAAATTATATCATATCATGTCTTCTTTGCCAGCTGGCAAGTTTCTTGAGAGCAGGGGCAAGCACTAGACCTTATCCAGCTTTATTTCTCTAAAGTAGTAGATAAATATTTTTTTCTGGCATAAATATTTTCTGAATGAATGAATAATGAATTTACTTGAGAAATGTCTTTAGGTTTGAGATTTGTCTGAGGAGGTACAGGCAGACCTTATTTTATTGTGCTTCGCAGATACTGCTTTTTTTTTTTTTTTTTTTTTTTTTTTTAACAAATTGAAGGTTTGTGGCCACCTTGCATCAAGCAAGTCTCTTGGGGCCATTTCTCCAACAGCATTTGCTCACTTCATGTCTCTGTGTCACACTTATGTAATTCTCACAATATCTCAAACTTTTTCATTATTGTTATAGTCGTTATGGTGATCTGTGATCAGTGATCTTTGATGTTACTACTACGACTTACGGAAGGCTCAGATGATGGTTAACATTTTTTTAGCAATAAAGTATTCTTAAATTAAGTTACATACATTTTAAAAGACATGATGCTATTGCACACTTAATAGACTATAGTGTAAACATAACTTTTCTGTGCACTGGGAAACCAAAAAATTTGCACTTTATTGAGGTGGTCTGGAACTAAACCCACAAAATCTCTGAGGTCTGCCTGTACTTCCTTATCCCTCATCTTTACAAACCTCATGAAATTACACATATTCACTATTTTAAATCTCTTCCTATGGAGGTGAAAGAAGAAAACCTCAATATTTCTCTGTACAACCTCAAGAACAACAGTGCAAAAAATATATGAATAAAATTCAAATGTATTGCTTTAATAGAAAAATTTAATAGTAAACCAGTAAGTGATGAACAAAGGAATAACCCCATTATGGAAAACACATTATGCTAGTATTAGGCATTTACTTTGTTGCTATGGGCTGGACAGAAATAAAGTGTCCCTGGAAGGAAATGAATCAAGTCTTTGAGGGAGAAGGTGCAGAACTCATGCCCTGTTCCCCTGAGCCCCCGCTCACCACACACACACACACACACACACACACACACACACACACACACACACACACACACACACACACCCAGCAGATTTGTGTCTAAAGAGAGGGCTCCTGGAAAAGCCTCTCTTTTCTTCGAAGGAAGCATCTGTAACAAGTACTACAGCTAAGACCTGTTTACTGCCAGTTTCCAGGGCATGAGCATGATCTTTCCCTGTGCCGCCACAAAGAAGCAAGTCTTCATTTGGGACTCGGACTTTTTCTTTCTTTGTGCGAGTTTGTCATTTTATTCATTAGAACAGCACGGAAGCAATAGTTGGGCATTTTGTTTGCGTGAAGGAGAATCTTTATAGAGTTCTAGTTTGAAAACCATTGCATTATCCTCTTAAAACAATGCCTTTTGTTAAAACATTTCTAGCTTAAGACTGAAATGTGAGGTATTTACTGGAGAGAGAAAAATATTACAGAGAGCAAGCAGACAACGTGGTGGCAATAACTCAAAAGAACAGAGTTATAAAAAGATGGTCTTGATAGTGTGATATGTCACTAATTGGGACTCCCTTGATGAAAAATTCTGATAATTCTGATAGAGTTGAACCTGAAAATAACTTATCTGCTTCTGTAGGAAAACAAAGCTTGTCTTTATTAAGTAAAGAGGTAGCATTAAGTGTAACGGTTCAGGAAGAACACATAAAAACCTATTTGATGAATGCACCATTTTCAAGTACCTTAGCACTACTAACCTACATGATAGAGTGTAATGTTTCCTTCTTATATTCTTTCCCCTCCTCATTATCAGTGGTGAGTTGTGAAGGTTTTTCAGAAAAATAGTGCATTAGATCATGCCTTGAGGCGTGATGGATATTGGCAAGAATGAGGTCTGTTTTGTCTTTAAATGGTCACTGTGGAGAATGAAGAATCCATCCTTGCTCTCCCAGGATGGATCCAGGAATAGATTCCCAAGGCTCTGATGGCCATGCGCAGTCGCTGGAAAAAGCTGAGATTCTATGGGAAGACTGAGGGGAAAATAGATTTTTGGGTGCCAATCCCTGGATAACACTGAACACAGGGACCCAAAGAAGATAGTTAAGGGACATTGTGACTGTCTTTTAGATTTGGAATGTTTGAAATTGGTTGCTTATGAAATCATGTTCTTTCTGACCATGGACTTACTGGTATGCCTTTCCAGGGAAGTGAGCCATTTTGTCAGAGTTGCATTTATCTCATTGCTAATGGTGTCCTGTAATACATAATTCTCTTTAAGTGCTCACAAACAATAAAAATGCATTTCTTTAAATGTATTTTAGAAATCAGACTTTTAATTATTCTTTGCTGGCCTTCCTTCCGGTTAGCCCGTCTCTGACCTCCTATTGTCCTGCTATGTCCAAACAGTTGGGTTCTTTAATTGTCCACATCTGCTTAGGTGCTCTGGCTCGGCTGTTAGATTGGAGTTAAGTTACTGCACAGTAGTGGGACCTTATTTTACATTCCTCTTATAATCTCCAAAGAGCAGAATGTAACACAGGAACATGTAAGTATTTGATAAAAATGTATTGCTTGTTTGGAATTTTAATAATCTGACTGCATAAATCAAACAAGGTTCTTCTGATTTCATCTCAGCCTTTTCTCAGCTTTTCATAAATCTCTTAAAAGTTTTAAGAAAAAGATGTTAGTATTTGTTACCAATTTCTTAAAAAAAAAAAAAAACCAAAAACAAAAACACCCCACAGACCTTCCCTTTTCTGCCAGAAGCGGAAGTGTTACGAACACTAACTCGCTGAATCCTCCCACCCCCATTACTCAGCGGATCGTTGACTGTAAGTTAGTCATGGCTGAGCTCTAGGGCTGTTCAATTGATTAAATATGTGACGTATTTTGTGTCAGAAACAACTACTCAACAGACTTTCATCCACTGTGTCTTCCCGCTGCAGATCAGCCAGCCCCTCACAACCACCATCTGAAAACCTTTGTAATAATTACCACCTGTGGATATTTTCCATTCATTACCTGCAGCACAGCATTCGCAAATGGTAGCTCACATTTTAGAGAAGAAACAGGAAGTTGTTTTTCCCTTCTCTTCTCCATACTTGGTGTTCCCAAAGGGTTAGTCCACCACTGATCATCAGGCGTCCTAATGGGAAAGCACAGCAGTGCTTCTCAGTTACATTCTTTCATCATCGGCCCCATGTCTGATGAATGTTCTTGAATATGTACACCATTGCTCTCGAGAGGAATATAATGCGCCTGCCTAAAAATAACCACCCTTTTCCCATGCTGCGCTCATTCATTCTCAGTAAATATTCTACATTAGAGAAGATTTTTTGCTCTTGCGGTGATTGTGTGAGGAAAGATTTGGCAAACACTGCAGATTGATTATTGTCAAGAAAAAAATATAAAAATTAACTTAGTTTTTTTTTTATCTAATTATTGTCTAGCTAGGCATTGAATTGAAAAAAAACCAGTAAGATTACTGGGCTGTTTATTGATAAGTTGGACCTTTGATAATGCCAATATTCTTAGGATTTTTTGCTTGAGACAAATTTCTTGATAGATTATGTCATGGAATCACAGAATCTTAGAAATAACCTTATAGCCCTCTAATCCAATCCCTTCAATTTTAGCTTGAGAAAGATTTTCCCAAAGGGGAAGGTGGGAGAGGAATAAATTAGGAGTTTGGGATTAACATATACACTACTATATATAAAATAGATAACCAACAAGAACCTACTGTATAGCACAGGGAACTATATTCAATATTTTGTAACAACTCTATAAGGGAAAAGAATCTGAAAAAATATATATATATATGCATAACAGTCACTTTGCTGTACACCGGAAACTAACACAACATTGTAAATCAACTATACTTCAATAAAATTTTTTTTAATTTTACAAAAAGATTTAACAAAAGAATAATCTTAATAACATATTACACTTCCTTTACTTTTTAAAATTAAAAAATTAAGTAAGCTTATAATTTTAGAATATAGATTTACAAAAATTTGCAAAGATAGTACGGAGAGTTCCTATATACCCAAACACAGTTTCCCCTATTATTAACATCTTAAATTAGTATGGTACATTTAGCACAATTAATGAGCCAATATTGATATGTTATTATTCACTGAAGTCAAAACTTTATTCAGATGTCCTTAGTTTTTATCTAATGACTGTCCTTTTCCTGTACCAAGATCCCATGCAGGATACCACGTTACATTTAGTTGTCAGGTCTCCTTAGGCTCTTTTTTAACTGTGTCAGTGTTTCAGACTTTCCTTGTTTTTGATGACCTTAATGGTTTTCGAGGAGTACTGGTCAAGCATTTTGTAGAATTTCCCTTGAATGATATTTGTCTGATGTTTTTCCCTATCATTAGGCTGGGGTTATGAGCCTTGAGGAAGGCACAGAGGTGAATTGCCATTTTCATCAAATCGTATGAAAAATATATACTATCAGCATGACTAGACACACTTGGTGTTGACCTTGACTACCTGGCTCAGGTAGTATTTGTTAAGGTTTCTCCACTACAGCTACTCATTTTTTCCCTTTCCATACTGCTCTCTTTGTAGGGAAGTGACTACAAAGAGGGAATTGGGAGCTAGGCTGCCCTTCTTTGAGGATGGAGTGTCTACATGGATTATTTGGAATTCTTCTGCATGGGAGATTTGTCTCTTCTCCCCCATTTGTTGATTAAATCAGTCACATATTTATAATCATATGGACACATGAACATTTATTTCATACTTTGAGATATAATCCAACCATTTCTTTATTTTGTTGGTTAAATTATTTCAGCTTTGACATTGGAAGCTCTTTCAGTTGACTCCTGTCTTCTTGATATAATTCCATCATTGTGGGTTTGGTCTTTTGGTTTTTGAGGGTTTTTTGGTTGTTGTTTTGTTTTTGTTTGTTTTAGCATTTTCTAACTTTCTGGCACTACAAGATGCTCCAGGCTCATCTTGCGTGTTTCCTGCCCTAGACCTAGAATCAGCCATTTCTCCATCTTGATTTCTTTTATTGGAGAATGGTATTAGAAACCAAGATCTGGGCACCAGTTTTGCCTGTTGCTACTGGAGTATTGTTGCTTCTAGGCACTCTCAGCTAGCAGAGAAAGGAAATATATGTGTGTATACTAATTCATATATACACCCATATTTATAGATATTCCTATATGTCACCAACTGCATCTTAATTGTGTAAGCTAAACATAAGTTCATATGTCCCCAAATGTAGTCCATTACCTCATGGATCATTCTAGACTCCTCCCCTTGCTTGCCTATACCCTCTCACTCCAACAGTGGCTTCCACCATCTGCTATCCACTTTGCTATCCAAATCCTTGTATACTGCTTTTAAAATTATTTACCTGTATTCCTGGGGGAAACAACTTTATCAACTGTAGAATAGTGCTCAGGTGCAATTCCTTCTGCTTTTAGTCTTATAGACTTCCCTTATTTCCAAAATTACACAAGTAAGTGACTCTTTTCCCTTCAGTGAAGTTATTTCATATATTTGTAATATAGTTAGAGTCTTTTATTACAGTCTGCATTCCATCCTGTGATCCTCTGACCTCTTAAATGATTTTAATTTGCATATAATAAGGTTCACTCTTTGTAATAACTTCTATGGGTTTTCACACAAATACATTGTGCCATGTATCCGCCATTACAGTATCATACAGAATAGTTTCATTGCCCTAAAAAGTCTCCTGTGCTTCACCTATTCAGTCCTTCCCCAACCTATCCCTTCCTGGACCCCTGAAAGCCAGTGATCTGTTTACCATCCCTATAGTTTAGCCTTTTCCAGAATGTCATATAAATGGAATGATAGAGACTGGCCTTTTCAGACTGGCTTCTTTCACTTAGCAATATACATTCAATATTCATCCATGTCTTCCTGTGGTTTGATAGCTCATTCCTTTTTATTGCTGGATGGTATTCCACTGTGTTGATACAGTTTACCCATTCATTTATTAAAGAATGTCTTGGTTGCTTCCAGTTTGGCAGGATTGTAAATAAGGCTGCTATAAAAATTCTTGTGTAGTCCACTGTGTGTTGGAGGGAAATTGGAGGGGGGGTGCTCTTCTCCATTCAGTCTTTCAAGGACCCAGGTTGATAAAGTATCTGCCATCTTCAGTGTGGAACTCTGAAGTTTTTCCTAGCTGTTGACATCCAAGTGGCAATGGAGGAGGAGAAAGAAAGTAGAAAATTGTGCCATAGATTTTATGGGCAAGGCCTGGATATGGTGTATATATACATCAATTTCTGCCCATATTCCTTTGGTCAGAACTCAGTTGAATGACCCTATTGATTGAGGGAGGCTGGACTGTGTGCCCAGGAAGAGAAGGAAATGAGTTTGGTGAACACATAGCATTGTCTTTGCCTTAATACTCCCATTTGGTCACCATATATGGTTACTCTTCCTCCTAAACATGGATCACACTTACTCCCTCCCCAAGGTACACAATCCAGAGTCCCATCCAGCCACTGCATCCACTCAAAGTCTAGGACCTCAGGCAGGTGTGGTGGTCTGGATGTGGCACTTCATGGTGACTTTGACTCTAAAAACAGCATACAGTGATGGAGCAGGGGGAGGGTAGCCACAATAAACACTCATTCTGAAAAGGGTAGAATGTAAGACACAGCAGCCACTGATGCAGAGCAATGTGGGCATCCCATGGGGCTGGCACTGTGAAGTTTATCTACCCTGGCAGTAGAAGAGGTCTCTCATTATCCCTGATTAAACTTTATTTTGATCTTTGGTAGGAACTCCATGGCCCCTGGATCCGTTCCCTAAGGGATTCTCCCTTTTTCTTCCTCTTCCTTATCCACATCTGAAAGGGGCATTTGGTACCCCCTATAGATGCTATAGAGCTCCCTGCATTTAGATGATTAAAGTTTCAAGGATTGTTTTAAGTCACAAAAAGTCAGAGACTTTCAATATCCATGCTCATGGTTTCTTTGGTAATAAAATTCCCTTAAGTACTTAATGGGCTCCTCATCCATTATCTTTCAGTCATTCCATATACCCGTAAGCTCATGACAAATTATTTAGAAGGTATGATTCTCAAATTTATTTTATTTCTTGGCTTCCCCTCTATCTTTCCTCTCAATCCTATCTCTCACACCTAAATGGTGGATTTTTTTTAGCCACGCCATGCGGCATGTGGGATCTTAGTTCCCTGACCAGGGATTGAACCCATGCCCCCTGCCTTGGGAGCATGGAGTCTTAATCACTGGACCGCCAGGGAGGTCCCAGTGGTGGATCTTTTGAAGCTACTAATCTTGAGAGGGAAGGCCACATTCTTAATTTGATTTTATTGTGAGACTGAGTTTTAATGGTCTCTTTGGCTCAAAGGCTCTTTTAATCTTAAATCCTCAAATCTTAAGTTGGGTTGTATAGAAGCAGTTGATTTTTTCACTATTGGCCAAATTTCTAGAAACTGTCCAATTCTCTCCTATATACATCTTTTTCTTTTCTGCCATGCCAAAATCAGCCAAGGTCACCAGCACACACTAATCCATTCATCCTTTCCAACCAATTTCTCCAGAAAGGCCACTTCAGTGGGCACATGGTCTGTCTTCCATGTTACTACAATTTCGCCAAATGTTTTGCCACAGTATAACATCGATTTCCATCTCCTCTGGCATCTGGTATTAGTTTCCTTGCTAATGCCGTATACTTTAGGGTTGTGTTACAGCAGAACCCTGCATCAAGGTATTGATTTCCATATTAGGCAGGATAATTGACACCTCTGTTCGTTCTCAGTAAGAATCCCAACACAAAAATCTCAGTGACTTAATGTGTTGAAAGTATGTAATTGTTCTCATCACATTCCAATATAGGTCTTCAGGGAGACCTAGTCCACACAGCCATTAAGAGAACCAGAGTGACAGTTGCATCTCCATCTTCAACACGTGGCTTACAAGGTCATTTTAAGCATCAACATCCAGCAAACAGAGGGGAGGAGAGACTCTATTGCTTCTGCCTTAATTCCTCTGGCCAGAAGTCAGTCATGTGATCTTTTTTGGGGTTTTTTTTTTTTTTTTTAATTTTATTGGGTGCTTTTGTTTTATTTTTGTTATGGTAATTTTATTTTTAATTTTTTGAGGAAACTCCATACTGTTTTCCATAGTGGCTACACCAATTTATATTCCCACCAACAGTGCAGGGGGTTCTTTTTCTCCACATCCTCACTAACACTTGTTATTTTATTTTATTTTTTTAACATCTTTATTGGAGTATAATTGCTTTACATCGTTGTGTTGGTTTCAGCTGTATAACAAAGTGAATCAGCTATACGTATATTTATATCTCCATTACCCTCCCTCTTGCGTCTCCCTCCAGCCCTCCCTATCCCACCCCTCTAGGTGGTCACAAAGCACCGAGCTGATCTCCCTGTGCTATGCAGCTGCTTCCCACTAGCTATCTGTTTTACATTTGGTAGTGTATATATGTCCCTGCCACTCTCTCACTTCGTCCCAGCTTACCCTTCCCACTCCCTGTGTCCTCACGTCCATTCTCTACATCTGCGTCTTTATTCCTGTCCTGCCCCTAGGTTCTTCAGAACCATTTTTTTTTTAAGGTTCCATATGTATGCGTTAGCATATGGTATTTCTTTTTCTCTTTCTGACTGACTTCACTCTGTATGACAGACTCTGGGTCCATCCACCTCACTACAAATAACTCAATTTCGTTTCTTTTTATGGCTGAGTAATATTCCATTGTATATATGTGCCACATCTTCTTTATCCATTGATCTGTTGATGGACACTTAGGTTGCTTCCATGTCCTGGCTATTGTAAATAGTGCTACAGTGAACATTGTGGTACATGACTCTTTTTGAGTTATGGTTTTCTCAGGGTATATGCCCAGTAGGGGGATTGCTGGATCATATGGTAGTTCCATTTTTAGTTTTTTAAGGAACCTCCATACTGTTCTCCATAGTGGCTGTATCAATTTACATTCCCACCAATAGTGTAGGAGGGTTCCCTTTTCTTCACACCCTCTCCAGCATTTATTGTTTGTAGATTTTCTGATAACGGCCATTCTGACCAGTGTAAGGTGATACCTCATTGTAGTTTTGATTTGCATTTCTCTAATGATTAGTGATGTTGAGCATCCTTTCATGTGTTTGTTGGCAATCTGTATATATCTTCTTTGTAGAAATGTCTGTTTAGGTCTCCTGCCCATTTTTGGATTGTGTTGTTTGTTTTTTTGATATTGAGCTGCATGAGCTGCTTGTATATTTTGGAGATTAATCCTTTGTCAGTTGCTTCATTGGCAAATATTTTCTCCCATTTCTGAGGGTTGTCTTTTCATCTTGTTTACGGTTTCCTTTGCTGTGCAAAAGGTTTTAACTTTCATTAGGTCCCATTTGTTTATTTTTGTTTTTATTTCCATTTCTCTAGGAGCTGGGTCAAAAAGGATCTTGCTGTGATTTATGTCATAGAATGTTCTGCCTATATCTTCCTTTAAGAGTTTTATAGTGTCTGGCCTTACATTTAGGTATTTAATCCATTTTCAGTTTATTTATGTGAATGGTGTTAGGGAGTGTTCTAATTTCATTCTTTTACATGTAGTTTTCCCAGCACCACTTATTGAAGGGGCTGTCTTTTCTCCATTGTATACTCCTGTCTCCTTTATCAAAGATAAAGTGACCATATGTGGGTGGGTTTATCTCGGGGCTTGCTATCCTGTTCCATTGATCTATATTTCTGTTTTTGTGCCAGTACCATACTGTCTTGATTACTGTAGCTTTATAGTATACTCTGAACTCAGGGAGATTGATTCCTCCAACACCGTTTTTCCTTCTCCGGATTGCTTTGGCTATTTCGGGTCTTTTGTGTTTCCATAAAAATTGTGGAATTTTTTGTTCTAGTTCTGTGAAATATGCCATTGGTAGTTTGATAGGGATTGCATTGAATCTGTAGATTGCTTTGGGTAGTATAGTCATTTTCACAGTGTTGATTCTTCCAGTCCAAGAACATGGTATAACTCTCCAACTGTTTGTATCATCTTTAATTTCTTTCATCAGTGTCTTATAGTTTTCTGCATACAGGTCTTTTGTCTCCTTAGGTAGGTTTATTCCTAAGTATTTTATTCTTTTTGTTGCAATGGTAAATGAGAGTGTTTCCTTAATTTCTCTTTCAGATTTTTCATCATTAGTGTACAGGAATGCAAAAGATTTCTGTGCATTAATTTGTATCCTGCTACTTTACCAAATTCATTGATTAACTCTAGTAGTTTTCTGGTAGCATCTTTAGGATTCTCTATGTATAGTATCATGTCATCTGCAAACGTGACAGTTTTACCTCTTCTTTTCCTATTTGGATTCCTTTTATTTCTTTTTCTTCTCTGATTGCTGTGGCTAAAACTTCCAAAACTATGTTGAATAATAGTGGTGAGAGTGGGCAACCTTGTCTTGTTCCTGATCTTAGTGGAAATGGTTTCAGTTTTTCACCATTGAGAACGATGTTGGCTGTGGGTTTGTAATATATGGACTTTATTATGTTGAGGTAGGTTCCCTCTATGCCTACGTTCTGGAGAGTTTTTATCATAAATGGGTGTTGAACTTTGTCGAAAGCTTTTCCTACATCTCTTGAGATTATCGTATGGTTTTTCTCCTTCAGTTTGTTAATATGGTGTATCACATTGATTGATTTGCATATATTGAAGAATCCTTGCATTCCTGGGATAAACCCCACTTGATCATGGTGTATGATCCGTTTAATGTGCTGTTGGATTCTGTTTGCTAGTATTTTGATGAGGATTTTTGCATCTATGTTCATCAGTGATATTGGCCTATAGTTTTCTTTTTTGGTGACATCTTTGTCTGGTTTTGGTATCAGGGTGATGGTGGCCTTATAGAATGAGTTTGGGAGTGTTCCTCTCTCTGCTATATTTTGGAAGAGTTTGAGAAGGATAGGTGTTAGCTCTTCTCTAAATGTTTGATAGAATTCACCTGTGAAGCCATCTGGTCCTGAGCTTTTGTTTGTTGGAAGATTTTTAATCACAGTCACAATTTCAGTGCTTGTGATTGGTCTGTTTATATTTTCTATTTCTTCCTGGTTCAGTCTTGGAAGGTTGTGCTTTTCTAAGAGTTTGTCCATTTCTTCCAGGTTGTCCATTTTATTGGCATATAGTTGCTTGTAGTAGTCTCTTAGGATGCTTTGTGTTTCTGCGGTGTCTGTTGTCACTTCTCCTTTTTCATTTCTAATTTTATTGATTTGAGTCCTCTCCCTCTTTTTCTTGATGAGTCTGGCTAATGGTTTATCAATTTTGTTTATCTTCTCCAAGAACCAGCTTTTAGTTTTATTGATCTTTGCTATCATTTCCTTCATTTATTTTTCATTTATTTCTGATCTGATGTTTATGATTTGTTTGCTTCTGCTAACTTTGGGGTTTTTTTGTTCTTCTTTTTCTAATTGCTTTAGGTATAAGATTCGGTTGTTTATTTGAGATGTTTCTTGTTTCTTGATGTAGGATTGTATTGCTATAAACTTCCCTCTTAGAACTGCTTTTGCTGCATCCCATAGGTTTTGGGTCGTCGTGTTTTCACTGTCATTTGTTTCTAGGTGTTTTTTGATTTCCTCTGATTTCTTCAGTCATCTCTTGGTTATTTAGTAGTGTATTGTTTAGCCTCCATGTGTTTGTATCTTTTACATTTTTTTTTTCCTGTAACTGATATCTAGTCTCATAACATTGTGGTCAGAAAAGATACTTGATACAATTTCAATTTGCTTAAATTTACCAAGGCTTGATTTGTGCCTCAAGATATGATCTATCCTGGAGAATGTTCCATGAGCACTTGAGAAGAAAGTGTATTCTGTTGTTTTTGGATGGAATGTCCTGTAAATATCACTTAAATCCATCTTGTTTAACGTGTCATTTAAAGCTTGTGTTTCCTTTTTTATTTTCATTTTGGATGATCTGTCCATTGGTGAAAGTGGGGTGTTAAAGTCCCCTACTATTATTGTGTTATTGTGAATTTCCCCTTTTATGGCTGCTAGCATTTGCCTTATGTATTGCGGTGCTCCTATGTTGGGTGCATAAATAATTACACTTGTTATATCTCCTTCTTGGATTGATCCCTTGATCATTATGTAGTGTCCTTCTTTGTCTCTTGTAATAGTCTTTATTTTAAAGTCTATTTTGTCTGATATGAGAATTGCTACTCCAGCTTTCTTTTGATTTCCATTTGCATGGAGTATCTTTTTCCATCCCCTCACTTTCAGTCTGTATGTGTCCCTAAGTCTGAAATGGGTCTCTTGTAGACAGCATATTTATGGGTCTTGTTTTTGTATCCATTCAGCCAGTCTATGTCTTTTGGCTGGAGCATTTAATCCATTTACATTTAAGGTAATTGTCAATATGTATGTTCCTATTACCATTTTCTTAATTGTTTTGGGTTTGTTACTGTAGGTCTTTTCCTTCTCTTGTGTTTCCTGCCTAGAGAAGTTCCTTTAGCATTTGTTGTAGAGCTGGTTTGGTGGTGCTGAATTCTCTTAGCTTTTGTTTGTCTGTAAAGGTTTTCATTTCTCCGTCAAATCTGAATGAGATCCTTGCTGTTTAGAGTCTTCTTGGTTGTAGGTTTTTCCCTTTCATCACTTTAAATATGTCCTGCCACTCCCTTCTGGCTTGCAGAGTTTCTGCTGAAAGATCAGCTCTTAACCTTATGGCGATTCCCTTGTATGCTATTTGTTGCTTTTCCTTTGCTGCTTTCAATATTTTTTCTTTGTATTTAATTTTTGATAGTTTGATTAATATGTGTCTTGGCGTGTTTCCCCTTGGATTTATCCTGTATGGGACTCTCTTCACTTCCTGGACTTGATTGACTATTTCCTTTCCCATATTAGGGAAATTTTCAACTATAATCTCTTCAAATATTTTCTCAGTCCCTTTCTTTTTCTCTTCTTCTTCTGGGACACTTATACTTCGAAGGTTGGTGCATTTAATGTTGTGCAGAGGTCTCTTAGACTGTCCTCAATTCTTTTCATTCTTTTTTCTTTATTCTGCTCTGTGGTAGTTATTTCCACTATTTCATCTTCCAGGTCACTTATCCGTTCTTCTGCCTCAGTTATTGTGCTATCGATTCCTTCTAGAGAATTTTCAATTTCATTTATTGTGTTGTTCATCATTGTTTGTTTGCTCTTTAGTTCTTCTAGCTCCTTGTTAAACGTTTCCTGTATTTTCTCCATTTTATTTCCAAGATTTTGGATCATCTTTACTATCATTACTCTGAATTCTTTTTCAGGTAGACTGCGTATTTCCTCTTCATTTGTTATGTCTGGTGGGTTTTTACCTTGCCTCTTCATCTGCTGCGTATTTCTCTGTCTTCTCATTTTCCTTAACTTACTGTGCTTGGGGTCTCTTTTTCACAGGTTGCACGTTAGTACTTCCCGTTGTTTTTGGTGTCTGCCCCCAATGGGTAAGGTTGGTTCAGTGGGTAGTGCAGGCTTCCTGGTGGAGGGGCCTGGTGCCTGTGTTCTAGTGGATGAGGCTGGAACTTGTCTTTCTGGTGGGCAGGAGCACGTCTGGTGGTGTGTTTTGGGGTGTCTGTGAAGTTAGTATAATTTTAGGCAGCCTTTCTGCTAGTGGGTGGGTTGTGTTCCTGTCTTGCTAGTTGTCTGGCATGGGGTGTCCAGCACTGGAGCTTGCTGGTCGTTGAGTGGAGCTGGGTCTTAGCGTTGAGATGGAGATCTCTGGGAGACCTCTTGCCGATTGATATTACATGGGGCCGGGAGGTCTCTGCTGGTCTAATGTCCTGAACTCAGCTCTCCCACCTCAGAGGCTCAGGCCTCACAGCTGGCTGGAGCACCAAAACCCTGTCAGCCACATGGTTCAGAAGAAAAGGGAGGGAAAAAAAAGAAAGAAAGAAAAATAAAAAAGTTATTAAAATTAAAAATTAAAAAATATATTATTCAAATAAAAAATTTTTAAAGTAATTTAAAAAAGGAAAAAAAAAGAAGAGAGTAACCGAACCAATAAACAAACCCACCAACGATAACAAGCACTAAAAACTAAACTAAGATAAACATAAAAATCAGAAATTAGTCAGTCACATAAAGCAAACCCCAAGTCTACAGTTGCTCCCAAAGTCCACCGCCTCAATTTTGGGATGATTCGTTGTCTATCCAGGTATTCCACAGATGCAGGTACATCAAGTTGACTGTGGAGATTTAATCTGCTGCTCCTGAGGCTGTTGGGAGAGATTTCCCTTTCTCTTCTTTGTTTGCACAGCTCCCGGGGTTCAGCTTTGGATTTGGCCGCGCCTCTGTGTGTAGGTTGCCCCCTGGCATCTGTGCTTTGCCCAGACAGGACAGGGTTAAAGGAGCAGCTGAGTAGGGGGCTCTGGCTCACTCAGGCTGGGGGCAGGGAGGGATATGGAATGCAGGGCGAGCCTGTGGCGGCAGAGACCGGTGTCATGTTGCACCAGCCTGAGGTGCGCCGTGTGTTCTCCCAGGGAAGTTGTCTTTGGATCACGGGACCCTGGCAGTGGCGGGCTGCACAGGCTCCCAGGAGGGGAGGTGTGGATAGTGACCTGTGCTTGCACACAGGCTTCTTGGTGGCTGCAGCAGCAGCCTTAGCGTCTCATGCCCATCTCTGGTGTCTGTGCTGATAGCCGCAGCTTGTGCCCATCTCTGGAGCTTGTTTAGGCGGTGCTCTGAATCTCTTCTCCTCGTGCACCCCGAAACAAGTGTCTCCTGCCTCTTAGACAGTTCCAGAATTTTTCACGGACTCCCTCCCGTTTAGCTGTGGTGCACTAGCCTCCTTCAGGCTGTGTTCATGCAGCCAACCTCAGTCCTCTCCCTGAGATCTGACCTCCGAAGCCCGAGCCTCACCTCCCAGCCCCAACCTGTCCCGGCGGGTGAGCAGACAAGCCTCTCGGGCTGGTGAGTGCTGGTCAGCACCGATCCTCTGTGCGGGAATCTCTCCGCTTTGCCCTCCGCACCCCTGTTGCTGCGCTCTCCTCTGTGGATCCGAAGCTTCCCCCCTGCCCACCCCCAATCTCCGCCAGTGAAGGGGCTTCCTAGTGTGTGGAAACTTTTCCTCCTTCACAGCTCCCTCCCACAGGTGCAGGTCCCGTCCCTATTCTTTTGTCTCTGTTTTTTGTTTTTTCTTTTGCCCTACCCAGGTACGTGGGGAGTTTCTTGCCTTTTGGGAGGTCTGAGGTCTTCTGCCAGCATTCAGTAGGTGTTCTGTAGGAGTTGTTCCACATGTAGATGTATTTTTGATGTATTTGTGGGGAGGAAGGTGATCTCCGCATCTTACTCCTCTGCCATCTTGAAGATCCTCCATGTGATCTTAATTATAATTGCAAGTCAGGGTAAGAAATGGGATCTAGCTCTGAGTGTATATGTCCAAGAGAAAATAGAAATAGGCTTGATTAACATAGAGCATTGATTCTGCCACAATCTTGTTGAGTTTCTGTCACCTCATTAATAAAATGGAGCCATTGATAACCTACCTCACAGGGTATTGTGTGTGAATGCTATAATTTATGTAAGCAACAGTTGAGTTCCTGGTACATTTTCTCATATTTGAAAAATCCTACCTCCGCCCCCCCACCTTCTCTTTGTCTCTCTCTTCCTTCTTCCCAACCCCACCTTTCTTTATAAAAGTAACTTCAGCCATGCCCTTCACATTAGTGAATTTAGAACTTGCTCTATTACTGTACATCATATGATCAGTGGCATTAGATGATAGCTGATTATAGCTCAAATATTCATATTTGTTTTTGCCACTCTCTTGGTGTCTGTCTCTCTTCCTTTAGCTACACTTAATCCAAAAGTCTTGTTAATTTTCATCAAACTAACTAGGCTTCACATGCTTACTGCAGCCTTCTGATGTATGGACACTGGAGATGAAGATCTTTCTGGTGGTGTTCTTAGATTTTTGGATTTTGTCCTCATCAAAAATCATTAGAGTCCTGGAACACAAACTGTCTGTAATTGAATTCAGCAAGACTTTTATTAATTTATAACCCAAATACTGAAGGTAATGATCATACGCAGATCATCACTCCAGATATGTCAGGCAGCTCCCAGTGATAGGCTGCAAAAAATTATTGTCTTTTCCCAGGATAGGTACCAATATGTCAACCTCCTTAAACTAATACATCATGGTAATCAGTGCTTTTAAAAATAGTGAATGCTGCATAATGAAGACACAGAGACGCTGGAAAGTCTCAGCAGTGCTTCACCCTAATTGTCATGCAACTGAAAGCCTGGGATCCCCCAACAGCTGGAAGCTGCTGCCATGGAAACCTTAATGTTCCATCATCTGACAGATTAAAAATTGAAACTATTAATGGCCTCGACAGTAGTTTGCATGTTTCATTAGTAAAAAATGCCATTATTCTAGGGTTCAGGGGAATTGGATTTTTGAATGATGTTTTTTATTCTCTATTAAAATAGTCCAAGCATAATTTGGATGGTATAACAAAAGAAAGAGAACAACTGAGGTGAAATTATGACATTTCAGCAGATCAATTCTTCGTCTTTTCCTTGACCTTCTCCTGCTGGCTGTTTGTTTAACTGAGCACAGGTGGGGGTGGAAGGATGGGCAGGAAATGAGGGAGAAGCCAATTTCAGCCTCCTTTCTCTTCCAGTATAGGTTCTTTATGAATCCCAGGCCCCTCTGTTTAGGAAGAAGCATAATTAGTGGAGTGTTTGGAAAACTGAGGGTACAACCTATTTACTGAGCCATAAAATAAATTCACAGAGTCTCAGCCAGCATTTATTAAAAACGGAATGGAAGGGACTTCCTTGGTGATGCAGTGGTTAAGAATTCTCCTGCCAATGCAGGGGACATGGGTTCGAGCCCTGGTCCGGGAAGATCCCACATGCTGCGGAGCAACTAAGCCCATGCGCCACAACTACTGAGCCTGTGCTCTAGAGCCCATGAGCCACAACTACTGAGCCCACATGCCACGAATACTGAAGCCCGCGTGCCTAGAGCGCATGCTCCACAACAAGAGAAGCCACCGCAATGAGAAGCCCATGCACCGCAACAAAGAGTAGCCCCCACTTGCCGCAACTAGAGAAAGCCCGTACGCAGCAATGAAGACCCAATGCAGCCAAGAATAAATAATAAATTAATTAATTAAAAGAAAGAATCACGGAATGAAATAGAATAAAAAGGAAAATACTGAGACGTGTTCCCCATTGTTAGGGTAAGTATCATTTTTAAAACTCTTTCTACTGGTTTACAGTGTAAAGTTACTTCCTAGTGCTTTTTCTGGTTCTGGGTCAGATGGTGGAGTAGGAAGACCCTGAGCTCACCTCCTCCCATGGACACACCAAAACTACAACCACACATAGAGCAACTACCTCTGAGAACAGCCTGAAGGCAAGCAGAACAGATTTTCTACAACTAGGGAAATAAAGAAAAGACAACATCAAGACAGGTAGGAAGGACAGAGATGTAGTCTAGTCAGAAGACACACCCTGGGTGCAGTGACCCGCACGTGGGAGGGGTATCACAACTACAGGGGTCCCTCTGAGAAACAAGGGGTCTGAGCCCCATGTTGGGCTCCCAAACCCTCAGGGGGACTTGCAACAGGAAGATGAGCCCCCATCACGTCTGACTTTGAAACTCAGCAGGGCTTACGTCTGGGAGAGCGGGAGGGCTGTGGGAAACTGAAACTCTGCTCTTGAAGGGCTCACACACAAACGCACTTGCTCTGAGTCCCAGCACAGAGGCAGCAGCTTGACCCAGTGCCCGGGTCATACAAGAAGGAGAGTCATTGACTAATTTCAGGATGTATACCAGAGGGGATGGTATCTAGGGGAACTTTCTCCAGGAATGGATGTGCTGGTGGGCGCCATTTTTTTTCACTGTTTTTCCACCTAGATGGGCTGGCACTGGTGGACGCCGTTTCTGTCACTCTCCATCAACCTAGCTAACACCATGCCAGCATTCCCCTGAGGACCAGCCCCACCCAACCCACCCGCCCTGCTCCTCCAAAACAGCTCTTGCCCTGCCCCACCCAGCAGATGGCCTCAGCTGGCACTGGCGCCCCTCCAAAGCAGCTCCCACTCCTGGGGACCAGCCCTCTACACCAGCATACCCACAGTAGTCACGGTTGGTCCTCTCAGCTGGGCTGGGGGCCAGCCCTACCCACCAGCACATCTGCAGCAATCTCAGTGCAACCACAACAGGAGGGCACATGCAGCCCACACAAGGGACAACCCTGGAGCACCTGTCTGTAGAGACCAGAGGGGACTGCACCACTGGGCCCCACCAGACACCATCTACATAAGGCCATTTGGAATACCTCCCAAATGAAAGAACAAGACAAAACCTTAGAAAAAGAACTAAACAAAATGGAGAGAAGCAATTGACCAGATAAAGAGTTCAAAATACTAGTTATAAAAGTGCTCACCAAACTCAGGAGAAGAATAGATGAACTTGGTGAGAATGTCAACAAAAAGGTAGAAAATATTAAAAAGAACCAATCAGCACTGAAGAATACAATAACAGAAATGAAAAATACGCTAAAGGGAACCAACAGCAGCTTAGAGGATACAGTAGAACAGATCAGCGATCTGAAAGCCAAGGTAGTGGAAATCACCTGATCAGGACAGCAGAAGGAAAAAAAAAGGAATTTAAAAAATGAGGACAGTTTAGGGGGCTCTCTGGGACAACATCAAACATACTAACCTTTGCACTAAGGATTCCAGAAGAAGAGAGAGACAAAGGGACAGAAAACCTATTTGAAGAAATAATGGTGGAAAACTTTCCTAGCCTGTCCAAAGAAACAGACGTCCAAGTCCAAGAAGCACAGAGAGTCCCAAACAAGATGAACCCAAAGAGAATCACACCAGGATGCACTATAATTAAAATGTCAAATTCAAAGGTAAAGAATCTTAAAGGCGGCAAGAGAAAAACAACTAGTTACATACAAGGGAACCCCTCTAAGACTATCAGCTGATTTTTCAGCAGAAATTTTACTGGCCAGAAGGGACTGGCAGGCTATACTCAAAGTGCTGAAAGAAAAAAGCTTACAACCAAGAATAGTCTACCTGGCAAAGTTATCATTCAGAACTGAGTGAGAGATTGAGTTCCCCAGCCAAGCAAAAGCTAAAGGAGTTCATCACCACTAAACTGGCCTTACAAGGAATGTTAAAGGGACTTCTGTGAACAGAAAAGAAAAAGCCATAATTAGAAACAAGAAAATTATGAAAAGAAATCTCCCTGGTAAAGGCAAACATATAGTAAAGGTAGTGGATAAACCAACTAAAAAGCTAGTATGAAGGTTAAAAGACAAAAAAGTAGTAAAATCATCTCTATCTAAAATAATTAGTTAAGCAATACAAACAAGAAAAAGATATAAAATGTAATGTCAAAAACATAAAATGTCCGGGGGGGGGACAGTAAAAATGTAGTGCTTTTAGAATGCACTTGAAGTTAAGTGACCATCAACTTAAAATAGACTGTTATATGTATATAACAGTCTATTGTAGAACCTCATGGTAACCACAGACCAAAAACCTATAACAGATACACAAAAAATAAAGAGAAGGAATACAAACAACTCAAGAAAGTCATCAAATCACAAGGGAAGAGAAAAAGAGAAGAAAGGAACAGAGAATAACTACAAAAACAACCAGAAAACAATAACAAAATGGCAACAAATTACTCTCAATACCTATTAATAATTACTTTAAGATGTGATATATATATATATATATATATATATATATATATACTCTCACACATACATATATTACTCAGCCATAAAAAAGAATGAAATCTTGCCATTGCAAAGACATGGGTGGACTTTCAGGGTATCATGCTAAGTGAAATAAGTCAGAGAAAGACAAATACCATATGATCTCACTTATATGTGGAATCTGAAAAAAATGAAACAAAGGAACAAACACATAAAACAGAAATAGAGTTATAGATACAGAGAACAAACTGGTGGTTGCCAGAGGAGAGAAGGGTGCTGGACTGAGTGAAATAGGTGAAGGGGATTAAGAGATACAAACTTTTGGGCTTCCCTGGTGGCGCAGTGGTTAAGAATCCACCTGCCAGTGCAGGTGACACAGGTTTGAGCCTTGGTTCAGGAAGATCCCACATGGCGTGGAGCAACTAAGCCCATGGGCCACAACTACTGACTCCCGCGCACCCTAGAGCCCATGCTCCACAAAAAGAGAAGCCACTGCAATAAGAAGCCTGCAGGCCACAACGAAGAGTAGCCCCCGCTCGCCACAATTGGAGAAAGCCTGCGGGCAGCAATGAAGACCCAACACAGCCATAAATAAATACATACATACATATATAAATTTATATTAAAAAAAAGATACAAACTTTCAGTTATGAAATAAACAAGTCAGGGGGATGTAATGTACAGCACAGGGAATATAGTCAATAACGTTGTAATATCTTTGTATGGTGGTGTATGGTAACTAGACTTATCATGATGATCATTTTGTAATGCATGTAAATGTTGAATCACTATGTTGTATACCTGAAACTAATATAATAGGTCAACTATACATCAATAAAAAAATAAAAATAATAATAAAGTTACTTCCTATTATGAATCACAATCAAAACTGTTTGAAAAACATGGTTATAGTGCATGATTCAGAGCTCAGGCTACGTATGAACCTAGACTGCCTGGATCTGAGTCCTGATTTTACAACCTTCCAGCTACAGAAGCAAGTCATTTAACCTCTCTGTGCATCTGTTTGCTTATCTGTAGCACAGGAATGATAACGGCAGAACCATAAGGTTGTTGTAAAGAGGAAATAAACGATCTAAAGCACTCAGAATATGTTTGGCACATAGAAAGTAATCAAATGAGTCAGCTATTGAAAATGCATCATCAGTTACCTGGAGGAATTACTTGGAGTGATCTAAAGATCACTGGACATGTCTATCTTTTCATATTTATATTTGTAAAATAGGGCTAATTCTTACCAGTTTAGAAAAGCATCATTATAAAGTGTCCTGTTAGACCACATGGTACAGCACTCTATATACCTCTTCATACCACTATGCATTATGCAGGAATTATGCAAGTTTTTATTCCTGTGTCTTGAAACCAGAATCATAATGGGGTTGTACTGCACCACGAGGTCCTTAGAGAAATATTTTTATAGACAAGTGCAAATAGTAAGGCTCTTTTTTTTTTTTTTTTGCTAAGAAACAACAAAGTTTTTAGTGCAGTTTCTCCTTAAAGGCTGCCTCCTATCTGAATGGACCACTGGGTACCATTTAGTACATCAAAACATTAATCCACTAAATGGTGCCTGAAAGGTTAATGCAGCCTCTGGAAATGACTGACCTGCTCCTCGAGGCCAGTCCTGGGAGAACTGGGTGTTCTGAGTCAGACATGGGGCATTGCCCAGGAAAACCAGTCGGAGGAAAGCAATGTAAGGTCGCAGATGCAGACGTTTGGGGTCTACCGGTTTATGGCACCTTTGGGATCTGAGTCTAGGGGTTGCCTCATTTCCTTAAAGTAAAATATGTCTAAATGATTCCCAGTGTGATCTATTAACTGACTGAAACTTTGCTAAATGGAACTTATTTGGGTCGGAGGTGCTCTGAAGACTAAAACGTGATGATCGTTTTGTGTGTTTGAAATTCTTTACCTTCACCCAGTCCCCAAACAGGGGTGAATTGACTCAAAAGCACAATTGCATTTTAACTTCCATAGGTGTTTCAGTTAAGTACAAATCCAGGGAACTGAGGCTCAGAGAAGTTGAAAGGGGAAGAGGTTTACAAGAATTATAGCTGCTATTTACTAAGCACTTACTAGGTACCAGGCACTGTACTGAACACTTTATATACATGAATGGATTGAATTCCAATCATGGCTCTGTAATGTGGGCATTACTACTCCTATTTTCCAGATAAGGAAATTAAGGCTTGGAAAAATTAGTGAATAATTTACCAAAGATTCTAAAGCCAGTCATTATGCTAGCACTTTCCCTTCGATGACTGATAACAGAGACCTTCAATCCATTGACTCCGTTGCTTTTTCACTCTCCAGCGCTTACCTACCTGTATCCTCACTTCTCTCCTAAAATTCTAGGCTACCTTTTTTAAAATCACTCTTTTACAAAAGCCCTTACTCCTGCTTCCTTCCCTCTAACGTATTCACCTGGGGAAACTCCAACCCTGGTTAAACACAACTTCCGGCCTGCTCCCAGGCTGTGTTTGAGCAGCTGTCCATCATCCCACACATCCAGTTCTTATATATCATCTATATCGATCCTACTCCAGTGTAGAAGCAGAATTTGTCCCCTTCTCTACTCTCCATCACTGCCACGTGAGCCTAAGCCACCGGCATCTCAACTGCTGCAGTGGCCGTCATCTCCTTGCTTCCACTCTTGCTTCCTATGCTATTCCCTGAACAGCAACTGGAGCCATCTTTTAAACTATGATTCTGATCACGACCTCCCTGTGCATCGAGCCCTCCAGTGTTGAATAAAGCCATTGATTACGGAACAAAACGTGAGGCCCCACGTGACCAGGCCCCTGTGTGCTTTTTGACCTCAGCTCAGATTGTGCTTCCGGTTGCCCACTCTGCCCGAGCTCCACTGGCCTTCTCTTTGTTCCTTGGACACTCAGAGCTTGCACCTGCCTCAGGAGCTTTGCCATCCTCTTGCCTCTACCTGACAGCTCTTTTCCCGGACCGTCCCCTACCCAGCTCCTTCTTGGCATTCAAGTCTCAGCTCGGATCTCACCTCCTCTGAGAAGCCTGCCCTGGATACTCAGTTTAAGGGGCTTTTCACGATAAAGAGGTGAGAGCTGGTGGCTGAGCTGAGGCCAGTTTTCTAGCTCCTTCTCTCATGTTTTTCCCATTACCTGGTGCTAGCTCCAAACTGGTTTTTCCTGAAGCGTAGTCATCCTGGACCAAATCTTTCAAATCATCATTTTGATCAGGGATTATAAAATTCCAGTAGCCCAAGGGCAGAACTTCCTTCTGCAACCTCTCTGTTGTGTCCTGAAGGGCTGACAGCTCCCTGGAGGTAGGTTGGCTCTCAGCCAGCTCCCCACCCCACTGACAGACAGGCAGCTTCGGGGAGCAGCTGTGCAAACACATGTAAATACTGTCCCCAGTGCTGTGTGCAGGAGAAACTTCATGCCCCACTGATGTATCTGTGTTGTTTATATCCACAAAGTCAACTGTTAAGTCATACTGACCAATCGCACACTTGATGTTTGTGTGTACGTAATTGAAAATGAATGCTGCCTTTTATTGAAATTCTGTGCTGGGTGATTTTACATATATTATCCCTAAGGTTCAGAGAAATGAAAAGACATATTTAAGTTCCCATCTGAGTGATGCCAGAGCCTGTGCTCTTTCTGGAACATCATGCTGCCTTTAAAATAATATAGGAAATACTTGGAAAGCACACTTACTAAAAATAATCTGTGTTTGCATAAGTTATTCATAATACACTAATATAAAAAGATGTGTTGTATGACAGTTTCTGTCAATCTATTTGCATATGGAAAGTATGTAAGGATATACAATAAAGTGTTTAAAGAGGCAGAAATAAATACAAAAATAAATAAAATAATATATGTATTTGATGAGATGCCCTTTAGGTATAATTTGCAAGTCAAACTTTTTATCTCTCTGTTCCATCCCTTTCCTCTGACGTAACCACCCCTAAGGGTTCTACCTGTTAAGTTAGTCAGTATGTAAACCTCACAAATGTATTATTTGATGTGACCCACTCTAAAGTATTATGTGGTTGAGGAGAAAGGTAGCCGGCTTTTATTTTTTTAGGGAAATAAAGCTTAGTCGTATTGAGCAGAGACTTTGACAGGAGGGTGGAGATTTAATGAGAGCTTCACCATAAGGTCCCTCAAATAAATTTATGTCCCGGCCACATCAATGGCACCTGCTTTTACTTATGTGCTTATTGACTCCTTTTCAGCTGATGTTCCCACGACCTTGTCTGCGTCCTGTTACATCAGCAACGCCTGAGCCTGGAGCAGTATTTCGCATGTGAAGGTAACTAGCCCTATTAAGGATTAACTCTGTCTCTTAGTTTCACTAAAATAGATTCTAACTAGAACTGGCCGCGTCAGATCTAATATCAGTTAACAATTTTGGTGTGTCTCGTAGCTGTTAGACATCCGAACAAATGTTCTCCTTACATTACTTCTTAGTGCCTTTTGAGTACAAAAAAATTATTTAGAGCTAGGTAGGAAAAGTCCACGACTTTCTGTTTTTTCTTTCCTGACTGCACTGCCTTGCCACCTGGTCAAGCTTTCCAAAGGCTGCTTTCTGCATCTTTGGGGCGATAATCATAACCCATTATCATTTTCTTGGCATGGCTTTTATTTGCTGGGGAAGCTACTCAGAAGCTTCCACACCCTCCTCGGTGACCCAGATAGGTAGGAGAATACTCATATCTCTGCAGAGCTCATTACCAAGACAGCATTCGTGCAGCATTGATTAGTAGGATGGATAGGGTGGCGTTTTAAAATTCAGTAGCAAATTTAGAATCCTTTCACTTTAAAACACTTTTTAAACCCCCTTTTTAAAAAAAATGATCTGTAGAAACTTCTAATAGACTCCATGGTAGAGTTTGTGCCAGGATAAACATGAAACTTTAACAAAATCGACTATCAAAGCACCAAAAAGTGGACAGGAAAAAGAGCATTTCCATTTTTATCTTCCTACCTGAAGTTGAATTAAATTATCTTGATGACCCTCCAATTCTAATTTGATAATAGATCTGAGTATGTTTTGTTTTCTGTGTTGTTTACTTATGGTCTCAGCTCCGTAACTGCCCTTCTCTGCCCGGCTCTGTATTGCTGGGGCTGGTTGTCTGCAAACTACATTTTCCAGGCTCCCTTGCTACATGCCTTCCAGCCAGGTTCTGCACTGGTGAGAGACCAGCAGTCCAGAGGTAGAGACTTCTGCCTCTGGCACCAACTCCATGGCAAAGACTGGCAGTTGCTGGTAGATTCTGGGGCTGGGAGGAGGAGACGGAGGGTTTTCTGGCAGAGCATCTCGCAGGTTGACCAGACCTGGCAAAAGTGGCACCTCTTTGGCAGTTCCAGCCCCCAGTCACGGTGGCTTTAATACTGGCAGCAGTGGTACCAAGGCAGCAGGTGCGAGCTGGTGGGTGCCAGGCCAGGGAACAGCAGCTTCCTGGTCTCTAGATATCCCTCTTCTTCCTTTTTTTCCTCCTCTAATCCTGCCCACACCTTTGTAGTCAATTCCTTCTATTTGAAATATATCATATAGTTTGTTTTCCTGACTGGATTCTGACTGATACATTTCTGAACAAACTATTTCAACCTTGAAGTATCAGGACATTGATTTTGAACTTTAAAGATTCAATGGTCTTAGGTTTTGTTTCTAATCATCATTTAATGGGGCTTCCATTTAAACATTTGTAGTAGAAAATAATAGCAAATAATAGTAAATGATAACAAAAATTGCTAACCTTTATCATTTACTGTGTGCTAAATGCTGTTCTCAGCCCTTCACGTCTTATTTAGTCCTCACAATAACTCCATGAGATACATAGGACTATTTTTATCCCCTTTGACGCTGAGGAAAATGAGGCACAGAGAAGTCAAGTAGATTGTCAGTGTTCATCACCGCCCCATGAGGAGGGCTCGGGTTTGACCCAGGACCTCCTGACTCTGTAGCCCGAGCCATTATTCATTATGGAATATTGCCCCCGGGGGCTCTATATTCTAACTGAATATACTTCTATATTGTAGACCAGGAAGTCTTTGCCAGCCACAGTCTTTTATGAGAGGTTTTGTAGATGTGCTCTCCGAGGTCACTTCAGGAGTTGGATAGACCTAGAAGTAATGCAGTGTCAGCTCTAGTCACTTGTAGATTGTGAGCTCCTCAGGGCCAGAAATAATTTCTTGCCTTGTTCATCACTTTATCCCCAGCACCTAGAATAGTTTCTGCCACATTTGAAGCTCTGTTAATATGTTTATATAGTAAACAATAAATTGTATACATAAAACAAATTGTACATACAATATACAATAAGTCAGTGAATCTAAGCCTGCATGGGCTTGGATGGGGTTAACATTCCACAGCCAGATAACCCTTTCTCTTGTTGCTAAATATCAATACTTCCACTTGGAAAGAGATCCAGGCAGCAGATCGGCAAAGAAGATTGTGAGGTTTTTGTTTTTCAGCCAGAATACAACGTAATCTAGACTCAGGAGAGTACATTTTCATAAAGGCAAAGATATGGCCTGAGAACACCAGGGAGGAAAGGTAGGACATTATGTTATGATTAAAGACTATATTTGATGGTTTCTTACAAGTCTTTATAGACAAATTAAGGAGAAGAAATAAGATATCATAGAAATATAGCAGGTCCTTAGAGTCAAAGAGGCAATAAAGAGAAAACTACAGAACCCCATCTATTTCCTTTAGAAGGAAAGTTTACAACGTCAAGAGCAAGCAGGTACAATGAAGGCTTGAGCCTTTGCTTGTAAGGGTCAACAATATCATGAAAGAAGTAGTAAGGTACCTTTGGGGAGTGAGGCACTGACACTGCCTTGGGAGAGAGGAAGGTGGATGGGATAGAGACAGGACACTGAACATCATGTCCTGTTGAGCTGGCCATCTCAGGTCAATTCAGGCTCTGTTCTAAGAACTTTGCCAACAAAGGGGCATGTGGAGATCCTGAGTAAGGCAAGTTTGTGCAGTGGTCTTCTGTGAAAAAAAAGACGTGGATGATAATATTTGATCTGTGGCTGAAAGTGGAGGGAATGTTTAAGATTCCTGGAAGAAGAACATGAATCCATCAAGATTGCAATTCAGCTTCATCAAATTGGAAGGAAGCAGCATATTGAAGTTGGGTCAGTGGTCAACCTACCCCAGATATAGGCAAAAGGGGTACACTGTGTATGGGGGGGGTAAAAACAATAATAAAGCCAATTGAAAGTTGGTCTGCTATTTATTATCATTGTGAGCCTGCAAGTCTAAACACTCTCAATAGAAAAACACTCCTCCTTGATAAAATCTTTTGTTGGTTTAAGATCTAACAAGTACAGCAGTCACTGTTGTGTTTAATATATACATACTTCAAATGAGCTCCTTTTAAAAACTGTATTCTTCCATGAACATTGTATTCCACCTGGAAGTCAGTGTAGAGAACTCCCAGATGTGAAGTTGCCCCTGACACAGGTGACTCAGCCACATGTATTTGTTCCAAGTGTAAGTTTGTAATGATTCAGAATCACTGTGGCTCCCTCCTGCCATAGTTTGTATCTTCACATACTACCGCGTTTAAACTGTAGATTTTAAGTCATGGTTGTAAATACAATGAAAGAGAACTTGAGTCACTTTAATTCTGTCATTTTATGTGACCGCTTGGGGCTTTTGTGTTTACAGTTTTAAAATTTCCAGGAGCTAAACCTCAAAAACAGAAACTGTGCTGTTAACTCTTCATGACTGTGATAAACCAACATAGGTATTTTTTTCCTTTCTTTTCCAAAAAGTATCTTGAGAACAGTGAGGACAGTGAGACCGTAAACCATTAATTTCTTCCTTTTTAGTTTTGTAATGTATATTCATTCATTCATTTCTGGTATGGTTATGTCTATTAAGGGCAATAAAGGAAAAATTTTACAGTCTGCACTTTCTTTCTGGACATTATTCGTTTCATGGTCATAGTTATTACTGAAAATAATTTTGTCATGTAGAGGAAAAATATTCTTCTTTGTTGGCTATACTAGAGATGTCACTGATTGGATGTATATGGATTGCTGTGAGTGCGTGTGTGGCAGACTTCTCCAAATTGTTGTTGCAGATGAAGTCCATGAGACTCTGGGTAAGAGAACTGCTATCAGTTAAGGGCATCTTCTGCTTGTTCACCAACTCCCTTAGGAGGCAGGGAAGGAGAGTGGCACTGACCTGTATCTTGGACCTTCCTCCGTGTCTCATGAACTTCTTAATGATTTATCCACTTACAACATCCTGGTGAATACTTTTAAGTTTCCTGTGTCGTGTATAGCATTTCATCCAGAGTGACTTTGTTCAGATGGATATAATGTACGTTAGTAGTATATTCCTTTTCATTTTTCAGAGCCAATGAGTGAAGGACATGAGCTAGGGGTGGACCATCAGTGAAGGTTTTTTGAGTTGGACATCTGTTAGAAGCTAATAATATGCTTATTAATCATCTACACTTTCCAGTGCTGGGAAGGAAATGCTGAAGTAAAGAAAAAAGGTTTTCCTTTAGTCAAGTAGACATTGGCATGGTAACCAACAGCCTCCATATTTACCTTCTCTTCAGGCTTTAAACTTCCAGGTAAAAGTTCTTATATTTTATTGTGGAATAAAGCAACGTTAATAAAAATGAATTTGTCACATACAACTTTCTCAAGAAACTGAAAAAATGTAAGCACATCATTATCTGATATCTGAATCAGAGCTTGGCAAGTATGATGGGAAGAAAGAAGTTTAATATAGGAATTAGGGCTTCCAAGAAGCCCTAATTCCTATATTAGTGGTTTCTTCTGGTCACTGGTCATGCTGGTCTCCTCCTTGTCGGCAAGTGACATGGCATCACATTGGTAAGTGATTCCAATATGTAATGACGGCAGGACTCAGAGCTACCACAGCTCTCCCCTCACAGAAGGAGGCCAGCAGGACTCGGTTATCAGAATGATCTGGCCCACACCTTCCTCCCTGGATACTGTTTGGGTGGGCACTGCTGAGACCTGACTCTGTGATGCCGGGTTTTCAAGTTTTCTTGGCTAACCAGCCTCTCTTCTGAGTGACGCCATCTTTCCTTTAATATGTAGTCTTTAATCAGGTGACCATCCTTTTGATTCTGGAATTTTTCCCTCACTAAAGATTGTCTGAACCTGAGCCATTTTGTATTGATTTTTTAATTTTACCCTCAGAGGGATAATTATTATTTTCTGGCAATTTATGATTACATACCAGCTATAGAGACCATAAGGAAGTTCACCAGTCAACTGAGGGTTTATCAATCTCTCTTCAGTGCATTCAATTCTGAATTTATAGACAAGCACGAAGAATTGGAAAGGGTTCAGAGGAAAGTCATGAAGATGAATAATGAATTTGAGAATGACTCATGGGGAAAGATCAAAAGTACTGAGGGAGAGAAAGCTGAAGGTGAATTTAATAATAGTATCCAAAAATACTGCATGGTTAAACATAAGAGAACAAATTATTTTGCAACATGAGAGAGTTAGGCCTGACAGAAAGGAGAACTTCCTTATGGTGAGAAATGTGAACAATGCATAGGCTGCAAAAAAGGGATTGGAAATCTGCCCTGCAGAGTTTGAAAAATGGATCTATTTTCACTTATTATAGACTTTAGTCCTTTCTGAAGGCAGAGAAATGGGCTGCATAACATTTTAATTTTTTTCCAGATCTGAGATTCATGGATTAACTGGCTCAGGAAGAGAGTAATATCCTTCCATGGTTAAGTGAACCAAGAGCTTCTGGTGGTGATCCAAGTTAAATTTCAAAGAAATTCCTTTTTTAGTGCACTGGTTTTAACTTCTTTTTAGCAAAAGAACTCTTTGAGATACTGATATAACCATAGACCATCACACACCCATATGTGCACACACACCACATTTTACATACAATTTCCAGGGAGTCATTGGCTCCCCATGACGTATTCAAGGAGCCCTTCAAGGGTCTAGGGACCCAAGTTATAAATCCTCTTTCTAGAGGAAATTTATTCTTGTCCCAGAGTCAATCCCATTTTTCTCTTTATAGAAAAATTTGTTCTGGAGTCTTCTCCGTATCATAAATTACCTCCACACCACAGGGAACGTATGACTTGCATACTTCTTTTCTTTCTCATTTCTTCTTTTTTTGTTCCCTCTTCTAATTTTTTCTCTTCCTCTGACTGTTTCCCACCCTTTTCCAGTTTTCTCTTTGTTCCTTCCTCTTGGTCAAGGTTTATTAGCGGCCCCAGGACATAAGGTAACAACTTTAAAAGGTTGATTATTAAATCCCACAATCTGATTTAAATTAACATACAAGTTAAACAAAGATCCCTTAATTCCATTCGCATTAGTTGGTCAAAGTCCAAATGTCACTCACACTTTATAGTTACTTGTAAAGGGAGAGCTAATGGGAAGCACAGACTGTAGAATGTGGAAATGATCGTTGTGTTCCTGAGATTTGACTTAGAAAAATCTGGAAAGTCCTCTTTTATGGTTGGGGACAGAGGCACTTAGGGAAAGCAAATTTCTCAAACCTCTCTGCTTGATTGGAATCAATTTCCCTTAAAAAAGGTTTCTCTGAAAACAATCTTATGGTTACCAAAGGGGTTGGGGGTAGGATAAATTAAGAGTTTGGGATTAACAGATATACACTACTATATATAAAGTAGATAAACAACAGGGACCTACTGTATAGCACAGGGAACTATATTCAATATCCTGTAATAACCTTTAATGGAAGAGAATCTAAAAAAGAATATATATATATATATATATATATATATATGACTGAATCACTTTGCTGTACACTTTAAACTAACACAACATTGTAAGTCAACTATACTTCAATTTAAAAAAAAAAAAGGTTTCTATGAGAAGTCAAGGGGAGATTAGGGTGCACTTTTTTCCTTCTCTTTCCCAAGAATAAAATTATGTAAAGGATAAGTGTGTCTCCTCATGTTACTTTGCAAAATTTCCACTTGTATGCAGCCCTTTCTTTCTCCTTTGCTGATTTCTCTTTGAGGAGCTGCTGTAGAAGCCCTTCCCTGGGAATAATGGACAACACATTTATTTGATACTTAATCAGAAGGCTGTTCATGGAACTCATCTTTCCCAACTTCGTAGCATTCTAGTGTCTCCAGGTCAAAGGTGTTCTCAGTCCTGGGATTCAGTTTAAAGACAATCTTGCTATAAAATAAACTCCCTGGAAGTCTGAGTATTCATATATGAGATACATAAGAGAAAATAAGACCAGTAGACATATTTGGAAGATTTTCTCCTACTTTTAACTTAAAAACATCACCCCCCAAAAAAAGTCAAAGATTTAAATTTTAACTTGAAGTCTTGACCAAGCGCCTGTTTTAAACCACGAGAAACGAACAAAGAAAAAATAAACTATGCTTTTCTTTTAAGCAAAGAGCTTGATTTACAGAGGAACCATTCTCTGAATGTGTACTCAGATAATTTAATCTAAAGGTGGCGAAGTCAACAAAATGGCATTTCTTATTGGAAAAATTCTACATACTGAGATACTGTACTAAATTTTAAAAATTATTTTCTTTTAAAATTGAAGTGTAATTGACGTATAACATTATATTAGTTTCAGGTGTACAGCATAATGATTCGATATTTGTATATATTGTGAAATGATCACCATAATAATCTGTTTAACATGCATCACCATACAGCCATACTACATTTTTAAAGTGAGCATCAGGTCAATTGGGGCTTGACCTATCCCATTTGTTAAATATTTACTATATATCCCATGGTTACAGACAACATGAATTCCACAGCTGACTATATTCCCCTTCTAGCTAAGGCTACCACCGAGGCATCCAGTACTTACTGTGTGGTTTCCCTTACTTCTATACAGAACCTTGAGGCATGCATTTCTGTGAACTAACTCTCCTGGGCTTTTCTTTTCCTTCCTATCAAATTTGCTCTGATTTCTTTATCCTTAAAAAAAATTCTCATTGTGCTACATTTAAGTGCATAAACTACCTCAGATCTGTTTTATACTAGGGTAGGGCATTAAGAAATAACAGACACTTTTCTAGTGGTATAATCTTGAAACTTAAAAGTTCAGGAGGAAATCAACACCTTTGAAAAACAGGTGAGTTGACAGCAAGTCTTTCTTTTTCAGAAAGAGTTTATCTGCTCTGATTCAAAGTAAATTGGACCACCCTAAAGTTTCTGCATAGCTCTCCACAATTAAACCCACAGCAAAAACAGGCTCTTAAATAAACAATATTTTGCCAAGTCCAGATTTATGTCACACCTATGCGTATATGTGACAGAACATCATCTATATGTTAGTTATACAGAATTTGCAACAAAATCCCATGTTTTTTCATTTCTTAGGTTTCTAGGTCTGAATGGTCTGTAAAATATGGAAGCCATATGCCATACGCTAGATCTTAAATATTGCCCCATGGAAATTGCAGAATTCTTTTTGGTAGCACTTAAGTATCCTTGTTGCCATTTCTGATCGAGCCCTCCAGGTTTTTAGAGCCACTGCTCTTTTTCTGGAAAGTCTGGACAATCCCTTGGAGAAAACACAGCGGGATGGTTGAGGAGAGAGCCCGGCTACACAGCTATAGTTAAAGCAATTAGAAGTTTGGAGACTGGTTAAACTTTAAAAATAAGCCTTTGCTAAAAGACATAATCTCTTCCAGTTTCTGAAATCTTTTGGTAGAGTCTTAGAAATACCTTTTCCCATTATGTTCTGTCTTTTCCTTTAAAGAATACATTCAATGAACTGAGCTCTGGAAAATATAGGTGCCAGATAAGATCACAAAGAGAAGTAACCCAAGGCTCCATCCAGATAAGAAAAATGAATAACCCTACCCTGCTCTTCCCCTGACAGTGTGTATGGTGGTCATAAGAGAGCAGAGTGTAGGGAAATAAAGCAGAAGTCCTGGAACCAGGGAACCTTGCTGGTGGGCTTGAAGACTATTATATGATGACTATGTTTGAGAGCTCTGACATTACACAAATCTGAGGTTATTCTGGGCAGTTACTTCACCTCGATCTCCATTTCCTAATATGCAAATGTGTCCTAATCTGGAAACAGTGTAACTGCCAATTAAATAAGGTCAAATGAAATACTGTGTGAAAAGCATCTGGTGAGTGCCTGGCACATAATAATAATAAATGGTGACTATTATTATTGTTTATCATTTTAAACTGATTTTTTTTCAGAATGCAAGATGTCCTTTTTCTGTGCCTGAATTTCAAAACTATAATGGAAGTAGTTACGCCAACAGTGATTTTACTTCCTTAAGGGAAGGTGCCATTTATTCATATGTAGTTTTACCAATTTAGAGTGATTTTCTAGAAGGTCAATCATAATGATTAACAGTTCCGCATTACAGAATATATTAAAAGAATGCAAACGGAGCACCTTTTTCACCCATGGCATATACTTACAGATATTTGTCGTATTGAAAAGAACATACATAGTTGGGGAAAGATGCTCCCTCAAAGTCTTAATAGGTGATGGCTACTTGTAGCCAGTACCCTTTGGATGTGAAGGTGTTTGTTATTCTATAATTTTGACTAATTTTCTAATTTAAAAAATTTAATGATGTTTAAAAACTGTGGAGTTGAACTAGTGTCTAGGGCAAGAGTCAGTGTTCTCGGGGTAACTGTGCCCTAAACGGGTAACTGACAAGCGTATTTTCAAGCCTCTCCCTCCCACCCTTTCCATTTCCTCCACTTTGTGCCCCCTGCCTTCAGGGCTCTCCTGCTTACCCTTGATGCCACAAAAGCTCCCTTTCTAGGCCTAATGAGATGATCACAGACTGAACTTTTGACCCTTTCTTTCCTCATCCAAGTCACAATACACTTATTCAGTGTCCAGTTTCTTCAGAGCTCCTTTGATAGACTGATTGAAACTACAATGCGAAGTAGTCTGTAATAATTTTGCATATTATAACTCCCAGATACCATGTGCATTTGTAGAGCTATCATTAGTGTATTTATAAAATTTTATTTTTTTAGTGAATAAAAACTAAAATGTTTCATTTTGAAATAATATTAGATTTACCAAGAAAAAAACAGTTGCAAAAAAATACACAAAATTTCCATATACCCTTTGGTGAACTTACCCAAATTTTAACATCACATATAACCATAGTATAATTATCAAGCCCAGGAAACTAATATTGATACAATACTATTAATTAATCTACAGACTTTATTCAAATTGCACCTGTCGTCCCACTTACATTCTTTTCTGGTCCAGTATCCAATCCAGTTCCCATGTTGCATTTATTTTTACATCTGTGGTCTCTTCCAAACTGGGGCAGTTCCTTGGTCGCTCATAATCTTGACACTTTGCAAAATCTGGCCAGTTAGTTGATAGAATGTCTCTCAACTTGGGTTTTTCTGATATTTCCTCATAACTCAGGTTATACATTTTTCTTGAGAATACCACAGAAGTGATGTTTTGTCCTCAATGTATCTTACTGGGGGGTACCTTGTGTCAATGTAACGTAATTAGCAGTGACCTTAATCTTCATCACTTGGTTAAGGTGGTGTCTGCAGAGTTTCTCCACTGTAAACTTGCTATTATTCCCTCTGTAATGAATAAGTATATTATAGGGAGATACTTTGAGACTGCAAATATCCTGCTGCACGTCTCACTTTTGCCCACTAATTTTAGCATCCAGCAATGATTCTTGCCTACAACAATTATTTCTGTAGTGTCTACCAGTTATTGCTGGCCCTTTCCATTTCATTTATTCTTTCACATTTATCAGTTAGAATTCTACTGTGAAGAAGAGCAGTCCCTTCTCCCCCATTTATTTATATATTAAATTATTTACTTATATCAATATGGACTAATGGATATTTGCTTTACTCTGTGGGCTATAATCCATTACTATTATTATTTATTTTTCAGTACATAATTGAGCTCCCTCAGGAAGGTGCCTTTGTGCTTTTAACATGCCTCTACTTTTTAAAAAATGTACTTTCTTACTTTTTGGCATTCATAACAGCCCTGCCCCAGCTTTGAAATCAGCAATTTTCCCCAAAAGCCCTGATTTCTTTTATTTGGATGATGTTTAGAAACCAAGATCTAGGTGCTCTTACCTCTAGACCCTCCTATATATCTATAGCTATATATCTATATAAACTATTAAACTAAAAACTAATTTTTTTTTTTTTTTTATAAATTTATTTGTTTTTGGCTGCGTTGGGTCTTCATTGCTGTGCGCGAGCTTTCTCTAGTTGTAGCGAGCAGGGGCTAATCTTCATTGTGGTGCTCATGCTTCTCACTGTGGTGGCTTCTCTTGTTGTGGAGCACAGGCTCTAGGCGCATGGGCTTCAGTAGTTGCAGCATGGGGGCTCAGTAGTTGTGGCACACGGGCTCAGTAGTTGTGGCTCGCAGGCTCTAGAGCACAGGCTCAGTAGTTGTGGCGCACAGGCTTAGTTGCTCCTTGGCATGTGGGATCTTCCCGGACCAGGGCTCGAACCTGTGTCTCCTGCATTGGCAGGTGGACTCTTAACCACTGCGCCACCAGGGAAGCCCTAAAACTAATTTTTTGATTCCTATCCAACACCATAGGCAACTTCCTCACTCTTATTTGTAACTCCTATCTCTGTGAGAAATCGAGGTTTTCATTATCCAAAATATATTTATGTGCTAATAGAATGCATAAATGTAGTTACAGATTTACTAACCTACCCCTGTGAAAACCAAATTTAATAGAGTACAATATTTGTGTCCTTTTTTTATTTAACCACACATACATAAAAAACTATTGTTTTCTGAAGGTTACTTAGGCTAGTCATTTCTTCACCAACTCCTTCACTGTAGTTACATTATTCATTGGTAATACAGTTAAGTTAACTCTGTTTGAACTCCGTTCCGGGCTCCCCCAATGTCCTGGTTGTTTTTGTTTATTTTTTTTTTAGTTGTGTGAAACATCATGGTTCTAAAAATTAGGAATACACAAAAAAGTTATTCTTTCCCCATTCTTTCCGCTTAGGTACTGTGGATAATCACGCCCATTGATGTTCCTGGTTTGTTCTTCCTATATTTCTTTTTGTATACTTTTTTATTTCCCTCTATTTCTTAAGGAAAATAACACACTGTAGATTATCTTTTGTACTTTGCTTCTATGCTTAACAATATATCCTAAAAGTCATTCCCTATCAGTTCATAGTAATTGTCCTTATTCTTTATACGGTTACATAGTACTTCATTGTGTGGAGATGCCATAGTTTATTCAAACTCTCTTTTATACATGGGTAAGTGCGTGATAGCTCTGTTATATTTTGCCAAATTCCCCATCCAGATGATTTGTTCCAGTTTGCATTCCTAACCATGGAAGAGAATGCCTGTTTCTTCACAGCCTGACCAATAGAATGTGTTGTCATACTTACAGATTTTCTCCCATCCGACAGGTGAGAAATGGTAACTCAGAGTTGTTTTAATTTGCATTTCTTTAATTATGAGTGAGTTAAGCAGCTTTACATATGTTTAAGGGCCATATATTTAAGGGCCATTTCTATATATTTCTGTGAATTGTCTATTCATATCTTTTTTTAACATTTTCCCATTGGATTGTGGTCCTTTGTTCTTCAGTTTTTAAGAGTTCTTGTATATTAGGAATTTTAGCTTTTTATTTGGGATACATGTTGCAGATATTTTCTCCCAGATTGTTAGTTGCCTTTTAAATGATGGTGTTTGCTATCCAATTTTTTGAATTTCAATTTTTATTAATAATTATTTAATTGATTTCAAATTTATTAATACAGGCATACCTCAGAGATATTTTGGGGTCTGTCCCAGACCACCATAATAAAGAGAATATCACAATAAAGCAAGTCACACAAATTTTTTTGTTTCCTAGTACATACAAAAGTTATGTTTACACTATACTTACTCTATTAAGTGTGCAATAGCGTTATGTCTCAAAAAATACATCGTTTTTCTATTCAAGAAAAACTTTGCTGCTAAAAAAAGGTTAACCATCATCTGAGCCTTCAGCAAGTCACAATGTTTTTGCTGGTGGAGGATCTTGCCTCAGTGTTGGTGGCTGCTGACTGATCATCAGGGTAATGGCTGATGAAGGCTGGGGCAGCTGCAGCAATTTCTTAAAACAAGACAGCAGTGAAATTTGATGCATCGATGGACTCTTCCTCTCACTTGAACACTTAGAGGTCCTTTTTGTGTTATTACTTGGCCTAATTTCAATACTGTTGTATCTCAGGGAAGAGAGAAGCCTGAGGAGAGCGTGAGAGATGGGAATAGCTGGTCAGTGGAGCAATCAGAACACACATGACATTTGTCCATTAGGTTCATCAGTTTATATGGGCGTGGTTTGTGGTACCCCAAAACAATCACAATAATAACATCAAAGATCACTGATCTCAGATCACCATAACAAATAATGAAAAAGTTTGAAATACGGCGAGATACCAAAACATGACACAGAGACATGAAGTGAGCAGATGCTGTTGGAAAAATGGCGCCGATAGACTTGCTCCATGCGGGGTCGCCGCAGACCTTCAGTTTGTAAAACTCTAGTATCTGCGAAGCACAGTAAAGTGAGGTTTCCCTGTATTTCCTTTTTTATTTCCCAGTTCTTTTTTTTTTTTAACATCTTTATTGGAGTATAATTGCTTTACAATGGTGTGTTAGTTTCTGCTGTATAACAAAGTGAATCAGCTATACGTATACATATATACCCTCCCTCTTGTGTCTCCCTCCCACACTCCCTATCCCACCCCTCTAGGTGGTCACAAAGCACCGAGCTGATCTCCCTGTGCTATGCGGCTGCTTCCCACTAGCTATCTATTTTACCTTTTGTAGTGTATATATGTCCATGCCACTCTCTCACTTTGTCCCAGCTTACCCTTCCCCCTCCCCATGTCCTCAAGTCCATGCTCTACATCTGTGTCTTTATTCTTGTCCTGCCCCTAGGTTCTTCAGAACCATTTTTTTTTTTTTGTAGATTCCATATATATGTGTTAGCATACGGTATTTTTTTTCTCTTTCTGACTTACTTCACTCTGTATGACAGACTCTAGGTCCATCCACCTCACTACAAATAACTCAATTTCTTTTCTTTTAATGGCTGAGTAATATTCCATTGTATATATGTGCCACATCTTCTTTATCCCTTCATCTGTCTATGGACACTTAGGTTGCTTCCATGTCCTGGCTATTGTAAATAGTGCTGCAATGAACATTATGGTACATGACTCTTTTTGAGTTATGGTTTTCTCCAGGTATATGCCCAGTAGTGGGATTGCTGGGTCACATGGTAGTTCTATTTTTAGTTTTTTTAAGGAACCTCCATACTGTTCTCCATAGTGGCTGTATCAATTTACATTCCCACCAACAGTGCAAGAGGGTTCCCTTTTCTCCACACCCTCTCCAGCATTTACTGTTTGTAGATTTTTTGATGACGGCCATTCTGACGGGTGTGAGGTGATACCTCATTGTAGTTTTGACTTGCATTTCCCTAATGATTAGTGATGTTGAGCATCCTTTCATGTGTTTGTTGGCAATCTGTATATCTTCTTTGGAGAAATGTCTATTTAGGTCTTCTGCCCATTTTTGGATTGGGTTGTTCGTTTTTTTGATATTGAGCTGCATGAGCTGCTTGTATATTTGGGAGATTAATTCTTTGTCAGTTGCTTCATTTGCAAATATTTTCTCCCATTCTGCGGGTTGTCTTTTCGTCTTGTTTATGGTTTCCTTTGCTGTGCAAAATTAAGTTTCATTAGGTCCCATTTGTTTATTTTTGTTTTTATTTCCATTTCTCTAAGAGGTAGGTCAAAAAGGATCTTGCTGTGATTTTTGTCGTAGAGTGTTCTGCCTATGTTTTCCTCTAAGAGTTTTATAGTGTCTGGCCTTACATTTAGGTCTTTAATCCATTTTGAGTTTATGTTTGTGTGTGGTGTTAGGGAGTGTTCTAATATCATTTTTTTACAGGTGGCTGTCCAGTTTTCCCAGCACCACTTATTGAAGAGGCTGTCTTTTCTCCATTGTGTATTCTTGCCTCCTTTATCAAAGACAAGATGGCCATATGTGTGTGGGTTTATCTCTGGGCTTTCTGTCCTCTTCCATTGATCTATATTTCTGTTTTTGTGCCAGTACCATACTGTCTTTATTACTGTAGCTTTGTAGTATAATCTGAAGTCAGGGAGTCTGATTCCTCCAGCTCCGTTTTTCTTTCTCAAGATTGCTTTGGCTATTGGGGGTCTTTGAATTTTGAATCACAGTTAGAAAGCCTTTTCCTGCACTGAGGTTAAAGAAAAATTCACCCTTTTTTTTTTCCTAATACTTATATGGTTTCATGTATTATATTAAGATTCCTGATCTATTTGGAGTTTATTCTTGTGTCCAGGTTGAGATATAGATCTATTTTTATCTTTTGCCAAATGGCTACCATTTTACTAAAAAATCGATCTTTGCCCCAGTAATTCCAGATACACCCTTATCATACACTGAATTTCCATGTGTCTTTGTTTATGTTTTCATTATTTTCCTTTGGTCTCTTTGTCTATTCATGTGCCACAATGTTTCAATCATAGAATCTTTACAGTATAGTATGTTTTAGGTAGGGCTAGATCCCCCTCACAATTTTTTCACTGTTTTCCTGATTATTCTTGCATGTTTGTTTTCTATATGAGCTTTAGTATCAACTTGTCTAACTCCATAAAAAAGATGGTTGGTATTTTATTGGGATTGTAAATTTATCAGTTAATGTGGGGAGAGTTGACATCTTTATAATGTTGAGTCATTCTATTCAAGAACAGGGGAGGACTCTGCGTTTGTTCAAGTCGACTTTTGTGTCTGTCAGGAGAGTGCCATTAACATTTTAATCCAAAGAAGAGGTTGATAATGAAAGGTTTGGGACCCAAGGAGTCTCTGGGCACCACCATCAAACATGGTGTGATGGTGCTTGCCTCCCCCTTATTATCCGTTCTGCTAAGTTTTACTGAGCACTAACCTACCAGATGGTAGGCTCTATGCTGGGTCCTGTGGATACAAAAGTAAAACACCTGGTGTCTGCCCAGGAGGCACTCACAATCTAGTGGAGGAGACAGGTTATTAAATGGACAGGAGCGATTACTCTTCCTTTCTAAGGACAGCCCAGTCTTTTCAGTGAGGCCTCATGAGACGTCAAAGAGCATGTTGATATTCGTTGTAAGAAACCTAGCTGGAAATTTATTTCTCGATGTCATGTATGCATTCAGTCACTTTTGCCTGCAACTGCGTCTTAGAAGGCAACTTAAAAGTCTAATTGTAAAGTGTTAGAGCCTGTCTTGTTCATGCCTGGGTATCGAGTGAGATAGTGAGTGGAGGGCTGTAATTAGTTGGCTCCAGCAGCAACTGGGACTCAGCAAGCTTCTCTTCTCAAATCACTTTACTTTCCCTTGGCTGTTAATAATTTGCCTCAAAAGGAAGGAAGTCCTTAAAGACTTTTATATTCATCGCCAATTTTTCTACCAGTTCTTGTGATTTAGCATGTGACTAGCACGTTTGGGGGGTATTGGCAGTGTTGGGCATGATGTTTATACGCTTTTAACAGAATGTAGTTGCTGCCTAAGCTGAGTTAATAATCACTTAAGAAGTTTTGTTTTCTTTTTTTTTACTCTGACTTCTGCAAGCTTACTTCAATCTTATTTTGAGAGTCAAGCAGGATATTAAGTGTGATCCTGTGGAAGTTAATTAAGCCTTTCAGGAGTATCGATGTTCCTAGAAGAAAGAGACAATTGACCTTCTGAGCTGCTCTCTGGCCAAATATCTGCTATAAAATTCCCAGTCTCACATTCTCTCATTAGGACCGGATTTTAGATTTCACAATGGAACGAAGAGAATGGTAGGATGCCGATGTAGATGTTTGCTGCTCACTGTAGAATTAGAGGTGGTGATGCTGATACCAGGACAGGGGATGGCGTGGGAGAAGGGGAGGAATCCTAGTCCTTTCCATTCCTTCTCATCTCAGCTTGAAAGTAAAAGGAGACATGTTCACTACAGCTTTTCAAAAAGCAAAGACTATTTCCTCAGGGAGCCTAAGAGTCCAGAAGGGAAAGTAATGGAATGTAGTCTTAGAAGCCTTTCGGAATGAGAAGCAGGCAGCTGTTATTCAAACAAGCTGAAAGTAACCTTACATGGAACTGGCTCAGGAGTAACTCCTAGAATTTAACCAGTGGGTTTTCTTTTTCTCTCGTTAATTTCGTCTCACCTCTTTTTTGCACAGCACTGCAGTCATTCAGTTAAATCCATTCATTCCCCATCCTCCCTACCCACCCCCTCTCCAACTCTCCAACCCCTTTCTCCACCCTCACTCGCACTTTTCCTCTTTAATTTTCATTCTAAAGTGGTACTCCAGGACCATTATATAGTCTCTAAGGCTTTGTGGTTCATCACCATCTTCAATAATTTTCAAAGCTATTTTTTTTTCTGATTCTTATGCCCTTTTACCCAAGAAAATGTTACATCCAAAGATCACCTAAAATCACTGGTCAGATCACTTAATATCACCAGGTTTCCACCAGTCATTCTTCCATCAAACAAGAGTATGTATTCCCAAATAATACCTAACATTTATATAGTGACACGAGTTATAATCAGAAAATTTCAAAAACATAGGAAAGGGAGTCTACTGTACCAAAGGATCATTAAAGATTGACTGACAAGTTGAGAAATGTGAAATATGGAATGAAGTATGACTTTTCCCATTTAGTTTCATAATATATAAGATGAAAACACATCTGACCTTTTTTCCTTTCCTGTAGCCTTGTTTCATCTGTTTGACAAAGGACCAGTAGGAGATGGCAGCATGCTGCAGTCGCTTCCCAATAGTAACTTCTCCCCTTCCACTCCTGCCAGTGTAGACATAACATGCTCCCACCCCAGGCAAATTTTCTAATAAGAGGAGCTTCTCACTACCATTTTTGAGGCTCTTGGCTGACCTAGTGGTAATGTTTTACGTCTAACCCCATGAAACTACATCCATCCATGCACTTCATAGATGAATTTCTGCTTCTTAACAGCCTCTCTGTACCTGGTTGTTTTCATTTCACTACACATTAAGATTTGGCAGAATAAGTTATGAAAAGGAGCATTTCCAGATTTACTTGCTATATCACTGCTCCTTCCCTTCTGTGGTTTCAGTTTTGTATTTTATGCCACGTAGAGGAAAGAGAGGGATTATTCATAAACTGAGTAAATGAAATGTTTATGCTTTAGATTGTGTCCCTCCCCCCAACCCCACTTCCCTGGAGATTCAGAATTTGGGTTTTATTATGTTTGGACTAAAAATAGAACTACGCGGTAGTTATAACCGCGTGGAACTTACTGGCTCATTGTCTTCCATGGATTTGAAGGTTACTACACCTTGAGTCTTAGAGCAAGCTTACTCGGACTTAATTATTGTAATTCAGGACCAGCCATGCTTCAAACTGACAGCCCTACCCACATACCCACACCAGTTCCAGCCCAAGGGTAGGTTGGAAGGCAGAGAGCATTATGAATGAACACTTTGTTGCTAGGAAAGAACTACTTCAAAATTTTTTCCTGACCCACTTTGTCTCCTAGTGTGACTCCAATTATATATATATATATATATATATATATATTTTTTTTTTTTTTTTTTTTTAAGATTTATTTATTTTTGGCTGCGTTGGATCTTTAGTTGTGGCACACAGGATCTTCGTCGAGGTGTGTGGGATCTTCCGTTGCAGCGTGTGGGCTCCTCGTTGCAGTGCATGGGCTCCTTGTTGTGGTGTGCGGGCTTCTAGTTGTGGTGTGCTGGTTTTTCTCTTCTCTAGGTGCAGCGCGTGAGATCAGTAGCTGTGGCACAGTTGCCCTGCAGCATGTGGGATCTTAGTTCTCTGACCAGGGATCGAACCCGCGTCCCCTGCATTGTAAGATAGATTCTTTACCACTGGACCACCAGGGAGGTCCCTCCAATTATCTTTGGCTATTTGATATTATCTCTCAGTTATAGATGTTCTGTTGACTTTAAAACATTTTTTTCTTTTTATTTCAGTTTGAGTCATTTTTATTGACTTCTTCAAAGTTCACTCATCCTTTTTTCTGCAGTATCCAATGTGCTGTTTGCCCATCCAATAAATGTTGACTTCTGATATCACATTTTTAAGTTTTAAGGTTTCCATTTGGTTATTTTATATCATTTCCATTTTTTCGGAGAAAATTCCATTTCTTTGCTCATAATATACATTTTCTTATAAATTCCTTGATAAATTTATAATAATTTTTTTGAAGTTCTTCTCTACTAATTTCAGCAGCTATCTCTGGGTCTGCTTCTATGTCATCTGAATTTTCTCTTGATTATCACATTCCTGCTTTCCCACATTTTTCATCTATAGTTATATCTATATCTATATTTATATCTGTATAGAGAGAGAAGGAGAGGGAGGGAAGCAGGGGAGAAAGAGAGAGATAGAGAGAGAGAATTCCAAATATTGTGAATTAAAGAACATTGGCGCCTTTTTGATCTTGTTGGTATTTGAGCTGGGAGGGGTTTACTGAGGTTTCAGACATATTGGGTTCACTTTGGGCCCTGCAGTCCAGTCATGGTGAGAATGCCCAGGACCCTGTGATTGCCCTTTGCTCACCAGCCCCTTTCCTGCTGCTTCTTTCTCTATGTGAGGAAGGCTGGGCGAATAGACTTGTGGAACTGAGACTCTCAATTCAGTCCCCTAGCCAGTCATCTGATGAAGGGCTGTCTCTTCTCCTCATCCCCACAAGGTCTCCCCATCTCTGGCAGCTCACCTGAGCCCTGGATCGAGGTATGGAAGCTGCTGCCATTCTCTGCTCACCTATCATAGGCTCATTTCTTTCTGGAATGAAGTTTATCCAGGCTTCTTTGCTGCCACTGTTCTCTACTAGCTTCATGGAAAAGTATGGTTTTTATTTTGTCTGGGTCTTTTCTTGTAGTTACTATGAGAGCAAAGGTATATTTCATCTTTCTACATCCTAACTGAAAAAGCAGAAGTCTAACCTGCTTCTTCAATTCAACATTTCTATGCCCTGGAAAAGGCCACAGGACATTGAGGAATATTCATAAAGTACCCAGAGAATTTCTATGGCATCAATGGCTTCTGTTACAAAGTAGAAAAAAAGGATGGATAATGAAATTTCCTGATAAGATATAATTTATAATTATATTTTCCAAATGAGACGACAAGAGAAATGTAGAGAAAGGGGATGAATAAGCATAGGATCATTAAGGACTCCACATCACAGGATCAGACAGTATAAAGAAACCACACTACTACAATCACAGTATTTCAGAGCTAGTAGAAAACCTTAGATGGTCTAAAGTCCAAACTCCTTATTTTATAGGTGTCGATGCTCATTTGATTTCACTTGATAGACTGAATGTTTCTTTCGCCTTTTCCATGCCTGGGGAAGCCTGTCGGTGAACATCAGCATGTCTTCATCAGACCTATAATGAAGGCTAGTCCCTCCTTTCTTATTCCTTATAGTCAAAAATACCAGAAAGCACGTATCTTTTCCTGAGTTCTAAATTTGAAGTCTTTAAAAAAAAAAAAAAAAAAAACCATCAAACTTAGACTTCGTAACGTGGGGAAAAATCACACCATGTCTGCATAATGGAAAACAGGTTGTGATGAGTCGTGTGGTCATCTTTTGACAAAAAGCACCCCAACTTAGTGTATCTGAGGCAGGGCAGATCTGGAGGGTCAAGGGCATTTTGGAATGTATATGAATCCTTCCAGATCGGTAGGCTATCATAGAAAAATATGTTGATGAAGACTACACCTCAAACCCTTTAGTACCAACTAATAGGCTCAGTGGCTAAAAATCCGTGCTTTGGGCATGTAAAAACTAAAATTAGAACCCGTGGTAGTTGAACTGTTCTTCCATAGTCTAAAGAATGATGTACCCAATGATTCATGTTGGGATATGGTCCATTGCTTTTTTGGTTTTCTATTTAAGCTTGGGCTTGTGACCTTGCTTTCTTATGTAGTGTTTCTTAAAAAGTTCTAGGAAAAGGTGCTTGGCAGTCACCTTCATGCTCTAACAGGAGACTAATAGTTATTTCCTAAGGGAATTTTAGAGTTCCAAAGAGCTTAAATAATTCAACCAGAAATAGCCAAGGAAGGAAAGAAAACCTGTGACCCAGTAATAAATGCCCTGTTGAATAAGTTTAGAATACAAGAGAAAACAGGAAATTTGGGAGATATGCACATCTTTAGGAAGGAAAAGAGTGAAATTTGTAGTTGTTAGGAGAGCATGGTCTGTGATTCCATCAACTGTGATACAGAAAAGCACGCTGTCCTTTCAGAGGAAAATTGGTTTATTGAATATGGCCAATGGCTTCTTTGGAATTTATAGAAATACCATAAACTAAACCTAAGTGAACATCTTTTCTCAGTTTCTCACAGGAAAAGGTGATTTCATCATTGGAAGATCTTTTAAAACTAGAGATGAAACTCTCATAGCTTTAGAGTAGCTCCCAATAGATGTGCTTCGGTAAGAAGATTTAGAAATAATTGTGATTGCTGCCTCTCACCATCTCTAAGGTTCTTAAGAGCACTTTATGATTTGCTAATATAATAAAATGTATTAAATGTAAAAATTCTGTTTGCAGATGTTCTTTTATCCAGCTTGTGTTTTGGTTCCTTTTGTTTATTTTATTTTGTTTTATTCATTTATTTATTTTTTTATGTAAAGAATATATTATCTTAGCTTCTCTCTGGTAGTGAGTGTTCCAGAGAGCGTGACCATAAGGCAGAATTGGAAAAATGAGAAGATTTATGAAAAATGGGAAGATTTATGATGCTGTTTGTGCTTCGGCAACTTGAGGCACAGAGGGTGGAGGGGAAATAGCTCCCACTTTTTCCTACCCCTGCCTACCGGTGTCCTCATTGACCAAACTCAGCCAGAAACCATGTGGCACAGAGCCTATGAAATGCAACCTATAAGGGTCAGCACCCCACCCTCACCTCCCTGAAACAGAGCAGAGTGAGGGAAGGGCAAGGAATGACTGAGGGAAACCAGGCCCAAGATCAGCTCATAAGGGCCCTAAACATAAGGAGTCCCGTCATGGAGGAGCAGTATGGCACCTATAGGAATGTCATGAAACATGGCCCAGCCAACAACAACCAAGAGCTCTTGCTATCCAATCACTTCACTTCCAATACTGAGGGGGATTTATTTTAAATGGGAAGATTTATTTATAAACAAGGGCTTTCCTTGTAGCTGGGGCCAGCAGAATTTAAAGAAAGGTAATTAAAGATTAGTAGTCATCTGGTTTTGGTATCAGGGTGATGGTGGCTTCATAGAATGAGATTGGAAGTGTTCCTTCCTCTGCAATTTTTTGGAATAGTTTCAGAAGAATAGGTGTTAACGCTTCTCTAAATGTTTGTTACAATTCGCCTGTGAAGCCATCTGGTCCTGGACTTTTGTTTGTTGGAAGTTTTTTAATCAAAGTTTCAATTTCAGTCCTTATGATTGGCCTGTTCATATTTCCTATTTCTTCCTGGTTCAGTCTTCGGAGATTGTACCTTTCTAAGAATTTGTCCATTTCTTCTAGGTTGTCCGTTTTATTGGCATATAGTTGCTTGTAGTATTCTCTTATGGTCTTTTGTATTTCTCTGGTATCGGTTGTAACTTCTCCTTTTTCATTTCTAATTTTATTGATTTGAGCCCTCTCCCTTTTTTTCTTGATGAGTATGGCTAAAGATTTATCAATTTTGTTTATCTTTTCAAAGAACCAGCTTTTAGTTTCGTTGATCTTTTCTTTTCTTTTCTTTTTTTTTTTTTTAGTCTCTACTTCATTTATTTCTGCTCTGATCTTTATGATTTCTTTCCTTCTACTAACTTTGGGTTATATTTGTTCTTCTTTCTCTAGTTGCTTTAGGTATAATGTTAGGTTTCTTATTTGAGATTTTTCTTGTTTCCTGAGGTAAGACCGTATTGCTGTTAACTTCCTTCTTAGAACTGCTTTTGCTGCATCCCATAGGTTTTGGATTGTCGTGTTTGTGTTGTCATTTGTCTCTAGGTATTTTCTGATTTCCTCTTTGACTTCTTCAGTGATCCATTGGTTGTTTAGTAGCATATTGTTTAGCTGCCACGTGTTTGTGTTTTTTTGCAGTTTTTTTCTTGTAGTTGATTTCTAATCTCATAGTGTTGTGGTCAGAAAAGATGCTTGATATAATTTGAATTTTCTTAAATTTACTGAGGCTTGCATTGTGACACAGCATGTGATCTGTCCTGGAGATGGTTCCACGTGCATTTGAAAAGAATGTGTTTTCTGCTGCTTTCAGATGGAATGCTCTATAAATATCAACTAAGTTCATCTGGTCTAATGCATCATGAAATGCCTGTATTTCCTCATTGATTTACTTATTGCTGCAATTTATGTCAAAGAGTGTTCTGTCTATGTTTTCCTCTAGGAGTTTTATAGTGTCTGGTTTTACATTTATCTCTTTAATCTATTTTGAGTTTATTTTTGTATATGGTGTTGAATAATGTTCTAATTTCATTCTTTTATATGTAGCTGTCCAGGTTTTCTTCAGTATAACTTATTGAAGAGACTGTCTTTTCTACAATGTATATTCTTGCCTCCTTTATCATAGATTAACTGACCATAAGTGCATGGTTTTACTTCTGGGCTCTCTATCCTGTTCCATTGATCTATTTGTTTGTTTTTATGCCAGTACTATACTGTTTTGATGACAGTAGCTTTGTAGTATAGTCTGAAGTCAGAGAGGGTGATTCCTCCAGCTCTGTTCTTCTTTCTCAAGAATGTTTTGACTACTTGGGGTCCTTTGTGTATCCATACAAATTTTAAAATTATTTTTCTACTACATTTTTGATAACCACATTAAAAAAGAATTGTGTGTGCATGTGTATATGTTTTCAAGTCATATTAAATTGAAAGGCTATCCTATATATCCACCTCCATGTAAAAGTCAGACTATGATTCTACAGATTCCATTTAAGGCTCTGGGGAAGCTCCAGTTTCTCCAGAGCACAGCAGCCCAGAGGGAGCTTTTCCTGACCTTCTATTTAACTTTTTCTAAATTACTCACCTGAGAATCATATGCTGCTAAGTATATTGCCTTATATTGCTGTCTTGTATAATTTCTAATCTCTTAAACTGTACTTTAACATTTGGGTAGCCATGTACTTTCTTCACTAAGGTTTTATGCTCATTGGACGTTGTCTCCTTCATATCTTCTCAGCCCCTTGCAGTGTCTGCTACAGAGTTGGTCCTCACTAATCCAGAAGAATACCTGACGCTGCTAATTCTCTGAATTTCTAGCTAGAACCCACTTTCTCATCAGAATTTCTGGGTTTCCAGAATGAATAGTCTTCCAAACCTGAAAATCTTATTCTCTCTCTAATGAAATGGATAATGATCTTTTAAAAAATAATAAAGCAATCCATGGTAGGTAAACTCCTTGTTTTCAAGACCGTGTACTAGAGTTGAAACAGTAGTTCCCCCTGAGAGATGCCTGAACCTCCTGAAATAACTCATCTTGGCAGGTGGATCATCTACTATTACTATCTCAGCACCCTGAGCGGAAAGCAGCTTTTTGGAAGTCTCCTTGTTGGACCCTAAGAGTGGCAACTAAAGGACAATCTGGTTCCTATTAAAGATTTAATTGAAAATATGTGAAGTCTCCTGCATAACATAAGAAGTGTAACCTTATACCTACTTTATTTTAGTTTAGTTTATCGTAGTTTTCTGTATTCATCAGGATTCTCCAAAGAAATAGAACCACTAAGGTGTGTGTATGTGTCTGTATGTGTCTGTGCCATATGTGTGTGTGTGTGTGTATATATACACATATATATGTGTATATGTGTGTGTGTGTATATATATGAGATTTTAAGTAATTGGCTCACATGGTTGTAGAGGGTAGCAAGTCTAAAATCTGCAGGGTGGGCTGGCAGGGCCTAGGGACCCAGAGGAGAGTTTATGCTAGAGTTCAGATCCACCATCTGCTGCAGAATTCCCTCTTGCTCAAGGGAGGTTGGTTTTTTCTTCTATTCAGGCCTTCAGCTGATTGGAAGAGGTCCACCCACTATGTAGGACAATCTGCTTTATTCAAAGTCCATCAATTTAAATGTAAATCTCATCTAAAAACACCCTCTCAGAAGCATCCAGAACAATGTTTGGCCAAATATTTGGGCATTATAGCCCAGCCAAGTTGACACATAAAATTGACCATTACTTTTTTTTTTTTTTTTGGCTGCGCCAGGTCTTAGTTTGGCACATGGGATCTTCGTTGCGGCACGTGGGACATTTTAGTTGCGGCATGCATGCGGGATCTAGCTCCCAGACCAGGGATCAAACCCGGGCCCCCTTCATTGGGAGCATGGAGTCTTACCCACTGGACCTCCAGGGAGTCCCGACCATTACATTTAGTTTATTATTTTAACAACAGGTGCACCAACGCCCCCTTGACTCAATGTGAACGTCATCTGCCCAAGGGAAGGGACCCTCTGCCACTCACTCCTCACTATATCCACAGCTCCACAGATGAACGGGTGACTGTGTACTTCTAACAGCCAACCTCTTTCCTTTCTCCCACTCCATTGGCATTTTAGGCAGCATCTGACTTGACAATAGCCTTCAGTACCTCTTTGTCTACCCTTCACCATACACACACAATAACTCACTTAGAGGCCATCGGGGCATATGTTGGAAATGGGTTGTCCTAAATATGTAATGCATAAATAAACTGATTTCTAATCATGATTTTGGCCAAATAATATTACCCTGCATTGTCACAGGAGGTGGGGACTGTGTTTTCTACTTGATAAAGGGGCTTCTTCTTCCCTGAGCATACGTAAGCTTTTTGATATCTTTCTTCTTCTTGCTTCTCCCCGTCACTGTCCTTTACACACACACACACACACACACACACACACACATCCTCCTTCCTCTCTATTCTCTTTTTTTGCCAAAATTTTTTATACGTTAGTATTTTTCCCCAAGTGTACAAGGTGAATAGTGTTAATTTTAGGATTCTGACAGCTTTTTGTGATGCTCTCTTGTCTTCGGTGAGGACTGTCACCGGTTCTTTGGGCCTCTTACCTTCCCTTTTACTCCTTCCCCAGGGGGAACTCACTGTACTGTTCATCCTCACAAGCTTCAGCCTCACATTCAGGCCTGTGGTAGTTGTGATGCGTGTGTAGCTGTGGAAATGAACACCGGGGTTGGTGCCCAGAACCTAAATGAAACGAGGCAGTAGACCTGGAGGTCACTTAATGTGCCTTGTTCCTACTGCTTCCTTCCTTTTGGCTGGTATTTTGATCAGTATTTACAGATAGAGTCTGAATGTGCAGACCAGCTGATTTCGTTCTTGAACAGGATGGATGGAATTATTTGTGAAGAAAAAAATCATAATTAATGAACATGTTTTTCAACATTTTTTGAGTTTAATGATATTGGAAAAAATGTTTGCACTGCACTCTGTTATATATTTTCTTCCCCATGAAAATAGTGTAATATGTAGGAAACTCAGACAGAAACAAGCCTGTAAATGCATATTTTTATATGTGCCGTGTTTATCTGGTTTTCTTGCTCTGAACAACAGAATCTTGACAAATAAGGTATGGCCTGCCCAGTTTTGATTTTTATCTAAAATACTGATTCTTTACCTTTTTTATAGTCACAAATATCTTTGAGGGTCTATAAAAACTATAAACCCCTTACCTAGGAAAATTCACATATGGATATGAAATTTTGCAAAAATCTTTAGCCTTGATCCATAGAGCCCTACAAGTGTATCCCCGGGACTCCAGGTTAGAGCCCTTGATGAGTCCACAAGTCAAAGCAACTTAATTCCTTCCCCCTACCCCCCAGTCACAACTTTAGAAATCACCATGGAAATTTAACCTTTAAGATGTAATAAATAAATCTCAAAAGCACCGTTCCTCCTCCTTGTCTCTTTGAAAGTGTCAGAAACATTGTACCATTATTGTCCAAACTCTACTGCCAATTCTGGAGGTCAGATGAGGCACCGAAACAGCAATGCAGAGATTTAAGATATTCTTGTGGAAAGTGATTACCCCTTTCCTTCCAGATTTTTTACCTTCCCCAGTTCCATCAGCTGATTGCAAACTAACAGAGATTGGGTGGAACATGAACAGTCGATTCTAAGCAGCTCTTCTTTAGGGAAAAACAAAACCCCACAAATACCCAATATCCCCCCCCCCCCTCGAAAAGAATAAAATGGGAAGACTTAGCTTACTGAATACTTATTATTCATCTGTATCAATTAAGATAGAAATAGATAAACAGACCAGTGAAGCAGAATAGAGAGCCCAATAGATGGACACTTGATAAATGATGTGCTGGAGTTAGCTTCTGCCAGCTCTTGAGAGATGATTATTCAATCACTGGAAGCCTGAAATTAACATTCGGTTCCATTAGGCCTGTTATGTAGATTCCATCCAAAGCTAATGGTTGACTTCTTATCTAAAATCTTTATCATTCAATAGCTTTTGAGAAAGCAGAAGGCTTCATAAGGAGGGACCATGGATGAATGGATGAAGGTGATGTGCCCTGAGGCAGCCAAAGAGGATGATTGATTATATCAATCCAACTCTGTGCATCTGAAGTGCACCTAGAAACAAATAGATGGTAGATGAAACACCAGAATCCAACTGTTCTATAGTTTCACTGCTATGGACGTATTTTATAGGTATAAACAACAAATCAAGTAACAGAAAAATAGGTTAAGTAATGGTGGCGAAGTTGAGGGTGCATTTTTGTTCTTTATTTTTGTTTTGATGAGAGTTTTTTGTTTGATATTTTGTCCTGTAAATCAAATTTCTGGGGGAGAATAAAAGAATGAACCTCAAATGAATGGCAATGGTATTTGCCGCAAATGTCCCATTTCCTTCTCACTGAGACCCAGTGAGACTAGGGAATGATCTGTGCCCCGGGGCAGCCCGGGTTCCACGGGCTCTCCAGCTGTGCCCTCCTTCAGTGTATTCCTCTAATCCACACTGGGATGTATACATTTTCATCTTCAGGACCTAAATTTCCCTCTTTACTTATGCACTTGTGCAGATTTCTTTTTAAGTACAAACTCTCTCAACTGTATTGCTAAGGAGTTCTTTCTCTCTCTTAAAAAAATGCCTGCTACCAGTAAATTCCCAAAGGACTTTTCTGTCTGTTTGCAGGAAGCTGCAGTTTATGACCTCTTTCTGAAGGGAGTATATTCCATCACTCTTTGTTCTGTACTCTTTGCTCTCCTTTGGAGTTGGAAGAAGTTTTGAAACACCTTTTGGTTGAAAGAGTGTCTTTGTAGTTAGGGTTTGAGCTAAAAGCAGATCCCTCGCCCCAAATAGGGTAGAAATATGGAAGCCATGACACCTCCTGTCTCTCTCCCCTCTTACTTCCAGCTGAAGCATCTAAGGGTGCGTCCCCTATAACTTCATCACAGTCAGTAGGCTACGGCAGATTAAGCAGAGAGTGTAAGCAGAAAATAAATTTACTTGATCTCATAGTTATCCAGTTTTATCTCATACCTTCTAATCCAGATACTTTTAAGTTTGCTTCAGGCCGAGGTTTTAAAGCAAAAGTTTTATGTTGTGAAACATTTTGAACCCCAAATCCAAGCAAATAAAATTCAGGAAGGCAAAAATTATTTCTAAGTCCTGTAAGTTTAAAGGCAGTTAATATGCTCATTCATTCTTTTTTTAAAATTTTTTTTTAACGTGGACCATTTTTAAAGTCTTTATTGAATTTGTTACAATATTGCTTCCATTTTATGGTTTGGTTTTTTGGCCACAAGTCATGTGGGATCTTAGCTCTCCAACCAGGGATCGAACACGCACCCCCTGCATTGGAAGGCAAAGTCTTTAACCACTGGACCGCCAGGGAAGTCCCCTGTTTATTCATTCTACAATCCATTAATTATGTGTTACATGACACAGAGTAAATATGAGGTAAGAATAAAAGAATGAAAGACTGCCTTTGGCCCAAGATCTTCACTGTGGTACTCTGTTCTTTCCAGAGGAAAAATGTACTCTGCTGCTGTCATCAACAAAACAGAAAACAGACATAATTATCCAGAAATACAAGCAAAAACTCTTCTGTGCCCTGAATTATGTGGGCAGTTGAAACCAGAAGCGAGTTTGCCCCTGGAGATCTGGCTTCAGCTGAGTTTTGTCCTTCTCGTTCTTATTCTCTGTGTTTTCTTGTTCTCAGATGCATTTCTCTCTTTCCTGCTTTCCCTCTTAACAAACACCTAAAATAAGCTTTGTGACTACTTAGCTTTTCCTTGTACCCTGCTGTCACATGTAGTAAAAAGAACAAAGAAAAACCTATTTGGTCTGACTACTCTGAGGCTTTCAACAGTCATCCAGTCCCTGGAGGAGGAAGAGACATCCTGCCCACAGATGCCAAGTCGGCCTCTCCCAAGTTCACTAGGCAGTGCCTGGGGCTGCCATACAAGGAGAATGATGGGAGTTGCTCTCCATGGTAGAGGAGAATTCCGCAGCCAGGGATCACTTCAGGTGGAGGTGGCTATTTCCTGTGTTCTGTTTTTGAGTGATCTCAAATTTGATCTGATGATCAAATTTCAAGCCTTTCATCATAGTCAGCTATGATTTTTTTTCTCGTCGAGGTGAAAATCTTACACGCTAGGCAGTGGTTCTCAACTCCCGCCACATATTCTAATCACTTGGGGTTGTTCTAAAACATACCTGGGTCTGCTTTGCCAACTTAGGCTGAATGAATCAGAATCTCTGGGAGGGGGAGGAAGGCGTAACAGGCATTAGTCAATCAAATGTGCTGCCAGGGCCATGAATCACTGGATTAGAATCCTCATTCATCCGGTCTGGCTCTTCTGTAATAAATAGAGTCAATGCGTTTAGGGTTGCTGTCAGCCATCTACTGTAACGGATGTCAGGAGACTCTTATCTGTTTGTAATGAGACTGGCTTATCTGTCAGCTCTGATACTAAAAAAGAGGAGCATAGTGATGGAATTATTTCTTTTTAGAATAAAATCTTATTATTCTGTTGTTAATATGATTTAATACTGAAATGAATGAATGTTGCTAGCACAAAACATTCTTTGACTTTTTGTATTTCTAATTAAAAGTAGAAGAAAAATACCATTTTCCCCACATACATTTCTTTTTTTTTTAATTTATTTTTTGGCTAAGCTGGGTCTTCGTTGTTGAGTGTAGGCTTTCTCTAGTTGCGGCGAGCGGGGCCTACTCTTCATTGTGGTGCATGGGCTTCTCATTGTGGTGGCTTCTCTTGTTGCAGAGCATAGGCTCTAGATGCGTGGGCTTCAGTAGTTGTGGCATGCAGACTCAGTAGTTGTGGCTCGCAGGCTCTAGAGCTCAGGCTCAGTAGTTGTGGTGCACGGGCTCAGTTGCTCCACGACACGTGGGATCTTCCCAGACCACGGATTGAACCTGTGTCCCCTGCATTGGCAGGTGGATTCTTAACCACTGTGCCACCAGGGAAGTCCCACATACATTTCTTATTAAGAAATAAAGCATATACACTAATATGTATAAAATAGATAACTAATAAGAACCTGCTATATAAAAAAAATATGTATAATAAAATTCAAAAATAAAAAAGAGAGCAAGACCAGGATTAGAGGTTATTTTAGTCACTTCAAATATTTGTCCTTTAAGCCTTTGCCCAAAGACTACCTTTACTATGGGCATATTCCATTCAGTAGGTTTCAGTGTATCTTTTCTCCTGGTCCATTCTATCATTCATATTGTCGTTGTTGCATTCATTTTACTGTTATGAAATGGTATGTTTTCACGACTGTCTTCTCTGTATTAGATGATAGGCTACCCTAGTACCTTGTGCACAGTAGACTTCTGATAATGTGCTCTGTGACTGATTCGTGTATTGATAAATGAATGGACACATCTAAAAAAAAAAAGCAGATCAGGTTATTTTTAAAAAGCAGATTCTTTAGATCCCTTTGAGAAATGTAAGACAGTCATTAGTAAAAGTGTAAATAATATTCTTTTCAGATTTTAACTTAGGAAGGATGTTAAGTTTTGATATCAATTGTATGCTTCTCCCCCAGTTGCATTAAGTAATTAATTTAGAGAGAGTAGGGAAAAGGGACCTAAGAACGGAGATTGAAACCCTTCTGTGATGAGTACAAACATGCAATATCTCCTATTTAAACACACACACACACACACACACACACACACACACACACACACACACACACACACACCCCAAAATCTCTCATGGCTCCCATATCCTTTCCCAGCTGACATCCCATATCTGTATCCCTTTACAAAGAGTAGTTTATTATTGCTGGTTTCCATCTTCATTTACATTTCTCCACCTAGTCTCTCTTTAACTCTTTCAAACCAGAATTTTGTCCTTATATTCCACGGAATCATCTTCCATAAAGGTCACTAATGACTTCCTAGCTTCCAGATACAATGGTCACATCTCAGTCCATATCTCACTCATCTCTTCAGTAGAATTTGACAAAGTTATTACTCCCTTGATCTGAAACACTTCCTTCGCTTGGCATCTGGGATGCCGTTTTGTCTTGGTTTCTACTCCACCTCCCTGACTGCTCCTCTCCCTTTGCTTTTCTGGTTCCTCCTCATCTCCCTGATTCTTCTAATGGGATTTCCCCAGCACTCCGTCTTTCTTCCCAACCCTCCCATTCATACCCTTACTCTAGAGCCTAGGGGATTTCATATATCCTAAAATTCCATATGTATGTTAATGTCTCTTCATTTATATTTCCATCTTTCCTCTTTCCTCATTTCTCACCATCTCCTCTTGGATGTTAATAGGTAGCCCTAGTTTAATACGTCCAAGGTGAACTCTTGTTTTCTCTCCTCCAAACAATTCCTCCCACAATCCTCCCCATCTTAGTAAATGGCAACTCCATTCTACCAGTCGCTTGGGTCAAAAATCTTGCCATCCTCCTTGATTTCTTTCTTCCATATTCCATATCTAATTTATTAGCTAATTCTGACAGCTCTACCTTTGAAATTTATCCAGAATACTAGCACCTCCATTGCTGTCACCCTGTTCCCAGCTACCACCACCTCTCACCTGGATTATCATAATGACCCACTTACAGTTCTTTCTGTGCCCATCCTGGCCAACCCCTCTCATCCACCCCCCTACCCCACATGCAGCAGTGCACAAACCCACACCTCAGCCAGACCATATCACTCCTTGATTAAAACTCTTAACAGCCTATCATATTCCTCAGGATAAAAGCCAAATCCTTATAGTGACCTCTAAGGTCCTACATGATGGAACCCCTATTACACCTCTGGCCTCATCTCCTAGAACTCCCACGCATACTCACTGGCTGCAGCACACTAGTCTCCTGTCTGTTCTCAAACATTCCCAGCATATGTCCTCCTTTTCTAGAACATTCTACTTCCTCACTCTTTCCTCGTCCAGAGTGCTGTACTCCCAGGATGCGCATAACTTACATCCTTGCGTCCTTCTCTGTGCATGTGTCACCTCTTCAGAAAAGGCCACCCTGACCACCTCATCTAAAATAGCAATCTCCCATCCACAGACGAATGGATAAAGAAGACGTGGTACATATACACAATGGAATATTACTCAACCATAAAAAAGAGTGAAATAATGCCATTTGCAGCAACATGGGTAGACCTAGAGATTATCATACTAAGTGAAGTAAGTCAGACAGAGAAAGACAAATATTACGTGATATCGCTTGTGTTTGGAATCTAAAAATATAATACAAATCAATTTATTTACAAAACAAACAAACTCACAGACATAGAAAACAAACTTATCGTTACCAAAGGGGAAGTGGGGGGAGGGATAAATTAAGAGTATGGGATTAACATATATACACTACTATATATAAAATAAATGACAAGGACCTACTGTATAACACGGGGAACTGTATTCAATATCTTGTAATAACCTATAGTGGAGAAGAATCTGAAGTTGACTTAAAATTAACACAATATTGCAGATCAACTACAGTTAAGTTTAATTAATTAATTAATTTAATTAAATAGCAGTTTCCCTCCACTTCCCTCCACTACCTTATTCCTGACCACTTTGTGTTTTTTTCCATACCACTTATCCTCTGACATTATACATTCTTTAAAAATATATTATCTGTTTCCCCTCCTATGATGTAAGCTCCACAGGGGCTATTTTGTTCACTGCTGTGTCCACAGCACCAAGAACAGTGCCTGGCAAATAGTAAGTGCCAATAAATATTACTGTTTGAATTGTTACCCTGATTTCTTTAATTTTTAGGAAATGCCTTTCCCACCCCATGTTATGAGTTTCTATCATTTGATCACTTACTCTTCGTATTTTTTACTTAACTACACTAACAGATTCCCCTAAACCCTGTATGAATATCTCTCATTAGGTACAGTTCAGCACCATGTTTTATTGAATATAAGACACTATCAATTATAAGATGCATAATTATTTTGTATGCCATTAAGGAAAAAAAATTGCCATTTAAATTATGACATGCTACTTGAGGTATAGGGTGTGTGTGTCCCCTACTAATGTGAGCCATGGTTAGTGGTACTAAGGAAAGGAGGAGGGTAGCCATAGAGATTGAGTGTGAGTGTTTGGTATGCTGGAGGCTGGGGTGAAAGCTGATTTTATCTAAGTGAGTCTCTCTTGTTTTGTGCTTTGTTGTTGTTTTTTAACTTCATTTTGTGGCTGTATCTACTTTTTTTTTTTTTTAAGTATTCATTTTGACTGACAGCACATTTGATGATGCTTACTTTTTTTTTTTTTTTTTTTTTTATTTATTTATTTTTGGCTGTGTTGGGGCTTCGTTTCTGTGCGAGGGCTTTCTCCAGTTGCGGCAAGCAGAGGCCAACCTTCATCGCCGTGCGTGGGCCTCTCACTCTCGCGGCCTCTCTTGTTGCGGGGCACAGGCTCCAGACGCGCAGGCTCAGTAGTTGTGGCTCACGGGCCTAGTTGCTCCGCGGCATGTGGGATCTTCCCAGACCAGGGCTCGAACCCGTGTCCCCTGCATTGGCAGGCAGATTCTCAACCACTGCGCCACCAGGGAAGCCCTGTATCTACTTCTTAAGGGATAAACATAGGTGATAAAAATAGCATAAAACACAAAGACCAAGACAAATTTTCAAATTAATCCAGCCAATTTATTTTTAAATAAATAAACAAAGTCTGGTGTTTTTGCAAAAGAACCGATTTGGTTTGCTTTCATTTCAAAAGCATGTAAATTTTCCCCAGAAGATATTTCTGGTGAATAAAATGGAAATCCAAGATGAAAAACTGCCAGGTCAGTTATCAGAGCATTTGATTTATTTCTGGGAGGCAGTTGACTTAAACTCTGCGTGTCTGCAAGTCATTGTATTATCAGTAGACTTTCTCTTGAAATTATTTGTACACGTATCCTGAATCACCTTACATGGCAGCTGGTCGTAAAGGATCCAGGGCTTGAGAAAGCATGCAATATTAGATTAGCAATAGTGCTTTACAGGGACATTATCGCTGGGAACAAAGACATTGAAGGACAAAGAACAGTTCCACCCAATGCTACACATTGGACTCCTATCCAATAAGCAGTGTTTTCAGTGTCTAAAGAGAAAATAAAATGTCTTTTCTCATAAAGCGGATCATTTGCTATAGAGATTCTTTTAAGCTTAGCTCTCACCTCACATTTAATATTGTTTAGGTTCATCCTCTACTCCTGAAGGCCCTATATTAAGTACATTGAAAACTTGGGAGAAAGCAAAAGAGAAACTTTAAAGTTAAAAATATATGCAAACTTCCCCTCTCTACCCCCTCTCTCCATCCTTTGTCAGGCTTTTTGACTGCTAGGCCTTTACTAGGCGGATCAGTATACTGTACTGTTTGAAGAAAAAGGTTTTTAAAGACAAACAAGTGGAGTGACTTCCCTGGTGGTCCAGTGGTTAAGAATCCGCCTTCCAATGCAGGGGACGCGGGTTCCATTCCTGGTCCGGGAAGATCCCACATGCTGCAGGGCAACTAAGTCCGTGCACCATAACTACTGAGCCCGTGCGCTCTGGAGCCCACACGCCACAACTAGAGAAGCCCGTGAGCCACAACGAAGACCCAGCACAGCCAAAATAAAAATATAAATAAAAAAATAAATACCTTAAAAAAAAAAAAAAAAAGACAAGTGGAGAATAAGGTTCTATGTGAGAATGGGCATAAGCTACCTGTGAAGGGAGATCCAGGATCGGGGAAGACACTAAAGGTATGTAGAGAGAGACGTCTGGGAAATGAGTTAGAACTTGATAGCTGGAGGCTGAGAGATTGGAGCAGTTTCCCTGCGAAGCTGGAGACTGTCCATGAGAACTTTGGAGAGAGAGAACTCTCAAGGCCCCTTGCAGCAGTCCCACTGTGATGTACGTGCTACACACTCTCTGTATGCTGTTTCTGCCCTTGAAACTTCAGGAAAAGCCTGTAATCATTTCAGTGCTTTTTGGAGCTGGGCTTGTACCTTTTGGGGGGGATGTGAAGGTAATAACAAGATAAGGCATAGGGTGAATGCAAGGCAGTGCAAAAAGCTTAGCTTTATTTGAATCACATTTGCTCCCTAAGATGCAATAGGACAGCAGGCCCATCTTGGCAGAAAGGCAAAGTATGCAAAGAGTGATTAGGCTTGTCCGATGGCTGCCCCCCCTCCTCTGTCTCCACACGTCTGCCAAGGTGCCCTGGCCCCTGGGCTGCCCATTTGGACTGGCTCATGTTCTCACATCTTCCATCCTGTCGATCAGAAGTACCATGTCCTGAGTCCTGTTCTATTGGAGACATAGTAAGTGAGTGGCCAGTTAAAGGATGAGTAGCTGGTAGGAGAGTGCAGTGGTTAAGGACATGGGGTATGAAATCCAGTGCCCAGGTTTGAGTTGGCTCTGGTCCTTCCTCAGTTATATGAAATTGGAAAAGCTGCTTAACCTCACTGAGCCATTGTTTTCTTCAGGTAAAAGAGAGTGAAAGCCTCAGTGATAGTAAAAGAATTAAATAAAGTAGTGTTTCTGTAGTGGACACTGTTATTTCAGTCTCCCCAGTTCCCCATCTTTCCTTCTTCTGGTGACAGATTCTGTCCCTGGTCCAGTGCCTTATCTCCCAGCTATGGTGAGGCCAGCAGAGTCTATTCAAAGGATGTTTTTCAGACTGGAGCTCAGGAGAAGGTCATCTTTTTGTGCTCTTGTCATGATGTAGACCTGCTGACAGCCATGTCCTCTTCTCTGTAACAAGGCCAGGCTGAACATATTGACCTGATGACTTCTGTTTGGAGTCATATGGCAGGTTAGGTTATTTAGATCATTTCCCACACAGAAAATAAAATTTAAAAATACTGGAAAATTTTTGTTTTAGTTTTCTTAAAATCATTTAGGAGCTGACAAGGTAGTAAGGTTACAATCTATGAATGGGAATGAAGGGACGCTGCTTAAAGTCATAGAGGGTTTGCAAAAAATGAGCTTCTATTCTGATTAAATCAGCTCTGCAGGGGACAGAAGTCCAGATCCATCCAAGCTGGGATGTTTAATAGGACACTGCTCCTCATTAAGCCAAGGCCCCAGAGGGCTATGACCTCAGAGAAATAGTAACTTGAAGTCAACCTGACTCACCATCTCACCATCAACACCACCATAAGAGGCTGCAAAGGGATGTTTCCTTGGAATGGTGCAGGGCAGGAGGGGAAATGGTCCCTGAGAGTTTACAACTACAAGCTGGCCTTCCTGCAGATTGCACTCCCAGATCAAATCACTTGAATCACCCCAGAACCCTTACGTCCAAACTTAGTTTTTTTGTTGTTTTGTTTTATTAATTAATTAATTTGTTTTTGGCTGCGTTGGGTCTTCGTTGCTGCGCGCGGTCAGTATGACTGGGTTATTCTCCCAGATTTTATCAGTGCTTTTCCAAGAAGGCCTGTAACTTGGTTAGATGCCCCGGAGCCTCCCTGTGAGGCTCCAGTCTTCTATTCTCAGAAGTGGCAAAATTTAAAAGCAGGTGACGTTTGTCTTTAACACCATCTCTCTTCCTTAAAGTCTCTATCTCCCCAATCTGAATTGCTGTACTCAAATAATTTCTGGGGTTCTGGACCTCCTTTCATAGTCCCATTTCCAGAAGATCCATCTCAGCTAGCTGTTCTGATAAGATAGTTTGTGTAAAGTGTTAGTAACCAAAATGGTGTAGATGTTACCTCCTTGAGGCTGACAGTTACTCAACTTCTAGAGAAAGGAAGTTGGTCTCGACCTATCTGAAGCTTTATTTGGACCTTGGATAAAAATAGCCTTAGATGACCAATTTCATATTTTTAGACATTCATGGATACCGAATCTTTTGAGAACTATGGCTAGAAATGTTCTGTTTGCCATAATCAAGAGTGACTTTAAAAATCTAATGAAGTTTAAAGAAACCATCTCAGCAATTTTAAGAACCAAAAATGTGTAATGATTTACTTTTCTTGTTTAAAATAAGCATTTGGGGGTTAGGCAATCTTAGTCCATAAAATTCTTTGTCTGATATATAAAATTATCACGACTTTAGTCCTTACCAAGAATGCGAAAACTTGGTATGACAAAACTTTGTGAATGACAAAAACTATTGTCCTAAGAAAGATTTGAAGGTTAGCATAAGTGAATAAAATAGAAAGTCTTTGCAAGACTGCTTAAGTTAGTGATAGCAATGGGTTTACTCTCATACAAAATCACGCTATTGCCTCCAGACTTTTGTGTTGGCAAAAGCGACCTTTGACAGTCAAAGTTAGTATGTATGCAATGACTGTTCTCTCAATTCGAAAGAAAGCTTAAAAATACTAAGTGTATTTAGTTAACACGTTTAGGTATTTTATTTTTTTAATTAATAAGAAGAGGAATAAGAGTGCTTTAATTTCATGGATGAGGAAATGAGGCCACAGAAAGGCAAAGTGACTTTCCTCTGGTCACAGAGGATGACAATGGCACATTTCCAATATATTTGATCTGTCCCTTGCTAGACTGTGCTTCATTTAACTAGCTAAACCACCAAAAACTCTGGGTTTTGCTCACATCAGTTTTTTCTTTTTCAAAACACGTGTGAAAACCATCGCTGAAGTGTTAAGGTTGGGCAGTGAAGCCAGATGTGGGCAGATGGCAGACTGCATGTGAACAGCCGCCACTCTTGCAAGGTCAGTAGAAGGCTGTGGGGTGTGCATTTGACATCTTCGAGTCTGTAATCTCTCAAGGCACAGTAGGAGGGAAGAGCCTCCCTACCTTCCCAGGACAACCCAGTGTGAGTGAAAATATATATTTCTGTAGGTCAGTGAAGGACCCGAAAATAAAAGTTAATATGGATACTTGTCTTCTCTATTTTTACTGTCTGCCATGCGCTTGCCTTCCATCACAGGGGCAGGTTCACATGTGCACAAGGCAACATATACAAAGTTGTTCATTGTGACATTGTTACAACAGGGAACAGAGGAAACAATCTTGCTGTCCACCAGTAGGGTTAGGGACAGATTGTAAAACAGAGGAAACAAGCTTGCTGTCCACCAGTAGGGTTACAGACAGATTGTCGTTTATTCATTAATGGGAAACCTTAATGTGGTTAAAGTAAGTGAATTAGATCTACAAGAATCATTAAATCTCAAAGGCATAATGTAGAAAGAAATCAAGCGAAACAGAAGCTCTTGGTGTCTTTTGACACCATCAGTCGTGCCCTCTGTCAACTGAAAAAAAATGCACAGCCTAAAAGTTGAGAGTTATGTTTTATTAGGTGGCCAAGTCTGAGAACTTAAGCCCAGGACACAGCATCTCAGATCACGCTGAGAAAACTGTTCCAAAGAGGAAAGGGGGAAGCCAGGATACATAGGAGTTTTTGCAACAATGCCACGTAGTTGGAACAAAAGATCACTGTTAATATAGGAAAACCAGATATCTCAAGTTAAGGAATTTAGCGCTTTTCTATGTATGGGAAGATGCAAGAGTCTGGATTCACTGAAATCATTCCTTTGATATGCACCTCAGCTATCTGGGGCCGGTATCCTGTGTCTTCTCATCCTGAGTTTCCTCAGGGTGCACCGCTGGGGATGGCCACAGTCTGATGATGATTCAATGGTGGGTATTATGTTTCCATCCTAAGTTCCCTCAGGAACTTTTCCAAGAAAAGCTCCATCTTTGAAGTCTTTGATTTTATATTTTCTAGTATATCCTTCTATCCTAATAATCGATAACAGATATTTATTAGAGTAATTGGTTTCTCTTTTCCACTATATCTGCTGGTAATAATGCCAACTCTGATAAATTCTATCTGCAGAATTCCCACAAAGATGTGACTCTAAACTACATGCCATTTTATGGGTTTAAAAAGAAAAATTAAATGTAAACCCTTTATTAAAAGGCACATTTTCCGATTAGAATGTTAAGCTTTAAAATTAATTTTTAATGAGCAATCATGTAAATAACTCAAACATCAAAGTATGAAAAGGGTATACAGAAAAAGTTTGCCCTACTCCTGTCTTCTATCTACTCAGTTCTCACCACTCCAACAGATAAATACTGTTATTCTTTTCATGTTATAATAGATTTCTTTTTGCATGCTCCATCACATATTTTCCCACAGAATGGTCAAACATTATCATCTGGAGTTAAGGAAAAAGACTTCACTTAAACAAACAAATCATTATCTTTCAGAACAGAAGCATTAACTGTATTCTGATTTACAGATGTATTAATTGTCTGTCCATACACTCTCTAGGAAATATTTTCCTTTCTTTTACTTATTTTTGTTTTATACAGCAGGTTCTTATTAGTCATCCATTTTATACACATCAGTGTATACATGTCAATCCCAATCTCCCAATTCATCACACACACCCCCGCCCACCGCGGATTTCCCCCCTTGGTGTCCATACGTTTATTCTCTACATCTGTGTCTCTATTTCAGCCCTGCAAACCGGTTCATCTGTGCCATTTTTCTAGGTTCCACATATATACGTTAATATACAATATTTGTTTTTCTCTTTCTGACTTGCTTCACTCTGTATGACAGTCTCTAGATCCATCCACATCTCAACAAATGACACAATTTCGTTCCTTTTTATGGCTGAGTAATATTCCATTGTATATATATACCACATCTTCTTAATCCATTCATCTGTCGATGGGCATTTAGGTTGCTTCCATGACCTGGCTATTGTAAATAGTGCTGCAAGGAACAGTGGGGTGCATGTGTCTTTTTGAATTGTGGTTTTCTCCAGGTATATGCCCAGTAGTGGGATTGCTGGATCATATGGTAATTCTATTTTTAGTTTTTAAAGGAACCTCCATACTGTTCTCCATAGTGGCTGTATCAGTTTGCATTCCCACCAACAGTGCAAGAGGGTTCCCTTTTCTCCACACCCTCTCCAGCATTTGTTGTTTGTAGATTTTCTGATGAAGCCCATTTTAACTGGTGTGAGGTGATACCTCATTGTAGTTTTCATTTGCATTTCTCTAATAATTAGTGATGTTGAGCAGCTTTTCATGTGCTTCTCGGCCATCTGTATGTCTTTTTTGGAGAAATGTCTATTTAGGTCTTCTGCCCATTTTTGGATTGGGTGGTTTGTTTTTTTAATATCGAGCTGCATGAGCTGTTTATATATTTTGGAGATTAATCCTTTGTCCGTTGATTCGTTTGCAAATATTTTCTCCCATTCTGGGGGTTGTCTTTTCGTCTTGTTTATGGTTTCCTTTGCTCTGCAAAAGCTTTTAAGTTTCATTAGAACCCATTTGTTTATTATTTTTTTTTATTTCCATTACTCTAGGAGGTGGATCAAAAAAGATCTTGCTGTGATTTATGTCAAAGAGTGTTCTTCCTAAGTTTACTTCTAAGAGTTTTATAGTGTCCGGCCTTATATTTAGGTCTCGAATCCATTTTGAGTTTATTTTTGTGTATGGTGTTAGGGAGTGTTCTAATTTCATTCTTTTACATGTAGCTGTCCAGTTTTCCCAGCACCACTTATTGAAGAGACTGTCTTTTCTCCATTGTATATCCTTGCCTCCTTTGTCATCGATTAGTTGACCATAGGTGCGTGGGTTTATCTCTGGGCTTTCTATCTTGTTCCATTGATCTATATTTCTGTTTTTGTGCCAGTACCATATTGTCTTGATTACTGTAGCTTTGTAGTATAGTCTGAAGTCAGGGAGTCTGATTCCTCCAGCTGCATTTTTTTCCCTCAAGACTGCTTTGGCTATTCAGGGTCTTTTTTGTCTCCATACAAATTTTAAGATTTTTTGTTCTAGTTCCATACAATATTCCACTGGTGATTTGATAGGGATTGCATTGAATCTGTAGATTACTTTGGGTAGTATAGTCATTTTCACAATATTGATTCTTCCAATCCAAGAACATGGTATATCTCTCCATCTGTTGGTACCATCTTTAATTTCTTTCATCAGTGTCTTATAGTTTTCTGCATACAGGTCTTTTGTCTCCCTAGGTAGGTTTATTCCTAGGTATTTTATTCTTTTCGTTGCAATGGTAAATGGGAGTGTTTCCTTAATTTCTCTTTCAGATATTTCATCATTAGTGTATAGGAATGCAAGAGATTTCTGTGCATTAATTTTGTATCCTGCTACTCTACCAAATTCATTGATTAGCTATAGTAGTTTTCTGGTGGCATCTTTAGGATTCTCTATGTATAGTATCATGTCATCTGCAAACAGTGACAGTTTTACTTCTTCTTTTCCAATTTGTATTCCTTTTATTTCTTTTTCTTCTCTGATTGCCGAGGCTACGACTTCCAAAACTATGTTGAATAATAGCGGTGAAAGTGGACATCCTTGTCTTGTTCCTGATCTTAGAGGAAATGCTTTCAGTTTTTCACCATTGAGAATGATGTTTGCTGTGGGTTTGTCATATATGGCCTTTATTATGTTGAGGTAGGTTCCCTCTATGCCCACTTTCTGGAGAGTTTTTAGCATAAATGGATGTTGAATTTTGTCAAAAGTTTTTTCTGCATCTATTGAGATCATCATATGGTTTTTATTCTTCAATTTGTTAGTATGGTGTATCACATTGATTGATTTGCATATATTGAAGAATCCTTGCATCCCTGGGATAAATCCCACTTGATCATGGTGTATGATCATTTTAATGTGTTGTTGGATTCTGTTTGCTAGTATTTTGTTGAGGATTTTTGCATCTATATTCATCAGTGATATTGGTCTGTAATTTTCTTTCTTTGTAGTGTCTTTGTCTGGTTTTGGTATCAGGGTGATGGTGGCCTCATAGAATGAGTTTGGGAGTGTTCCTTCCTCTGCAATTTTTTGGAAGAGTTTGAGAAGGATGGGTGTTAGCTCTTCTCTAAATATTTGATAGAATTCACCTGTGAAGCTATCTGCTTCTGGAATTTTGTTTGTTGGAAGATTTTTAATCACAGTTTCAATTTCATTACTTGTGATTGGTCTGTTCGTATTTTCTATTTCTTCCTGGTTCAGTCTTGGAAGCTTATACCTGTCTAAGAATGTGTCCATTTCTTCCAGGTTGTCCATTTTACTGGCATAGTGTTGCTTGTAGTAGTCTCTTTAGGATGCTTTGTATTTCTGTGGTGTCTGTTGTAACTTCTCCGTTTTCATTTCTAATTTTATTGATTTGAGTTCTCTCCCTCTTTTTCTTGATGAGTCTGGCTAATGGTTTATCAATTTTGTTTGTCTTCTCAAAGAACTAGCTTTTAGTTTCATTGATCTTTGCTATTGTTTTCTTTGTTTCTATTTCATTTATTTCTGCTCTGATTTTTATGATTTCTTTCCTTCTGCTAACTTTGGGTTTTGTTTGTTCTTCTTTCTCTAGTTCCTTTAGGTGTAAGGTTAGATTGTTTACTTGAGATTTTTCTTGTTTCTTGAGGTAGGCTTGTATAGCTATAAACTTCCCTCTTAGAAATGCTTTTGCTGCATCCCATAAGTTTTGGATCATCGTGTTTTCATTGTCATTTGTCTCTAGGTATTTTTTGATTTCCTCTTTGATTTCTTCAGTGATCTCTTGGTTACTTAGTAACATAGTGTTTAGCCTCCATGTGTTGGTGTTTTTTACGTTTTTTCCCCTGTAATTCATTTCTAATATCATAACGTTTTTGTCTGAAAAGACGCTTGATATGATTTCAGTTTTCTTAAATTTACTGAGGCTTCATTTGTGACCCAAGATGTGATCTATCCTGGAGAATGTTCCATGCACACTTGAGAAGAAAGTTTAATCTGCTCTTTTTGGATGCAATGTCCTATAAATATCAATTAAATCTATCCAGTCTTTTGTATCATTTAAAGCTTCTGTTTGCTTATTTATTTTCATGTTGGATGATCTGTCCATTGGTGTAAGTGAGGTGTTAAAGTCCCCCACTATTATTGTGTTACTGTCGATTTCCTCTTTTATAGCTGTTAGCAGTTGCCTTATGTATTGAGGTGTTCCTATGTTGGGTGCATATATATTTATAATTGTTATATCTTCTTCTTGGATTGATTCCTTGATCATTGTGTAGTGTCCTTCCTAGTCTCTTGTAACAGTCTTTATTTTAAAGTCTATTTTATCTGATATGAGTATTGTTACTCCAGCTTTCCTTTGATTTCCATTTGCATGGAATATCTTTCTCCATCCCCTCACTTTCAGTCTGTATGTGTCCCTAGGTCTGAAGTGGGTCTCTTTTAGACAACATATATATGGGTCTTGTTTTTGTATCCATTCAGCAAGCCTGTGTCTTTTGGTTGGAGCATTTAATCCATTCACGTTTAAGGTAATTATCGATATGTATGTTCCTATAACCATTTTCTTAATTGTTTTGGGTTTATTTTTGTAGGTCCTTATCTTCTCTGTGTTTCCCACTTAGAGAAGTTCCTTTAGCATTTGTTGTAGAGCTGGTTTCATGGTGCTGAATTCTCTTAGCTTTTGCTTGTCTGTAAAGCTTTTGTTTTCTCCATCGAATCTGAATGAGATCCTTGCCGGGTAGAGTAATCTTGGTTGTAGATTCTTCCCTTTCATCACTTTAAGTATATCATGCCACTCCCTTCTGGCTTGTAGAGTTTCTGCTGAGAAATCAGCTGTTAACCTTATGGGAGTTCCCTTGTATGTTATTTGCTGTTTTTCCCTTGCTGCTTTCAATAATTTTTCTTTGTCTTTAATTTTTGCCAATTTGATTACTATGTGTCTCGGCGTGTTTCTCCTTGGGTTTATCCTGTATGGGACTCTCTGCACTTCCTGGACTTGGGTGGCTATTTCCTTTCCCATGTTAGGGAAGTTTTCGACTATAATCTCTTCAAATATTTTCTCTGGTCCTTTCTCTCTCTCTTCTCTTTCTGGGACCCCTATAATGCGAAAGTTGTTCCATTTAATGTTGTCCCAGAGGTCTCTTAGGCTGTCTTCATTTCTTTTCATTCTTTTTTCTTTATTCTGTTCCGTAGCAGTGAATTCCACCAGTCTGTGTTCCAGGTCACTTATCCGTTCTTCTGCCTCAGTTATTCTGCTATTGATTCCTTCTAGTGTAGTTTTCACTTCAGTTATTGTATTGTTCATCTCTGTTTGTTTGTTCTTTAATTCTTCTAAGTCTTTGTTAAACATTTCTTGCATCTTCTCGATCGTTGCCTCCATTCTTTTTCTGAGGTCCTGGATCATCTTCACTATCATCATTCTGAATTCTTTTTCTGGAAGGTTGCCTATCTCCACTTCATTTAGTTGTTTTTCTGGTGTTTTATCTTGTTCCTTCATCTGGTACATAGCCCTCTGCCTTTTCATCTTGTCTATCTTTCTGTGAATGTGGTTTTTCTTCCACAGGCTGCAGGATTGTAGTTCTTCTTGCTTCTGCTGTCTGCCCTCTGGTACATGAGGCTATCTAAGAGGCTTGTCTCTTTTACTTATTTTTTAAAGTTTGTCTTTGTCAAGCAGAGTGTAAATTGAGAAGTAGAAAGCAGCAACATATGAAACAGATAACAATAAAGCTCTTTGGTGTCATTACATTTCTGTGCCTTTGGGATAATAATTTGGGTTTTAACATAGCAAAAGAAAAATCTTATAATAGATTTTTCAGCCAATTGAAGAGATGTGATAGCTATGTGGTCCTAGTAATTTATTTATAGGGAAATTTATATAAACATATTTATGGAGAAGCTGGTACATGTAAAACAGTATGCGAGTCCAAGATGGGTAAGACCCATTTTCTCCCACTGCAGAGCCTATGCTCAAGTAAGGAAAACTAGGAAATGCAACTGTAATAAAAGCCCCAATACGATCAGTATGGGGTCCAGCCCATTGTCAGAATCCATGACAGACTGTAAATCTGATCTTGGCTCAGAAAACATGATCGCCACAGCCTTAACCATAAGAGATGTATGACTAGAAGAACACAAAATTATACCTTGCTAAAGAAGAGAGACATTTTCTATAGCCTGAAATGATTGGTAGAATGTTGACATTGAAGGGAAAGGCATTACAAATGGAGGAAACCGCATTAGCAAACTTACAGAGGTTGGGAGAGCCTGGGCTCAATTGAATTATAGGTAGCCTATTTTGGTTTTTTGGGTTTTTTTGGTTCAATTTATTTTATTTATTTATTTTTGGCTGTGTTGGGTCTTCGTTGCTGCACACGGGCTTTCTCTAGTTGTGGCGAGCAGGGGCTACTCTTTGTTGCAGTGCACAGGCTTCTCATTGCGGTGGCTTCTCTTATTGCAGAGCGTGGGCTCAGTAGTTGTGGTGTGTGATTTCAGTAGTTGTGTCATGCGGGCTCTAGAGCACAGGCTCAGTAGTTGTGGTGCACGGGCTTAGTTGCTCCACGACATGTGGAATCTTCCCAGACCGACCAGGGCTCGAACCCGTGTCCCCTGCATTGACAGGCGGATTCTTAATCACTGCACCACCAGGGAAGCCCAGGCAGCCTATTTTGGTTGAAGAGCAGTATATAACTGACTCTTTACATTTTGGAAATAATGAGAGACAAGCCAGGAAAGTTTAATTTGAGACTATACTGCAGAAACCCCTAAATCCTGGGGTGAGCAGTTTGTGTGTAATTCTGCGTGTATAGGAAAGCTCTTGAATGTTTTTGCACAAGCATGTGGCATGATCAGGGCTGGGCTCCAGAAAGAGTCATTTAATGACAGGGTAAACTTAAACTGGAGAATATAAAAACTGGACTCAGGATGAGGATGCAGTGGGTTGGCTGTAGTTTATACCTGTTTTCCTTATATAATTGTTAATAGCACATTATTTCAATCTCAAAAATACCCTGGTTTGGATGATATATTAACCTGCTCCCCTAGTTAGGAGACTTTTACAACGTTCCAGGTACATGAAAGTCAGAACTGGAACTTGACAAGCATTTTCAAGACATAGGTGTTAATCTTTATGATGCTTGGTAATAAGATACAAGGGCAACAGAAAAAAAAATAGGAAAACAGTCTTATCAAAGAACCAGTTTAGGATTTTGAATCCATTAAATTAGAGGGAGATTGTTGGCATCAAGAAACAAAATACAGAAGTTAGGAGAAACAGCAAGTTTAGAGATAGTGTAAGAGACATTTTTGGTGGCCCACTGCAAGCTTTCCCTCACCCTACTTCTTTGTTGCTAGAAGAGACCAAAAATTGTTTAGTTATTTACCTTTTGTTGCATAACTATATTCTCAGGGAAAAGAAATCGAGATTAGCCTAAGCTAATCAAAGTAACTCTTCAATCACTGCCAGTGATTGGCTTGGCTAGTTCTGACCAGTGATATGTGAGGGGAAGCCTAATGGGAGGGAACACGTGTGAAAGAGTTATTAGTTCTCATAAAGAAACACAAGGGAGAGATAGAGTCTCTGTTCCTGCCTTCGATGTTGGTATAAAAAAACGTGGTGCCGGACACAGCTGTGGTCATCTTAGGATCAGAAGGGTATGTCTAGTGATGTGCTGAGAAAGATGGAGTGGTAAGATAGAGGGATGCCAATGATACTGTTGTGCCACTGAATTAATCACTTATTAATTAATCACTTATATGAGCTGTCAAATCCTCTTACTGTTTAGAACATTTTGAATTGTGTCTTCTATTACTTGTATCCCCAAAATTCTCTTAAGTGATTCAGAGGTAAGTGCAGGGATGGATTAGGGAGGGAGGAAATCATGAGTTTGACTTCTGATTAATGTCTGAAGCTGGAGTAAGCACTTCATCATCTAAACTTCCATAGTGTTTCTTCTCATCTGTCTCTTTTCCACTTCTAACCAGTACTATAGCTACCGAAGTACATGTCCTTTATCTCATGAGATTGTAAACCCTTCTAGATTAAATTCAGTTTCATATTCATGCTGTATTTTGCAGCACAAAGACCAGTGCTTATACAATGGAAGTCCTGAGTAAGTATGTCTTCAAGTAATTAATGAATACCTTGAACAAAATTAAGTAAGGCACTTAGAGGGTAGACTGTCCCAGGTGTCAAAAATAAATGTGTCTTTAGACATATTACTGGGGTAGGCTATTAGGCAGAGATATTTGAGAGACTGTTATATGTATGTCTGCCATTTTGTAAGCCAAACTACCTGGATAATTTTAGCATAGAAATTAATGTTTTTTCTCAGGATAATTAATCAAAATGTGTAAAAAGTATTTTAATAACGAGACATATTTTTCTGGAGAAGTGCAAGAAGCATGAGACTTAATCTCAATAAAATAGGTACAAAGAGCTTTAAAATCTATTTCAGTAGGGATGAGGAGGATAAATAATCTATGCACAATCATTGTGGGCTCTTTGGAAACTGCTGTATGAATCAAATATATTGTAAATACTAATGATCCATATTGGCAGTCTGCCAGATTTTCAACGGTGTTACATTGATACCTATGTTCCAAAAACATAATTTCTTTTATCCCAGAAAGTTTTAAAAAACAACAATACATAGAATCACAAATAATGGTTACTGCTTTGCATGATTGTTATTGCTAAGCAGAACTGCTAATGCATTACCATACAACCCTAACACCACATCATTTTTGATCTTGGAGACAATTTCCTACTACTAACACTTGATGCTACTAACACTAACACTTGAAGCAGAAGTTTGGGTTTGTCAGATTATAAATATGAAGACTGGTGGAGTTCCAAAGGAACCAATCTATTAGTAGTTTCCTGAAGTAGGGATTGATTTTTAGAGGTATACAGAGGGAGAGAGTGAACTCCACGATGACCATGGAGCAAAAGTGAAAAGAACAATAGGTAAAGTGCCTAATTCATTATTGAAACCAAGAATGTGTTTTACATTAAAAGGAATCAATAAAAAAATTGAAAATATATCATCATTGTAATATTTATTGAACAAAAATTCATCTCATTATATAGTGGGTCTCTAAAATAGTTATATTTAAAATATTTTTGAAATAAATATTTATTTCATGTATATATAAATATAAAGATGAAATATATTTTATACTTAACATTTTAATATATGTAATTAACATTAAATTAATATTTTATTTTGTATTTGTTATAATAGTTGCTACATTTATTAGTGAATTTGTTTCTTGTTAAATTTATTTTATAAATTAAAAATCTATTTATAAATCATATTAATATGCATCACATCAGTATGCATTAAACAAAAATTTCATAAAACTTCCTTATATCAATTACCTGATGGTTAAAAATACAAAAGTAAATAAGTTCATCTGTATCATGTTTTTAGATTCCACATATAAGTGATATATGTTATTTGTCTTTCTCTTTCTGACTTTGCTTAGTATGATAATCTCTAGGTCCACCCATGTTGCTGCAAATGGCATTATTACATTCTTTTTTATGGCTGAGTAACATTCAACTGTGTATGTGTGTATATATATATATATATCCCATCTTCTTTATCCATCCATTGCTTCCATGTCTTGGCTATTGTAAATAGTGTTGCTATAAACAGTGGGGTGCATGAATCTTTTTGAATTAGAGTTTTCTCTGGATATATGCTCAGGAATAGGATTGCTGGATCATATGGTAATTCTATTTTTAGTTTTTTAAGGAACCTCCATACTGTTCTCCATAGTGGCTGCACCAATTCACATTCCCACCAACAGTGTAGAAGGGTTCCCTTTTCTCCACACCCTCTTGAGCATTTATTATTTGTAATTTCTCTAATAATTAGCAATGTTGAGCATCTTTTCATGTGCCTATTGGCCATCTGTATGTCTTCTTTGGAGAATGTCTGTTTAGGTCTTCTGCCCATTTCTTACTTGGTTTGTTTGTTTGTTTGCTATTGAGTTGTATGTTTGTGTATTTTGGAAATTAAGCCCTTTTCAGTTGCATTGTTAGCAAATATTTTGTCCCAGTTTGTAGGTTGTCTTTTCATTTTGTTTATGGTTTCCTTTGCTGTGCAAAAGCTTATAAGTTTGATTAGGTCCCATTTGTTTATTTTGCTTTTATTTCTATTGCCTTGGGAGACTGAGCTAAGAAAACATTGGTACAATTTATGTCAAAGAATGTTTTGCCGATGCTCTCTTCTAGGACTTTTGTGGTGTCATGTTTTATATTTAAATCTTTAAGCCATTTTGAGTTTATTTCTGTGTAGGATGTGAGGAAGTACTCTAACTTCACTGATTTATGTGCGGCTGTCCAGCTTTCCCAACACCATTTGCTGAAGAGACTCTTTTCTCCATTGTATATTCTTGCCTCCTTTGTTGAATATTAATTGACTGTAGGTGTGTGGGTTTACTTCTGGGCTCTCTATTCTGTTCCATTGATCCATATGTTTGTTTTTATGCCAATACCATGCTGTTTAGATTACTGTAGATTTGTAGTATTTTCTGAAGTCTGGGAGGGTTATGCCTCCAGCTTTGTTCTTTTTACTCAGGATTGCTTTGGCAATTCTTGGTCTTTTACGGTTCCATATAAATTTTAGGATTATTTGTTCTAGTTCTGTGAAAAATGGCATGGGTTATTTGATAGGGATCACATTAAATCTGTAGCTTGCTTTGGGTAGTATGACCATATTAATAATACTAATTCTTCCAAAAATCAAAAACATACAGTTGATTCACAAAAACCAAAAAGAAGAGAACACAAGTACATACGAAAGAAAACCCATCAAAGCACAAAAGGAAAAATGAAAAGAAAGGAACAAAGAAGAAATACAAAATCAGCTGGAAAACAAGGTTAAAATGGCAATAAAGATATATGTATCAATAATTACCTCAAATGTCAAGGGACTAAATGCTCCAATCAAAAGACATAGAGTGGCAGATTAGATAATAAAACCTATAACATGCTGCCTACAAGAGACACACTTTAGGCCAAAGGACACACATAGATGGAAAGTGAAGGGATGGAAAAGGATATTTTGTGCAAATGGAAATAACAAGAAAGTGGAAGTAGCAATACTCATATCAGACAAAATAGACTTTAAAACAAAGGCCATAAAGAAAAATAAAGAAGAATGCTATATAATAATAAAAGGATCAGTACAAGAAGAGGATATTGTTAATATATATGCACCCAACATAGGAGCACCTAAATACATAAAACAAATACTAATAGACATAAAGGGAGAAATTGATGGGAATACAATAATAGTGGGGACTTTAACACCCCACTGACATCAATGGACAGATCTTCCAGACAGAAAATTAATAAAGCAACAGAGATCCTAAATGACACAATAAAACAGTTAGACTTAATTGATATTTTCAGGACATTACAGCCAAAAAAACAAAAAACAATAAAACAGAATACACATTCTACATTCTTTTCAAGGGCACTTGGAACATTCTCTAGGATAGAGCACACACTGGGACACAAAATAAACCTCAACAAATTTAAGAGGATAAAAATTATTTCAAGCATCTTTTCTGACCACAATGGCATGAAACTAGAAATCAACCACAGAAAGAGAAACAAGAAACAATGATTACATGGAGACTAAACAGCATTCTACTAAAAAAAACAATAGGTCAATGATGAAATCAAAGAGTAAATTTAAAATACCTTGAGACAAATGACAATAAAAGCACAATCATACAAAATCTGTGGGATGCAGCAAAAGCAGTCCTAAGAGGGACATAGTGATACAGGTGTTCCTCAAAAAATGAGAAAAATCTTAAATAAACACCTAACCTACCACCTAAAAGAATTAGAAAAAGAAGAACAAACAAGACCTAAAGTCAGCAGAATGAAGGAAATAATAAAGTTCAGAGAGGAAATAAAACAGAGATTTTTAAAAACAATAGAAAAAAATCAATAAAACAAAAAGCTTGTTTTTTGAAAGGGTAAATGAAATCCACAAACCTCGGAACATGCTCACCAAGAAGAAAAGAGAGAGGACCCAAATAAACAAAATAAGAAATGAAAGAAGAGAAATAATAACTGATACCACAGAAATACAAAAAATCATAAGAGAATACTATGAACAATTATATGCCAACAAATTGGACAACCTAGAAGAAATGGACAAGTTTCTAGAAACATACAGCCCACCAAAACTGAATCAAGAAGAAATAGATAATTTGAACAGGCTGATCACTAGATGTTAAATAGAATCTGTAATTTAAAAACTCCCTGCAGGGGCTTCCCTGGTGGCACAGTGGTTAAGAATCTGCCTGCCAATTCAGGGGTCACGGGTTCGAGCCCTGGTCCAGGAAGATCCCACATGCCGCAGAGCAACTAAGCCCGTGCACCACAACTACTGAGCCTGTGCTCTAGAGCCCGTGAGCCACAACTACTGAGCCCACGTGCCACAACTACTGAGCCCACACGCCTAGAGCCTGTGCTCCACAACAAGAGAAACTACCGCAATGAGAAGCCCACACACCACAACGAAAAGTAGCCCCCGCTCACTGCAACAAGAGAAAGCCCGCACGCGCAGCAACAAAGACCCAACACAGCCATAAATAAATAAATAAATAAAATATCATTAAAAAAACTCCCTGCAAACAAAAGTCCAGGACTTTTGCCTTCACTGGGAAATTCTACCAAACATATAAAGAAGAATGTATACCGATCCTTCTCAAACTCTTCCAAAAGATTGAAGAGGAGGGAACACTCCCAAAGTCATTCTGTGAAGCCACCATCACCCTGACACCAAAACCAGACAAAGACATTACTGAAAAAGAAAATTATAGGCCAATATCTTTGATGAGTATAGATGCAAAAATTCTCAACAAAATGTTAGCAAATTGAATCCAACAACACATAAACAAGTTCATACACCACGATCAAGTTGGATTCATCCCAGGGTCACAAGGACGGTTCAACATACACAAATCAATGTGATATACCACATCAATGAAAGAAAAGACAAAAACCACATGATCATCTCAATAGATGCAGAAAAAGTGTTTGATAAAATTCAACATTCATTCATGATAAAAAAAAAAAAGCCTCTTACCAAAGTGGATATAGAGGGAACATATCTCAACATAATAAAAGCTATTTATGACAAACCCATAGCCAACATAATACTCAACAGTGAAAAGCTGAAAACCTTCCCTCTAAAATCTGGAACAAGACAAGGATGCCCACTCTCACCACTTCTATTCAGCATAGTATTGGAAGTCCTAGCCACAGCAATCAGACAAGAAAAAGAAAATGTATCCAAATTGGAAGGGAAGAGGTAAAATTGTCATTATGTGCATATGACATGATACTATATATAAAAAACCCTAAAGACTCTACACAAAACCTACTAGAACTGATAAATGAATTCAGCAAGGTAGCAGGATACAAGGTTAACATACAGAAATCTGTTGCATTTCTTTACACTAACAATGAAATATCAGAAAGGGAAAGTAAACAAAAAAATCCCTTTTAAATGGCATCAAAAAAAAAAATATTGGGAATAAACCTGACCAAGGAAGTGAAACACTTATATACTGAGAACTATAAAACATTGATAAAGGAAATTGAAGATGATTCAAAGAAATGGAAAGATATCCCATGCTCTTGGATTAAAAGCTTATTGCTTCTTAAATACTGCAAGAGAAAAAAAAGCATTACAGAAAAGTAAAATATTTGTTAAACTGCTCAACCTCTATTTTCTACACATACTATTTTTTACCCATGTTTCTCAGCAACTCTGCTGCATAGAGATCCAAGAGCTTTGTGTATCTCAGAAGCGTCAGTGTAAGACAGGGTACAACCAGCTGGTATATCAAATGGCCAGTAGGGTTAACAGTATCAAATACTTCTCCCTCCACCACTAGAGAGCAGAATGAGGTGGGTGTCCCCAGCTACTTGTATCTAATCATACTTCAATTTATTAACAAGAGCTGTGCTTTAAAGTAAGGTGTAGTAGATTGTTATAATAACAGCCTCCAATGAAGCCTGTCTTTCTGTGTAAATGCTCTTCTGCAATGGAATGTTGTCACTCTTCCACCGAGGGATGGAATCTCTTTTTCTACTTATGCCTTGGGTTGACCTTATATCTTGCTTCAATCAATAGAATGTGGTAGAAATGATGTTGAGTATGTTCTAGAGCCTAAGCCTAAACAGGAAGTCTTGCAACCTCCACCTTGGAACCCTGAGACCATCATGCTATGAAGAAGGGTAGATCAGAATCAGAGGCCACATGGAGGAGTACCAGCTGATAGCCAGCACCAAAGCCCCAGACATATGGGTAAAGTCATTTGGACCTCCCAGCCTAGCCCAGTCACCACCTAAATGCAGCCACATGGGTAAACCCAGATGAGATTAGCAGAAGAGGCACCCAGTCAACCCACAGAATTGTGAAAAATAGTAAATCATTGTTATTTCAAGCTACTAAATTTGGAGTAGTTTCGTATGTAGTAATAGCTGATACAGAAGGTGTTAATTGCCTTCTTCTGGAAAGCGGGTCAGCCAAGGAGAGATGAAGTATCACTGGTCATCCTTCAGATTTAACCACATGTTAAGTGTGAAGTATGATCACTACATGTATGTTTTACATTCTACTGGATGAGACAATATCAGAAGCTCGACGTGCCAAATGGAGGTCTATCAAACTCTGACTTTTTTTTAATGCAACTATTATTAACAATAATAATGCACCATTGAAAAGATTTAAGTGCATTCTGGACTAATACTAAATCAAATGAGACACCCATATACCAGGCACAAACCATGACTGTCCCAGGGAAATAGAACATCTGGTCATATTAGCCATAGTCTAAAATGAATTTCCAATCATTAAAGAATCAAGGTTCTATGAATGCTATGCAAAATTCAAACAGGAAGATCTTGAAATTGCTCAAAATTCCATTGGTCCCAATCTGGGCACACAGGAAAATGTTGTTTCTCACTCTTCCTAGACAAACTAACAGTTAAAATATGGCTCTATGAGCTTTCACCTACATGGTGAGAAAGTAAGATATCAATTCTCTTAATAGTAAATATATTTAGATTTTGTCCTCATGAGATTAATTGTTTTTTTGTTTTTTTGTTTTTTTAAACATCTTTATTGAAGTATAATTGCTTTACAATGGTGTGCTAGCTTCTGCTTTACAACAAAGTGAATCAGTTACACATATACATATGTTGCCATATCTCTTCCCTCTTGCATCTCCCTCCCTCCCACCCTCCCTATCCCACCCCTCTAGGTGGTCACAAAGCACCGAGCTGATCTCCCTGTGCTATGAGGCTGCTTCCCACTAGTTATCTATTTTACATTTGGTAGTGTATATATGTCCATGACACTCTCTCACCCTGTCACATCTCACCCCTCCCCCTCCCCATATCCTCAAGTCCATTCTCTAGTAGGTCTGTGTCTTTATTCCCATCTTGCCACTAGGTTCTTCATGACCTCTTTTTTTTTTTTTTTTTTCCCTTAGATTCCATATATATGTGTTAGCATACTGTATTTGTTTTTCTCTTTCTGACTTACTTCACTCTGTATGACAGACTCTAACTCCATCCACCTCATTACAAACACCTCCATTTCATTTCTTTTTATGGCTGAGTAATATTCCATTGTATATATGTGCCACATCTTCTTTATCCATTCATCCGATGATGGACACCTAGGTTGCTTCCATGTCCTGGCTATTGTAAACAGAGCTGCAATGAATATTTTGGTACATGACTCTTTCTGAATTATGGTTTTCTCAGGGTATATGCCCAGTAGTGGGATTGCTGGGTCATATGGTAGTTCTATTTTTAGTTTTTTAAGGAACCTCCATACTGTTCTCCATAGTGGCTGTATCAATTTACATTCCCACCAACAGTGCAAGAGTGTTCCCTTTTCTCCACACCCTCTCCAGCATTTATTGTTTCTAGATTTTTTGATGATGGCCATTCTGACCGGTGTGAGATGATACCTCATTGTAGTTTTGATTTGCATTTCTCTAATGATTAACGATGTTGAGCATTCTTTCATGTGTCTGTTGGCAATCTGTATATCTTCTTTGGAGAAATGTCTATTTAGGTCTTCTGCCCATTTTTGGATTGGGTTGTTTGTTTTTTTGTTATTGAGCTGCATGAGCTGCTTGTAAATCTTGGAGATTAATCCTTTGTCCGTTGCTTCATTTGCAAATATTTTCTCCCATTCTGAGGGTTGTCTTTTGGTCTTGTTTATGGTTTCCTTTGCTGTGCAAAAGCTTTTAAGTTTCATTAGGTCCCATTTGTTTATTTGTGTTTTTATTTCCATTTCTCTAGGACCTGGGTCAAAAAGGATCTTGCTGTGACTTATGTCATACAGTGTTCTGCCTATGTTTTCCTCTAAGAGTTTGATAGTGTCTGGCCTTACACTTAGGTCTTTAATCCATTTTGAGTTTATTTTTGTGTATGGTGTTAGGGAGTGTTCTAATTTCATACTTTTACATGTACCTGTCCAATTTTCCCAGCACCACTTATTGAAGAGGCTGTCTTTTCTCCACTGTATATGCTTGCCTCCTTTATCAAAGATAAGGTGACCATATGTGCGTGGGCTTATCTCTGGGCTTTCTATCCTGTTCCATTGATCTATATTTCTGTTTTTGTGCCAGTACCAAACTGTCTTGATTACTGTAGCTTTGTAATATAGTCTGAAGTCAGGGAGCCTGATTCCTCCAGCTCCATTTTTCGTTCTCAAGATTGCTTTGGCTATTCGGGGTCTTTTGTGTTTCCATACAAATTGTGAAATTTTTTGTTCTAGTTCTGTGAAAAATGCCAGTGGTAGTTTGATAGGGATTGCATTGAATCTGTAGATTGCTTTGGGTAGCAGAGTCATTTTCACAATGTTTATTCTTCCAATCCAAGAACACGGTATATCTCTCCATCTATTTGTATCATCTTTAATTTCTTTCATCAGTGTCCTATAATTTTCTGCATACAGGTCTTTTGTCTCCTTAGGTAGGTTTATTCCTAGGTATTTTATTCTTTTTGTTGCAATGGTAAACGGGAGTGTTTTCTTAATTTCACTTTCAGATTTTTCATCATTAGTATACAGGAATGCAAGAGATTTCTGTGCATTAATTTTGTATCCTGCTACTTTACCAAATTCATTGATTAGCTCTAGTAGTTTTCTGGTAGCATCTTTTGGATTCTCTATGTATAGTATCATGTCATCTGCAAACAGTGACAGCTTTACTTCTTCTTTTCCGATTTGGATTCCTTTTATTTCTTTTTCGTCTCTGATTGCTGTGGCTAACACTTCCAAAACTATGTTGAATAATAGTGGTGAGAGTGGGCAACCTTGTCTTGTTCCTGATCTTAGTGGAAATGGTTTCAGTTTTTCACCATTGAGGACAATGTTGGCTGTGGGTTTGTCATATACGGCCTTTATTATGTTGAGGAAAGTTCCCTCTATGCCTACTTTCTGCAGGACTTTTATCATAAATGGGTGTTGAATTTTGTCGAAAGCTTTCTCTGCATCTATTGAGATGATCATATGGTTTTTCTCCTTCAATTTGTTAATATGATGTATCACGTTGATTGATTTGCGTATATTGAAGAATCCTTGCATTCCTGGAGATTGTTTTTAAAATCTATGATAATATCCTCTCCCAGTGAACCCCTCAGAGCACCAGAACATATGGGAGCTAAAAGTCTTCCTGCACCTACACTGAGAACCGTTTAAGGCATTTTGAGACACTCCTTACGACATTTATGAAATCTTACTTTTCTTACGCACTCTTTCCTTGTCCTAGAGTGTTGTACCAAAACGGAAAGTTAAAGACTCAAATTGATTTTTGAAGGGTGGAAGGGAAAGAGTCATATCCTAAGGCTGTTTATAATCCCATTTTCTCTAAGTACATGAGTTTTGTATCTGTGCAGTAGCTGACATTCAAAAAGATGGAGGGGTTTTGAAATTGCTTCTCCCTAGGAGCAAGTGTTAAGAAACCAGTTTTCTCCAGAGTGCTGGCTTAGTAAATACACGAGCACATAGTCACACACACACACATAGTCACACACACACACACACATGAACACATAGTTACACACACACACACACACACACACACACACTCACCCAGTCTCACATACACACAGGGGAAAAATTCCTAAACATTAAAAGTTACGGATATCACTGTAGGAATTGAAAATCCCTAATGTTTCAAAATCCTTCATATGATCAACTTAAATTCTTGTACAGATGATAAAATTTAACTTAAATGAGACAAAGGAAAGGGGATGATAAACATGACAAAAGGTAAGACCTGGAGTTAAAAAACCCATGACTAGATTCAGTAGTTAAATTGGAAGGACATCATTGATTAGATAAAAAAATCCTCGGCGGGGGGGGGGGGGGGGGGGGGGGGGGGGAGTATGAGAATGAGTTTTTTAAACCTAGAAGAGGAACTGGTGTGATCACAGTGATAATAAAGCAGAGTGGGACAGTCACTCCCAGTTACTGACAGAATCAAGGGCAGCTTAAACCTTTCTCGGGAGAGTGTTAGAAAATTCTTTTTTTCTAAAGGAAACATGTTCTGTCATCAACAGAGTACAAATATCACAAGCCACAGTCTATTAAATAGATCATCCGTTGGCTCCCATTCCATGCTGGTACCAATTTCCTCTGTATATCTGAACAAAGATGCGGTCCGTGGTGTGTGTCTGCCCTCAGTACATGGAATCTGGGTTCAGTTCACAGTGATAGTCAGCCAGGGCATTCACCACAGAAGCAACGACCTGACAGCCTACATATTACACACATACGTTTTTGGTTTTTTGTGTGTTTTTTCTTGAGATTATCTTTTTATCATTTATTTTTGGCCACACTGGACGGCATGCAGGATCTCAGTTCCTCGACCAGGAATTGAACCCGTGCCCCCTGCAGTGGAAGCGTGGCATCTTAACCACTGGACCTCCAGGGAAGTGTCACACACATACGTACGTTTTTGAGATGCTAAATCAGGTTCCACTATGTATAAGCTCCCTTTGTCGCAATGGACATAACGTTTATTAGGGCTTTGCATCCCATTTGTTTAGCCACTATCTCATTTGCCCCCCCCCAAACTATCCTCTGAAATATTATGACTCCATTTTATATACACAGGCGTCAGGCTCAAATTGGAAATGCACGTTTTTATATTTTGTACCGACAATATCAATAATTGCATGCCTACTCACGTCCCCTCCTAAGGAAAACTGCCCCCTCCACTGTCCCTGTTGCACTGGTGGCCACGCCCTGTGCTAGGAGATCCATTCTCTACCCCATCCCAACCCCCCCCAACTCTGGTCGCATAAACAGCCTGGTCCTGACATACTTAACTACCCAAGGGCCTTCCAATGAGTAGGCTTACCAGCAACCAGGGACACTCTCTGGAATGAAATGCTTTTCTCAGCCACTCAGATTGCTACTCTTAGGAATCAGAGTGAGAAAACAGAGAAGAAGAGTCAGTCACAGGAGTAGCAGAAGCTGAAAAGTCACGGTCAACTTCATGGCGTGCGACCTGTGTAGTCACCCAGGACTCCAAGGCCCCACCCTTGGTTTAATGCTCTGCTCTTGGTGGCTTGAAATTCTTAATCATTTTTGAACAAGGGACCCCACATATTCATTTTGCACTGGACCCCACAAGTTATAGAGCCAGTGCTGGTCGTGACATAGAAATTAGAGCAGCAGTTCTCAGCTGGAGCTCTAAGAGAAATACCAGAATCTCTGGGAGGTGGGGAATGAGGTAGGAGAAGGCAAGGGAAAAATTTGAGAAGACCTAATCAATCTTATAATTTATTTTTATTTTATAAAAATATAACCAAACTATTATTTTTATAATGCCCACTTTAAATCTTTTTTTTTTTTAAATAAATTTATTTATTTATTTTTGGCTGTGTTGGGTCTTCGTTTCTGTGTGAGGGCTTTCTCTAGTTGCGGCAGGCGGGGGCCACTCTTCATCGCGGTGCGCGGGCCTCTCACTGTCGCGGCCTCTCTTGTTGTGGGGCACAGGCTCCAGACGCGCAGGCTCAGTAGTTGTGGCTCACGGGCTTAGTTGCTCCGCGGCATGTGGGATCCTCCCAGACCAGGGCTCGAACCCGTGTCCCCTGCATTGGCAGGCAGATTCTCAACCACTGCGCCACCAGGGAAGCCCTATAATGCCCACTTTAGAAAACAAAAACACAACACCCTTTTTGCTGCTAGGTTACAAAGTAAATACAGAGAATTCCCAGCTAGAGTCTTCCCTCCCCTAATCCTGAGGGCTATGTTAGGATTTCTGGGGGAAGTGTGAATGAGATGTTTATATTTATGAAAAGTTGGCATCTGTTTAAAGGGTTGAGAGATACTGGAGTAGGGAAAATTGGGCAGCGATGATGAGTCCAGTGAGAATCTGAGGATCGAAGTTATATGAAGTGGACCTGAGGAACAGAGAAAGCTCCAGTGACGGAGCTAAGCAGTGGATTCAGGCCTTCGCTAATGCCCTGTCTAGTCTGAGCACACCGCCTGTCCGCAGGTATCTGAAATCTCCCCTTGCCCATCTGCTGCTCTTTCTAGAGAACAAAACAAGTGTGCTTGGTGTTTAAAAAAAAATGGGGGTCCTCATTTATGTCTCAAATACAGACAATGAGCAGGGGCTTACTCATTTCTAAAATCAAATTTTTTTTGTTAACACCCAACTGATGTAATTATAACAGTGATATCTCAGTTCTCTCTTTTTACCTAGAGGTCCAGGCACCCTTTCAAATCTAAAACACTCTCTGTCTCCTCTCCCCAGCTGCAGGAACGGTTTTAAAAGAACACTGCATGATTTGAGAAGAAAACTTTCTTTTGCAAAAGGGTCTTGAGCCACCTTCCACCTCCTCTTAGTGGCACCTTTAACATTAATTGAATGAAATTCTTAGGGCATTGGGAAAACAGCTCTTCACCGCTAAGTACAAAAATAGTCTCAAAGAGAAACAATCCTTAGGGCTTTTAGTCATTCTAGACAATCTGCTAATGAGATAATTGAGAACTGCCTGAAAATGTGATTTTTTTTCATTTCAAATATGTGGGGCATTTTATGTTTGATTTATTATTTTTAAAATTTATTTTATTTTATTTATTTTTCGCTGCATTGGGTCTTCATTGCTGCATGCGGGCTTTCTCTAGTTGTGGCGAGCGGGGGCTACTCTTCCTTGTGGTGCGTGGGTTTCTCAGTGCAGTGGCTTCTCTTGTTGTGGAGCACGGGCTCTAGGCAAGGGGGCTTCAGTAGTGTGGCATGCGGGCTCAGTAGTTGTGGCTCACGGGCTGTAGAGCACAGGCTCAGTAGTTGTGGCGCACGGGCTTAGTTGCTCCGCGGCATGTGGGATCTTCCCGGACCAGGGCTCGAACCCGTGTCCCCTGCATTGGCAGGCAGATTCTTAACCACTACACCAGGGAAGTCCCTTATGTTTGATTTAGATGCCAAGTCTCTGTGGGCACAGAATGCAACGGAGGGGGATGGGGGAAGAATAGACTGGGAATTTGGTGTTAACAGATGCAAGCTATTATATATAGGATGGATAAACAAGGTACTACTGTACAGCACAGGGAACTATATTCAATATCCTGAGATATACCATAATGGAAAAGAATATGAAAAAGAATGTATACATACGCACAACTGAATCACTTTGCTGTACAGCAGAAATTAACACAACATTGTAAATAAACTATGCTTCATTTAAAAAAAAAAGTATACAACCAGTTTGCAATTCATCTGGGAACCAGCACAGAATGGAAGTTTAAATACCATACCAGTGATTTCCAGTTTTTTAATTTCAGTTCTAAACATCCTTCTTTGTCCCTTTCACCAATCTGGGAAATTTCTGTACAGAAAATATGTAGTTTTTCAATTGAAGTGACTTAAAATGTTATTTTGAGAAACTTTTCAGAATTTTATGACACCTCCTGAAATAGCTAAAGACTCCTGGGGTGCTGCAAATCCAAATAATGAAAAGTATTAAAAATAGCAGGGAAAAGTCACCTGAAGCAACTAGGGATAAATTTTACTTCTCTTTGGAATATATGTACACACACACACACACACACACACACACCCCATCTTCAAATACTCCCATGCTCACCCTTAGCCAAAAAGTTTATCTTTCTAGAACTTTGGAACACTTTAACAATATACTCAGAGTACTGATAATGATTTCTTTTATAGCATAAAAGAAACGGAATTTTTTCAAAATTTAAGGCCCTGGGAGATAACAATAATAAAAGTGTCTGAAATTGTATGGTGATGGAGAACTGAGACAAAGGAAGAAAAGTTTACTTTTTCCTCTGTCCATTCAGGAACTACAGCATTTTAACTCTACTTTAAAAGGAAAACTAGCATTTTAAGAAAGAAGTGAGGGAAAGGTGGATTATTTTGCTGTTTTAAGGCCTTGCTCTGGGGGAGTGGGGATCTCTTTGTTGCTCATGAAGAAAAGTTAAGATAATTATTGAAACTGACGGTCTTAGCATAGAAATGAAAGTTGGTAATCATCTAGGCCAGTGGTTCTCAAAGTGTGGTTCCTGAAACAGCAGTATCAGTATTGCCTGAGAACTTGATAAAAATGCAGATTCTGAGCATCTTCTCCAGACCTAAAGAATGAAGAACTCATTTTAAAATGTGCATTAAGACTAGGAACCATGAGAAAACCATAATTCAGAAAGAGTCATGTACCAAAATATTCATTGCAGCTCTGTTTACAATAGCCAGGACATGGAAGCAACCTAGGTGTCCATCATCGGATGAATGGATAAAGAAGATGTGGCACATATATACAATGGAATATTACTCAGCCATAAAAAGAAATGAAATGGAGGTGTTTGTAATGAGGTGGATGGAGTTAGAGTCTGTCATACAGAGTGAAGTAAGTCAGAAAGAGAAAAACAAATACAGTATGCTAACACATATATATGGAATCTAAGGGAAAAAAAAAAAAAAAAAAAGAGGTCATGAAGAACCTAGTGGCAAGATGGGAATAAAGACACAGACCTACTAGAGAATGGACTTGAGGATATGGGGAGGGGGAGGGGTGAGATGTGACAGGGTGAGAGAGTGTCATGGACATATATACACTACCAAATGTAAAATAGATAACTAGTGGGAAGCAGCCGCATAGCACAGGGAGATCAGCTCGGTGCTTTGTGACCACCTAGAGGGGTGGTATAGGGAGGGTGGGAGGGAGGGAGATGCAAGAGGGAAGAGATATGGCAACATATGTATATGTGTAACTGATTCACTTTGTTGTAAAGCAGAAGCTAGCACACCATTGTAAAGCAATTATACTTCAATAAAGATGTTTAAAAAAAAAAAAAAAAAAAAAAAAAGACTAGGAACCAGATGGCGGAGTAGAAGGATGTGCTCTCACTCCCTCTTGAGAGAACAGCAGAATCACAACCAGCTGCTGGACAGTCATCGACAGGAAGACACTGGAACTCACCAAAAAAGATACCCCACATCCAAAGACAAAGGAGAAGCCACAATGAGGCGGTAGGAGGGGCACAATCACAGTAAAATCAAATCCCATAACTGCTGGGTGGGTGACTCACAGACTGGAGAACACTTATACCACAGAAGTCCACCCACTGGAGTGAAGGTTCTGAGCCCCACATCAGGCTTCCCAACCTGCAGTCCGGCAATAGGAGGAGGAATTCCTAGAGAATCAGACTTTGAAGCCTAGTGGGATTTGATTGCAGGACTTCGACAGGACTGGGGGAAACAGAGACTCCACTCTTGCAGGGCACACACAAAGTAGTGTGCTCATCGGGACCCAGGGGAAGGAGCAGTGACCCCAGGAGAGACTGAACCAGACCTACCTGCTAGTGTTGGAGGGTCTCCTGAAGAGGCGGGGGGTGGCTGTGGTTCACCGTGGGGACAAGGACAATGGCAGCAGAAGTTCTGGGAAGTACTCCTTGGTGTGAGCCCTCCCAGAGTCTGTCATTAGCCCTACCAAACAGCCCAGGTGGGCTCCAGTGTTGGGTTGCCTCATGCCAAACAACCAACAGGGAGGGAACCCAGCCCCACCCTTCAGCAGTCAAGCGGATTAAACTTTTACTGAGCTCTGCCTGCCAGAGCAACAGTCAGCTCTACCCACCACCAGTCCCTCCCATCAGGAAACTTACACAAGCCTCTTAGATAGCCTCATCCACCAGAGGGCAGAGAGCAGAAGCAAGAAGAACTACAATCCTGCAGCCTGTGGAAGAAAAACCACATTCACAGAAAAATAGACAAGATGAAAAGGCAGAGGGCTATGTACCAGATGAAGGAACAAGATGAAAAGGCAGAGGGCTATGTACCAGATGAAGGAACAAGATAAAACACCAGAAAAACAACTAAATGAAGTGGAGATAGGCAACCTTCCAGAAAAAGAATTCAGAATGATGATAGTGAAGATGATCCAGGACCTCAGAAAAAGAATGGAGGCAACGATCGAGAAGATGCAAGAAATGTTTAACAAAGATCTGGAAGAATTAAAGAACAAACAAACAGAGATGAACAATACAATAACTGAAGTGAAAACTACACTAGAAGGAATCAATAGCAGAATAACTGAGGCAGAAGAACGGATAAGTGACCTGGAACACAGAATGGTGGAATTCACTGCTACAGAACAGAATAAAGAAAAAAGAATGAAAAGAAATGAAGACAGCCTAAGAGACCTCTGGGACAACATTAAGCTCAACAACATTCGCATTATAGGGGTCCCAGAAGGAGAAGAGAGAGAGAAAGGACCAGAGAAAATATTTGAGGAGATTATAGTCGAAAACTTCCCTAACATGGGAAAGGAAATAGCCACCCAAGTCCAGGAAGTGCAGAGAGTCCCATACAGGATAAACCCAAGGAGAAACACGCCGAGACACATAGTAATCAAACTGGCAAAAATTAAAGACAAAGAAAAATTATTGAAAGCAGCAAGGGAAAAATGACAAATAACATACAAGGAAACTCCCATAAGGTTAACAGCTGATTTCTCAGCAGAAACTCTACAAGCCAGAAGGGAGTGGCATGATATACTTAAAGTGATGAAAGGGAAGAACCTACAACCAAGATTACTCTACCCAGCAAGGATCTCATTCAGATTCGATGGAGAAAACAAAAGCTTTACAGACAAGCAAAAGCTAAGAGAATTCAGCACCACCAAACCAGCTCTACAACAAATGCTAAAGGAACTTCTCTAAGTGGGAAACACAGAGAAGATAAGGACCTACAAAAACAAACCCAAAACAATTAAGAAAATGGTCATAGGAACATACATATCGATAATTACATTAAACGTGAATGGATTAAATGCTCCAACCAAAAGACACAGGCTTGCTGAATGGATACAAAAACAAGACCCATATATATGATGTCTAAAAGAGACCCACTTCAGACCTAGGAACACATACAGACTGAAAGTGAGGGGATGGAAAAAGATATTCCATGCAAATGGAAATCAAAAGAAAGCTGGAGTAGCTATACTAATATCAGATAAAATAGACTTTAAAATAAAGACTGTTACAAGAGACTAGGAAGGACACTACACAATGATCAAGGAATCAATCCAAGAAGAAGATATAACAATTATAAATATATATGCACCCAACATAGGAGCACCTCAATACATAAGGCAACTGCTAACAGCTATAAAAGCAGAAATTGACAGTAACACAATAATAGTAGGGGACTTTAACACCTCACTTACACCAATGGACAGATCATCCAACATGAAAATAAATAAGCAAACAGAAGCTTTAAATGATACAAAAGACTGGATAGATTTAATTGATATTTATAGGACATTGCATCCAAAAAGAGCAGATTAAACTTTCTTCTCAAGTGTGCATGGAACATTCTCTAGGATAGATCACATCTTGGGTCACAAATGAAGCCTCAGTAAATTTAAGAAAACTGAAATCATATCAAGCGTCTTTTCAGACAAAAACGTTATGATATTAGAAATGAATTACAGGGGAAAAAACGTAAAAAACACAAACACATGGAGGCTAAACACTACGCTACTAAATAACCAAGAGATCACTGAAGAAATCAAAGAGGAAATCAAAAAATACCTAGAGACAAATGACAATGAAAACACGACGATCCAAAACTTATGGGATGCAGCAAAAGCAGTTCTACGAGGGAAGTTTATAGCTATACAAGCCTGCCTCAAGAAACAAGAAAAATCTCAAATAAACAATCTAACCTTACACCTAAAGGAACTCGAGAAAGAAGAACAAACAAAACCCGAAGTTAGCAGAAGGAAAGAAATCATAAAAATCAGAGCAGAAATAAATGAAATAGAAACAAAGAAAACAATAGCAAAGATCAATAAAACTAAAAGCTGGTTCTTTAAGAAGATAAACAAAATTGATAAACCATTAGCCAGACTCATCAAGAAAAAGAGGGAGAGGACTCAAATCAATAAAATTAGAAATGAAAAAGGAGAAGTGACAACAGACACCGCAGAAATACAAAGCATCGTAAGAGACTACTACAAGCAACTCTATGCCAGTAAAATGGACAACCTGGAAGAAATGGACACATTCTTAGAAAGGTATAAGCTTCCAAGACTGAACCAGGAAGAAATAGAAAATATGAACAGACCAATCACAAGTAATGAAATTGAAACTGTGATTAAAAATCTTCCAACAAACAAAAGGCCAGGACCAGATGGCTTCACAGGTGAATTCTATCAAACATTTAGAGAAGAGCTAACACCCATCCTTCTCAAACTCTTCCAAACAATTGCAGAGGGAGGAACACTCCCACACTCATTCTATGAGGTCACCATCACCCTGATAACAAAACCAGACAAAGATACTACAAAAAAAGAAAATTACAGACCAATATCACTGATGAATATAGATGCAAAAATCCTCAACAAAATACTAGCAAACAGAATCCAACAGCACATTAAAATGATCATACACCATGATCAAGTGGGATTTATCCCAGGGATGCAAGGATTCTTCAATATACACAAGTCAATCAATGTGATACACCATACTAACAAATTGAAGAATAAAAACCATATGATCCTCTCAATAGTTGCAGAAAAAGCTTTTGACCAAATTCAACCCCCATGTATGATAAAAACTCTCCAGAAAGTGGGCATAGAGGGAACCTACCTCAACATAATAAAGGCCATATATGACAAACCCACAGCAAACATCATTCTCAATGGTGAAAAACTGAAAGCATTTCCTCTAAGATCAGGAACAAGACAAGGATGTCCACTTTCACCGCTATTATTCAACATAGTTTTGGAAGTCCTAGCCTTGGCAATCAGAGAAGAAAAAGAAATAAAAGGAATCCAAATTGGAAAAGAAGAAGTAAAACTGTCACTGTTTGCAGATAACATGATACTATACATAGAGAATCCTAAAGATGCCACCAGAAAACTACTATAGCTAATCAATGAATTTGGTAGAGTAGCAGGATACAAAATTAATGCACAGAAATCTCTTGCATTCCTATACACTAATGATGAAAAATCTGAAAGAGAAATTAAGGAAACACTCCCATTTACCATTGCAACAAAAAGAATAAAATACCTAGGAATAAACCTACCTAGGGAGACAAAAGACCTGTATGCAGAAAACTATAAGACACTGATGAAAGAAATTAAAGATGGTACCAACAGATGGAGAGATATACCATGTTCTTGGATTGGAAGAACCAATATTGTGAAAATGACTATACTACCCAAAGCAATCTACAGATTCAATGCAATCCCTATCAAATTACCAGTGGAATATTGTATGGAACTAGAACAAAAAATCTTAAAATTTGTATGGAGACACAAAAGACCCTGAATAGCCAAAGCAGTCTTGAGGGAAAAAAATGGAGCTGGAGGAGTCAGACTCCTTGACTTCAGACTGTACAACAAAGCTACAGTAATCAAGACAATATGGCACTGGCACAAAAACAGAAACGTAGATCAATGGAACAAGATAGAAAGCCCAGAGATAAACCCATGCATCTATGGTGAACTAATCTATGACAAAGGAGGCAAGGCTATACAATGGAGAAAAGACAGTCTCTTCAATAAGTGGTGCTGGGAAAACTGGACAGCTACATGTAAAAGAGTGAAATTAGAACACTCCCTAACACCATACACAAAAATAAACTCAAAATGGATTCGAGACCTAAATGTAAGACTGGGCACTATAAAACTCTTAGAAGAAAACATAGAAAGAACGCTCTTTGACATAAATCACAGCAAGATCTTTTTTGATCCACCTCCTAGAGTAATGGAAATAAAAACAAAAGTAAACAAATGGGTTCTAATGAAACTTCAAAGCTTTTTCACAGCAAAGGAAACCATAAACAAGACATAAAGACAACCCTCAGAATGGGAGAAAATATTTGCAAACGAATCAACGGACAAAGGATTAATCTCCAAAATATATAAACAGCTCATGCAGCTCAATATAAAGAAACAACCCAATCTAAAAATGGAAAGAAGATCTAAATAGACATTTCTCCAAAGAAGACATACAGATGGCCAAGAAGCACATGAAAAGCTGCTCAGCATCATTAATTATTAGAGAAATGCAAATGAAAACTACAATGAGGTATCACCTCACACCAGTTAGAATGGGCTTCATCAGAAAATCTACAAACAACAAATGTTGGAGAGGGTGTGGAGAAAAGGGAACCCTCTTGCACTGTTGGTGGGAATGTAAATTGATACAGCCACTATGGAGAACAGTCTGGAGGTTCCTTAAAAAACTAAAAATGGAACTCCCATATGACCCAGCAATCCCACTACTGGGCATATACCCTGAGAAAACCATAACTCAAAAATAGTCGTGTACCACAATGTTCATTGCAGCACTATTTACAATAGCCAGGACATGGAAGCAACCTAAGTGTCCATAGACAGATGAATGGTTAAAGAAGATGTGGCACATATATACAATGAAATATTACTCTGCTGTAAAAAGAAACGAAATTGAGTTATTTGTAGTGAGGTAGATGGACCTAGAGTCTGTCATACAGAGTGAAGTAAGTCAGAAAGAGAAAAACAAATACTGTATGCTAACACATATATATGGAATCTAGAAAAAAAAATGGTTCTGAGGAACCTAGGGGCAGGACAGAAATAAAGATGCAGACGTAGAGAATGGACTTGAGGACACGGGGAGGGGGAAGGGTAAGCTGAGACGAAGTGAGAGAGTGGCATGGACATATATATACTACCAAGTATAAAATAGATAGCTAGTGGGAAGCAGCCGCAGAGCACAGTGAGATCAGCTTGGTGCTTTGTGACCACCTAGAGAGGTGGGATAGGGAGGGTGGGAGGGAGACGCAAGAGGGAGGTGATATGGGGGTATATGAATACATATAGCTGATTCACTTTCTTATACAGCAGAAACTAACACAGCAACGTAAAACAATTATACTCCAATAAAGATGTTAAAAAAAAAGATGTTGAATATAGTTCCCTATGCTATACAGTAGGTCCTTGCTGTTTATCTATTTTATATGTCATAGTATGTATCTGTTAATCCCAAATTCCCAATTCATCCCTCCCCCTTCGTTCCCCTTTGGTAACCATACGTTTGTTTTCTATGTCATGAGTCTGTTTCTGTTTTGTAAATAAGTTCATTTGTGTCATATTTTAGATTCCACATATAAGTGATGCCATATTTGTCTTTCTCTTTCTGACTTACTTCAGTTAGTATGATAATTTCTAGGTCAATCCGTGTTGCTGTAAACGTCATTATTTCATTCTTTTGTGGCTGAGTAATATTCCATTGTATATATGTACCACATCTTACTTATCCATTCCTCTGCCGATGCACATTTAGGTTGCTTCCATGTCTTGGCTACTGTAAATAGTGCTGCTATGAACATTGGGTTGCATGTATCTTTTCAAATTACAGTTTTCAAATTTTCCAGATATATGCCCAGGAGTGGGATTGCTGGATCATATGGTAAACTGTGACTTTTTAAATGTTTGTACAGAAGAAGCATGTAATTTGAGAGATTGGGATCATAAAGACCTTTTAAGTTGTATATGTATAGCTGATTCACTTTGTTATACAGCAGAAACTAACACACCATTGTAAAGCAATTATACTCCAATAAAGATGTTAAAAAAAAAAAGACCTCATAAGTTTCAAGCCCCTTCATTTTATACAAGAAAAATCTCAATCCCCAAACAGCTAAATAGATTGAAAGCCACTCTCTGTGTTTATCACTGTCTTTTCTTCTCCAGACTAAACTTCCAGGCTTCTCAGCCTTTTCCTAATTGACATGACATGTGGGATCTTCACCCTTTCTTCACTGCTTTCTGAACATTCTCCTGTTGGTCCATATCTCTCTTAACATGCAGCATCCAGAATCTCACTCAAAACTCAAAATGTGGCTTGACTGTTACAGAGTGCATTGGAAATGTTTCTTGCCATGGTTGGAACTTTTTCTTCTTTTAATGTTACTGAAAGATTGTATTTTTTTTTCCAGCTTTATTGAGACATAATTGACAAATAAAAAATTGTGTATACATGGTGTGTACAAAATGACGATGAGAAGGCCAAGACCCGACTCACCTCACAAATGTCCTTCACATTCACTATGACTCGTCTTTCAGGTGTCACATTATTTACCAGTGTAATCATGCATCTCCTTTTCCACCATCAGATCAAGTATATTATAAAAGTCTCTGTCCATTGTTGTTGATGAAATTAAGATATGCTGTATTTTTTAGCATCTCTTGATAAACCCTTCAGTAAATTTATCTAAGATGTTAATGGAGTGAGTTCAGGACAGCTTACTTTTTTAAAATGTATTTTATTGAAGTACAGTTGATTTACAATGTGTTAATTTCTGCTGTACAGCAAAGTGACTCAGTTATACACATATAGACGTTCTTTTTTTTATATTCTTTTCCATTATGGTTTATCACAGCATGTTGAGTAGAGTTCCCTGTGCTATACAGTAGGACCTTATTGTTTATCCATCCTATGTAGAATAGTTTGCATCTGCTAACCCCAAACTCCCACTCCATCCCTCTCCTACCCGCCTCCTCCTTAGTAACCACAAGTCTGCAGAACAACTTACTTTTTTAGTGGACACACCTTGACTTTAGTTTTTCATTTTATCCTTCACTCACAAACCTGTTCTGTAGGTTTCTTGAGGGTTGATGTCAAGCCCCCAAAATTACTAGTTGTAATTTCTGAGATTTTTCCATTGTTTAGCCTTTTGAAAACTGAGGATATTTGCCCATCTCTAGTCTCCTGGACACATTTTTCCATACTCTGTAACTTCTCAACTATGACTGAAAGTAGCTCTGGGGTGGTAACCTAAGCCATTTAATCTGGCTGCAATATCACTTTTCTGGGTTTGAAGAATTGACTTTATTCAAAGAATTTAGGGAGTCTTTTACTATCACCTCTCTTATATTGATTTCCAGTTTTCTTTTAATCATGTTTTGCCATTTCTACTTTAGAAAAATATTCCATTTTCTGGGAAGGTTAGTCACAAAATGACAGTTCTCTTTGCCATCTGTAAGCCTTATCCCATCTTAGACAAAACATAAGAAAAATGGCATTGCTGCATGGTTAGGGGCTCAGGCTTGAGGTCATCAAAACAGGGCTTTGTTGAAAAGCCTATATTCTGAACGAACTGAGAATAGGACCCCCCAAAATGAGGCCTATGGGAAATAAAACTCTCATCTGTATGACTGATATTGGAGCTGATATTGGAGAATTTGGCGTATCTGGCAGCTAGGGAGCTGGAGTTGTACCCCACGATTTGAGAGACCCTCCCTGTTAGTCACAGGCAGCTCTGGACCACTGCAGACCTTCTCCGAGGGGGCAAGGCCTTGACCTCTACGTTACCTCGAGGCTCAGAGCATCTGAGGGAATTGCTTGCAGAGGCAGCTCTCCCAAGAGAGAAGGAAGGGCTAGTTAGCATAGTTTCTCCTTCTAAGCTCACTAATCAGCTATTTGGTCCTTTTCCACCACAGTGGAGTGGTGAGAGAGATGGGGAAAAGCCAGGATTAAAGGGTGTTCCTCCACATGCAGGACACACGAGGAAGGAGTAAGTGTCCTTCACTGGTTTGAAATCTCTGCTCCATGGTTTAACCGATTTATGATATCGCAGAAGCGACTTTACATCTTTGCACCTGTTTTCTCCTCTTTAGAATGAAGGAAATAGCAACACAAATACAAACTTCATCGTTTGCACTACCTGATCTATATCAGGTGCTTTAAGCAACATTATCTGATCTTCAAGTCTCTGCTCACTGTGGTCTTTGACTTCCCTGAGTTATTTCTAACAGTTAGTGCTATGGTTTATACTTGCTTTTTTTTTTTTTTTCTTGCTTTCCCCTGTATTTGACTTCTGTCCTTTAAAAGGCTGAGCTTGTCAGAGAGCATCCTGTACAGCCATGCTAGTTTCTCCTGATGTCCATCACTTCCACCGGCATCTCTTTTTGAGTCATTTGAATGTATAGTCAGAGTTCGTGAGTCATTTTTTACTTTGTATCTCTGCCTGTTCGCGTATACTTATTCTTCCTGGCACTTTTTGAAGTCAACTGTTAAGTCAGTCTGGAATGTATGTCCAGAAATGTCCAGCACTTCATTCCTTTCTTCTATGAGCTCCAAGGTGACATGGTCTCTTTTCCCTGTTTCTGTCACTCCCACGTTGCCACCAAGTTCTCCTTTGTTGGTCAGAGTTAAGTCCTAGGAGGCACATCATGGTTTCTCTTACTTTATGACATTTTGCTTGAAGGCCTAGAATTTAAATTAATAATTCTGGTTGGAAGTAATTTATATGGCCTTGGGCTGTTGAAATGTCAAATATTCATTCATTCTTTAGACTTTTTTTTTTTTTTTAAACATCTTTCGTGGGTCAAATCCTTTATTTATTTATTTATTTATTTATTTATGGCTGTGTTGGGTCTTCGTTTCTGTGCGAGGGCTTTCTCTAGTTGCGGCAAGTGGGGGCCACTCCTCATCGCAGTGTGCGGGCCTCTCACTGTCGCGGCCTCTCTTGTTGCGGAGCACAGGCTCCAGACGCGCAGGCTCAGCAGCTGTGGCTCACGGGCCTAGTTGCTCCGCGGCATGTGGGATCTTCCCAGACCAGGGCTCGAACCCGTGTCCCCTGCATTAGCAGGCAGATTCTCAACCACTGCGCCACCAGGGAAGCCCCATTCTTTAGACTTTTATCATGCTCTTTTCTTTATCCTGCCAGCCACCTAAGTTCCTTTAAAAAATTCTATAAGTATCTCATATTTCATCTCCATATACTCATCTGTTACTTTTAATGGCCTATTTTTCAAATAAACAAACACTTGAGATATAAGATCTGAATTTTCTGGCAAAATAGGCTAAGTATTCCCCAAACAGTATGATGATTGATAGAAACTTTTAAAAAGTTAAATACCTCTTTCAGTGCATATTTGTGAAAATTTATATTTTTCCTAAAATGAATAACCTTAGAAGGAAACACTATTAGGAATAGAAAAGTGTCTAGTGTTAAGAAAAATGGCCAAGATTTTTTTCAAGCAAAAGATAAAAATGCTCAAGGACATTGTAAATGAACTAATTTAACTTTTGCACATCTTTGTTTTCCTTGCTTTAAACAGTCATTAAGATTGTGGCAAGGACCACGTTATTTATTTAGGAAAAGTGTGAAATGGCGTAATGGAAGGACTGTTGCTTTACTATGTGTTTAATAGTTAACACAGATTAAAAGAAATGCCGATTAAACAACCCTAGTCTGGTTGTTGCTAACCTTTTTGGGGATAATAGTCCATTGAAAAGATGATGGACTCTCTGCCCTGAAAAAGTGTGTATGTAAATTACACATACAATTTTTCATAAAATTCCAACTCCCTCAGAAACCACTTGAGAAGTTACTGTGTGCCAGATGCTTAGCTTACATGTGTTGATTTTTCATTATTTGAGAAGTCGATCTATTAATCTGTGGGATTCAAACTGCGTACCAAAAATGTAGCTGGTTAGTGTCATACTTTATATTTGCTAATCATTTAATGTACACAGGACACAGCTCTTTGGGAATACACATGGGGATAATTCAAACGTCTAAATCATTCAGATTTCTCAGTTTTGCCGTTGGTTTTATTGTTCCTTTTGCCAAACTACAGAACCTTCACAGGTAGCCAGAATATTGGATGATTTAAAGATCTCAGCTCTTCTGTCAGTCGGGTGCTCAGTAAGAAATAAAGAGCTAATCAGAATTGGAATGGACTACACAGGCTGAAATGGCCACCAGGGGATTTAGAAGACATTCCATCACATCAATCTGTAAACTTCCCTCCCTTTCTTCTTCCCTGCCTCTCTTCTACACTATTTTATCTATTAAAAAGTCTCTGGGAAGCTTTTCACTTGCCAGTTGAGGGAGTCCATTCGGGGATTGTCTGATTACAGAAGTAATGGGGTGCTGTTTCAGTCCCTCGGCCATCCTTTGAGAGTGGCGAATGCTGTATCAGGGCTCAGGGGTTAAATACATCAGCTCCCACAGGGCTGTGAGGATCTGTAGCTGCCCATGTAGGATGAGGGAAAGCCATTGGAAGGTGCCACTTCTGACAGGGACCAAAGAGCCTGCCCTGCTTCTTCACTGAAGAGAGTACACCTGAGTCCCTAGAGCCTTGAGGTGGAGTGGGGGACAGCTCAGTGTTTGCACCAGTGGGTACATTCCTACAGTAGAGGCATCCGAGGTGCTGAGAGCAGGTGTTAGCAGTGGCTACGACACCCAGTTCGTCGGAAGTTCCGTCATTTCCTCTGGCATCAGCAGTGATTTCATAATTAGACCCTCCATTCTCCAGACTGCTTGGGAGTTGTCCATTAAGCTCCTTGGAAGATAATACTTCACTTAGAGGCACTCCCAGTCTGGGACATTCTCTGGCATGTGATGATGGAAAAATATTCCTAGAGGTGGTGTCTTTTCATTCAGTGGAATCATCAGTAAATTGAAACTTTGAAAAGCTATCGACTTAATGTTGGTTGCAGTTTCTCTCTCCTGGTGGACAGAGCTGTCTTCCTTCAAGAGAAAGTCAGGAGATTGTCCCTCTTATTTCTGTCAATGAAAGATGCATCATTTCCCTGGCACAAGTTATATCAGGAGGTCGTGGGATTACAAAATCTTCCACTTTTGGTACTTCTTGGTTTATGAACTAGTAGGTGAGTAAAGGTTAGGCAATTCTGCAAGGATATCAACTCCTTGGAAGAAATGGCATGGAGACTGTAAGCACTTCCCTTCTGAGGTTCATTGTGAAAAGATCCTCTCTGTTGGGCTGGAGTATTCCTGCCTGAGGTTCGCTAGCAGGAGAGGACAGAAAGGGCCTCTGAGCGGATGCTTCAGGCAGTGAGGGGAGTCTGGCATAACACACTTACACCGTGTTCCAGGGTGGAAGCGGCCATCCAGTTCTCCATCTGCTGAGGGCATGATATCACAGCAAGGTGTTACAGTTTCTCACCTGGCAGACTGGCTGCCTTAGTCCATTTGGGCTCATAAAAATACCACAGACTACATGGCTTATAAACAACGTAAATTTATTTCTCACAGTTCTGGAGGCTAGAAAGTCCAAGATCGTGGTGCTGGCAGATTTGGTATATGGTAAAAGCCAGCTTCCTCATTGATGGCCATCTTCCCCCTGTAACTTCACATGGCAGAAGGGGCAAGGGAGTTTTCTCAGGCCTCTTTTATGAGAGCACTGATGCCACTCATGAAGGCTCTGCCCTCATGACCTAATCACCTCCCAAAGACCTCACTTCCTGATACCACCACATAGAGTATTAGGATTCTAATATGTGAATTTTAGGGGGGTGGGATACAAACATTCAGACCATAGCACTGGAAAACTTTAAAAAGCATATGACAGCATATCCTGTTGGCAAGGCTGTGGGAAAACAGGTCCTGTCCCCCATTGCTGGTGGGAATGCAAACTGGTACAACCATTTAGAAGGGAGTTCGGTGATATCTAGCAAAACCACATAGTCATTTATCTTTTGAGCCACAAATCTCACTTCTGTGAATTTCACCTGAGGAGATACCTTCAGTACTATAAATCTACACTCTTTTAAGGAAACTCTGTGGCTGACACAGGCTCTGGACCAGTATCACTGCAGCAGGGCACAGAGACACTGGGTCTGAATAGAAGGAAAGGTGGAAATAACAAAACTACACATAAATGTACCTTTTGACCCAGCAATCCCATTTCTGGGAATTAACCCTTGGGAGGTACCTCCTTCAATAGGAAAAACACATTGCAACATTGTTTATAATTACAAAATATTTGAAACAATCAAAAGGCTCAGACATAGGAGAATGGTTAAATAAACTGGATATACCCACAAAATGGAGGTCTATGCAACTATGCAGCTCTATCAGAAAGAAAAAGGGAGAACTGTATGAACAGATATGGAGTGATTTCTAGAAAATATTGCTAAGTGAAAGAATCAAAGTACAGAATAGTATAGTATGTTACTTTTGTGTATTAAAAATATGCTACATTTTGCATAAGAAAGATACAGGGGGATAAAGGAATAAGAATAAAGTAGAAGACATGGGGGAAAGGATAATTCTTTGAAAAGACCTTTTTATATAAACCCAACATTTAAAACCATATTAATATTTCACATATTCAAAAAAACAGGTTTGAGGGTGGCCCAAGATAGAATAGAAACACAAACAAATGATCTTATGTTATTTTAATGAATAACATAACCACACTGATGTGTAGGCAAGAAGTAGTTAGAAACTAATCCAAGTAACTTTTGAAAACTTACTGTAAAACAACCTACCATAAAAGACACAAGAAGAAATAAAAAACCTGAATAGTACTTTGTCAAATAATGGAATTGCATCTGTAATTTAGACTTTTTGTAAAGAAATATCCAGACTCAAGTGACTTCATCAGGGAGTTTCTCTAATTATTTAAGGTAGAAATAATATCAATCTTACCAAACTCTTCCAGCAAATTGAAAAAGAATAAACACTTCCTAACTTTCCCTATTAGGTCAGCATCATCTTGATAATAAAACCCGACAAGAATATTACGAGAAAAGAAAAACACAGGCCAATGTTAGGCTTTTTCAAAGAAGGCAAAAATCATTTAATATGCAAAATTCAATTGATGTAGTTCACCATATTTGCAGAATTTAAAAGTAAAATAAAATGATTTTTGTAATAGGTGCAGAAAAAGCATTTGATGGAATCGAATACCCAGTAACAGTTTTGTTTGTTTTTTTTTTTAAAGGAAAATTAGTCACAGTTTAAGAAAGGAAAAACCTCTTCTAGTACCCTAGGAACAGAGGAAACTCCCTTAATTTTATGAAGAGTACCTCCAAAAAAGTTTATAGCAAATATATTCAATGGTAAAATATTTAAAGTTTTCATCCTACATTTGGGAGCATTTATTAAATCTTAATATGTGCCTGATATTGTTCTAAGCACTAAGGATACAGCAGTGAACAAAACAGACAAAAATCCTGGCCCTCAAGTAGCTGGCATTCTAAAGGCCTTATTTTATTTTGTATGAGTGATTTTTGTGTAATAAATCTAAAACTACCATTTATTAAATGACTCCTATGTGCTTAGCCTTTGTCCCAAACCCTTACATATTATTTATCTTTTTTAAAGTACAGGCTGAGGGAGCCCTGCCATTTCTTATTTGTTGATGAGAAAAAGGAGCACAGAGCACTTAAGTAATTAGCCCAAAGGCATACAACTAGTAATTAACTAGTAATTAACAAATTCTATCCTAGGTTCATCTATAACTCCAAAGTTCATGTTCTTTCCCCTATCTAATATCCACAGTATCTATTGTTATAGACAATTCTTTGTCATATTTAATAAGAAAATTTGTTCTAGTTTATTTTTGGTTTTTTGATTTTTGTTAATTTTTAAATTCCCAGGCAGAATTTTTAAATTTTTATATAATTAAATCTGGGAGGTTTTATCCCTAAATAATTTCTAGTATTTTAAATTTATGAAGTATCCTCTCAGAGGTTTGTTAAATATTTATTTCTTTTTTCTAGTTTAAAAAAATGTAACTGCTAAAACTGTCTGAATTGTATTTTAGTGTGATGTGTGCAATGAAGAATTTGTTACCTATTACTCAAAATACCAGTATAATTTGTTAGTAAATTCTTTTTCTTCTCATTGATCATTGGTGAAAATACAGCATCTTTAGACTGAAATCCTTGAAAAAGTCACCCAATAAAGCCCAGTCAAGCCACTTTTGGTAAAAATATCTGGGTTGTCTTCTTACATCAAGAGAGTTCAGGCTGTTTGCTTAAATTAGAAATGTTGTGCCTCTCTGTGTTACACACACACACACACACACACACACACACAATCTTAAATTCCAAAAGTGGAAATATTCATGTTGTATCTGAATGCAGATTTCATTACTTAGTTTTATTCCTAATTGTACCTTCTTTAGCCTGTTTAAATGATCAGTCAGAAATATTTACTTAGCATTAAGTGTGATATATAGAAATATACACATGGTGGAATAAAACAAAACAACAAAACAACTGGCCCTTTGAGGAACCTATAGTCTAACTGAGGAAAATAAGACATACATGAAAAGTTATCTTGTAACCAAGCAGTGTTTGAGAAGGCCTAGTCTGCGGACAGCAGCCACTCCAAGCATTAGAGGAAGGAGTGATGCCTGTGGTTGACCAGGGAGCTTCACAAAGGACATGGGGGTTACCTGGGCTCGGATGAAGTGATAGGAGCTTGGTAGCTGGAGAAGAGGGGGGGAAGTTATAGATTAGAAAGACAGAATGAGCCCAGATACCCAGGCAGATGTGTGCCAGCCATGTGGGTGTGGAGTGAAGGAAGTACAAAGTGTTTAAAAAAAAAAATTCAATCAAATAAATTTTAAGGATACAGTTGGCTTTATTAAATGATTCATGAATCTGGCAGCATCCCATCTAGCGGGGAGCTCCAAGGAGTTGTACGAAATGGAAGGTTTTTACAGGCAGAAAGGGGGAAAGAGTGGATTTTCAGGTTTAGGTAATCCACTTTTTGGGGCCGAAGGGGACTATGCGGCAGATTACCTCACCGGTCCTGACTGACCAGTTAAGACAACATTCCTGGGGGAGGTTGTCACTGCCATTAGGTTAGGTATTAAGTCTTGGTTTGCTGACATAAGGCTTAGCACAAGAGACTCCATGTGGGGCCTGTCATTTCTTTTCTAACAATTCCCCCTTTTGATCAGATTCTCAGCTTAACTGAGAGACGTGATCAAAATTTAAGGCATTGGCGTCACCCTCAGCTATGGCCCTGCAGTTCTCACAGCTTTGCTGATCCTTGTGTGGTGTCCATGGGTCATGGTGTTTTTGGGTCGCAGGGTCACGATCCCTGTGATATTCACAGGACATGGCTTTAGGTTCATCATCTTTAATCATTCTCTTCATTCTTTCTCTTCTGTCCCAGCCTTAAGATCATTTGCCTGGTAGTTAACACCTGTGAACACACATGTAAAGCCTATGAGAGAGCACGGTGCACCAGGGAGATTACTATGACTGTTGTAAGCAGGGTAGTTCCCGATGTCTGGAGTGCCCTTCAGAGCCGTGGTGCCCAAGACACAAACCAGTCAAAATCAAAGGAGCCAAAGAAGGACCCCCTTGAAGGAGTCAGCCTTTTAAGCCAAGTGGCTTGCTCAGTGATCTTATCTCGCCGAGTTTCAGCTTTCACAGAAGTGTTGACCCAGGTGCAGCAGTGGTGCTGGCCCCAGCACAGATGCCTCCTTGCTCAACTGCAAGATCATACAGAGCTAGCCTATCATCAAGAACAACTTTAGCCAGAGAGTCCAAGAATTTTTCTTGGGCAGCTATTCCTTTAGCAGCGAATTCTGCCATATTTTTGAGTTAAGGAGAGGGTCCTGACTATAGCCTCATTTGTATTTACTCCGAACCAGGGAAGTAGGGACCTGCCAAAGGGAATGAATCCTGAATCATGCAAACCTCCTGGTGAGTCCTTTCTAACTCAGTGATGCAGATCCAGGGAAGTTGATCAATGAGACATCCCAGTTTGTGAACAGTTAGGGGCAAAGTTAGATGACCTAAGAGGCACTGCCTGATTATGTACTAGCCTTCTTAGGCATCCATAGGCCCAAAAAGAATAATAACCACCACAGACTAAGATAAATCCTGTCGGGCACAAACCACTCCCACTAAGGTGGCATTGTTGATGGATTCACTCGCAGGGATTGTTGCATTTGCCTGTTCAAACCAAGGGCCCGTTAGTTTTTCTCCTAGCCTGAAATAAAAAGTTGTTCTAACTTCCAGAGGTACCCCCCCTTAGCAATGGCCTGGGAGATACAAGTGTTGTGTTATCTTTCCAGGCCAATGCCAAAGTAGAGTACAGAAAGGGAAGAATAAGAGGATTCGTATTTAGTTAAGATATGAAGTCTTGATCTGGCGTCTTAAGAAGAAACATTCTGCCTCAATGTCAGCTCCTTCTCTTCCTTGTCAATTTAATTTGGAGATCTCCAGCTTTTGTACAGGACCAGATGTCAGGCAGAGCCTTCTTTAGCCGTGAGATGTGCAGTCCCTTAAGTTTGGCTGCCACCTGGATAGTGAGGAGGACCTGGTCTAGTCCCTTCCAAAGAGATTCAAGAGGAGACTTTGTTCTTACTGATTCCAACTCAGAAGGGTGGGAGAAAATTGGCAACATTAGTTTGGAGAGTCAAAGCCAGATATTTGAGGAAACTAGAAGAATTCAAGATCCAGTCCAATTTACATGTATATAACACAACCTCAAAAACAACAAGATTAGGGCTTCCCTGGTGGCATAGTGGTTGAGAATCTGCCATGCAGGGGACACGGGTTTGAGCCCTGGTCTGGGAAGAACCCACATGCCGCGGAGCAACTAGGCCTGTGAGCCACAACTACTGAGCCTGCGCGTCTGGAGCCTGTGCTCCGCAACGAGAGAGGCCGCTATAGTGAGAGGCCCGCGCACCGCGATGAAGAGTGGGCCCCACTTGCCACAACTAAAGAAAGCCCTCGCACAGAAACGAAGACCTAACACAGCCATAAATAATAAATAAATAAATAAATAAAGGGGAAAAGATGGTTCAATTAAAAAAACAAAAACAAAAACAGAAACAAGATTAGAATCTAATATAGACAAAGGTGAAAACATAATTTTTCTCTCTTCAGTTATCCCTGTTTCTTTTTTTCCAAGGATGATCACAGCAAAACTAATTTTTTTTTTGCATTAAATTTGGCTTGTTTTGCCACGTAAGTGTGGCAAGAATTACGACTGATCTTATCAGCTCTTCTTAACTCTGCTTTTCTAGGACTTTTTATAAGGAATCTCAGATCAAACTCAAAAACGTCTTGAGGTCAGGAAGCCAAGGTAAAGTCCAAGTAGTCTCGTAAAGCTACTTGGTCATATCTGAGTCTTTGCGTATTTCTCTCAAATAAGATATTCTAGCCAAAGCCTCAGTTATGTAGCCAATGTTTCTAATCGTGTCCTGTTATGAAAAGACCAGATTTTTATTTAACTTAGGTAATTAGGTAACTATATTGCCATGAAAAGAATACTCAAGAGTTTCCAAATTTTGGAGGGATCAAGTAGGGAAAAAAAGTAAATGTTTCACCTTTGTTCACAGAGGTATATCTTTACCAGATTGCTGATAGCTTTAAGAGAAAAGAGAAGGTTTCCTTACATCTGGACAAACAAAACATTAAGCAATGTTTCCCCTCCTCAGTTCATTCAGCCCCATGTACTTGTTCTGCTTAAATCCAGTTTTCCCATTAGTTCTGGAAATTCTTACCCTGTTCAGTGTTATAATCTTAAAGTTATCAGAAACCCGTACTTGTCAAACATTCTTTCCATGAAGCTGAAGCACTTTTGGAGGAACACTTTTGCCAAAGCATCAGAATAAAACAATAACTCTCTGTCAATGACGAAAGACTTAAAAATGCCCATCATTAAAGATTTGATGAGAGTTTATTGTAATGGAATTGACAAGGAAATTTGGTTATTTCTGTAACATACAACATTTAAGGATAATAACTGGAATTATGTCTGACAACATTATACAAGGACATATCAGATTTCCAGGAATTTTACATAATTTGGGGGACACACTTAAAACATATACCTATACAGACAAAACATAGAGAAAGTTTAGTAGTATTATTTCTTATTTGATAATGCTTCTCATGTAATTTAACGTATCAACTAAGCCTAATTTATTTAACATCTCCCTTTTAATAAGGACAGAGAACAAATCTTTTGAGATGCTCCAGAGGCCCTCTGGACTATCCCACAGTTAGCTTGAAGTCAAAAAGACTTCATTTAGAATTTGATTTCTGGGAAGCTTGTCAAAAATATCAAAAGGTTTTAAAATACTGGGTCAGGGCTTCTCTGGTGGCGCAGTGCATAAGAATCTGCCTGCCAATGCAGGGGGACATGGGTTCGATAACTGGCCCAGGACGATCCCACATGCCGCGGAGCTACTAAGCCCATGTGCCACAACTACTGAGCCTGCGCTCTAGAGCCCGCGAGCCACAACTACTGAGCCCTCATGCCACAACTACTGAAGCCCGCACGCCTAGAGCCCGTGCTCCGCAACAAGAGAAGCCACCGCAATGTGCAGCCCGCGCACCACAATGAAGTATAGCCCCCGCTCGCTGCAACTAGAGAAAGCATGCGTGCGGCACTGAAGACCCAACACAGCCAAAAATAAATAAAAATTTAAAAATTTAAAAATAAACTACTGGGTCAAATAGGATCATAGGTCACTGTGAAACAATACTTAGTTACCTATTTAACCAAAGTGACAAAGACTTCACAGGCAAGTATAGAATGGTACATAGTTCTGAGGTTAACGTAATTCTTTCAGTAATTGGAAAGACTTGGTTTACTTAAGTAGTCAAAAGCCTGATAAAGACCACATGGAACATAGTGATTATTTTGACCAGACACAAGATCTTCATTTTTTCTTCAGCAGATTATTTAGAAGGTAAACAAAAACCTTTTGCAATCTGTCATTTTTAAGAACAGACCAATAGTACAAAATAACTTTGTGCTTTTAGCAGAGAAAAAAACCAAATTGTAATTTTACACCAGCTTACTTTTGATATTAAAACTCATTTACTCAATTAAATTTATTCCAATCTGAGCCAGTTCTGACCACACATAAAATTCCTTTCCTTTATTTCTAGTAGTTTTAATTGCATAGATTAGCATTTTTAACCCTTAAAAACCTCAAATTTCTAGTGTAAACTAAGTGCAAGCAATTATGAACTGCCTTTTACAGTAGCATTCTATGGATTGGCAGACATAAATATTTTCATAATTTCTAGAAATGTATGCTTTCTTACAGAAAATTTCTCAGAGTGGCATAAAACACGTTTATTAACAATCTAAAATATCTTTTTTTTAACACAATAACCTTTTTACTTTTTATTTATTTTGGCTGTGCTGGGTCTTTGTTGCTGCGCACGGGTTTTTTTCTAGTTGTCGCAAGCGGGGGCTACTCTTTGTTGCGGTGAGTGAGCTTCTCATTGGCGGTGGCTTCTCTTGTTGCAGAGCACGGGCTGTAGGCTCACTGGCTTCAGTAGTTGTGGCACATGAGCTCTAGAGCGCAGGCTCAGTAGTTGTGGCGCACAGGCTTAGTTGCTCCGCGCCATGTGGGATCTTCCCGGACCAGGGCTCGAACCTGTGTCCCCTGCATTGGCAGGTGGATTCTTAACCACTGCACCACCAGGTAAGTCCCTAAAATATCTTTAATTCCTCTGTAAAAGGAAGCAAAAAAGTGGGTAAACCTATGGTTAGTAATTCATGTTTCAATGTTTTACCTTATTTGGAAATGACCTGGATATTCAATGAATTTAACTTCACCTATCATTTAACTTAACCTAGCAAAACTTTAAGGTTTCAGGTTACCAAAAATATTGGGGGAAATTATTTTAAAATTTCACCTATAAATTTTGTACCTTAGTCACATCTATTTAGTTTACTTGTCTTCAAAAATTAGTTTTAGATTCCTTACGAAAACTTCATCATAACAAGTTATTTTTCTTATTGACAAATTTTGTAACATTAACTTATTTAACTAATAACCCAGGTAGAATAAAAGTTGTATGTTTACTTTATATTCAGTGATGATAACTCGGACATGTCTATTTTATTTTTATTTTTTTAATTTTTTAAAATTGAAGTATAGTTGATTTACATTGTACAGTCACTGTACAGCAAAGTGACTCAGTTATACACATATATACATTCTTTTTTTTATATTCTTTTCCATTATGGTTTATCACAGCATGTTGAATATAGTTCCCTGTGCTATACAGTAGGGCCTTGTTGTTTATCCATTCTATATGTAATAGTTTACATCTGCTAACCCCAAACTCCCAGTCCTTCCCTCCCCACTCCCCTCCCCCTTGGCAACCACAAGTCTGTTCTCAATGTCTGTGAGTCTGTTACTGTTTCATAGATAAGTTTATTTGTGTCATATTTTAGATTCCACATATAAGTGATATCATATGGTATTTGTCTTTATCTTTCTGACTTACTTCGCTTAGTATGATAATCTCTAGTTGCATCCATGTTGCTGCAAATGGCATTATTTCATTCTTTTTTATGGTTGAGTAGTATTCCATTGTATATATGTACCACATCTTCTTTATCCACTCATCTGTCAGTGGACATTTAGGTTGTTTCCATGTTTTGGCTATTGTGAATAGTGCTGCTATGAACATAGCGGTGCATGTATCTTTTTGAATTATAGTTTAAGACATGTTTATTTTAATCAAACCAATAAACTTAAACTAGCTTTAATACCAAATATTTTCCCAGATCATGTGAACCTGAAAGCCATTTTAGGTTTTTTCTATTATAATTTTGAGAATTTTTATGAATACTAAATTTATATAAGTATTTGTTTAAGTCAATTAAGTAGAGCTGTTTTACAAATTAATTTTAGTTTAGTAACACTCTGGAGGCAGGAAATACCACACATCTACACATACATGTATAGACACACGTAAACATACAGACAGACGTAAGCAGAGAGAGACCTTATAGTTTCGCTTTAAAATTTTAGCCATGAGACAGGTTAATATAAAACTCACTAGTTATAAAAGAACTGTCAGAATGATTTAAGTTTACCTGCTCAGGTGGCTAAAATTTTTTAGGTTAGTATTTGTGGAGAAGACACTTAAGATTTGTATTTGTCCTTGACAAGTAATCTTAAGGAAACCGTAGAGCAGTCTGAATTTTTAAAAAGCCTCTTTCCCTTTTTCCTTTAGTTTTAGGAATTCAGGATGGTCTAGATAAAAGTTCCCAGAGGACACCAGATGAAATATTTATATCTCAAAGGCACAGGAAAGAATGTAAGTCCTCCAATAAGTACTTTGAATTTTTCTGGAGTCACATTTCTGGTTTTGTAAAGATTTGTAAGATAAGGAGGTTGATCTATCCATCCGACTACATTATCTTCAATTTGCTTAGGGGAGAGGGCTTATAAACAAAAGTCTGCAGAGCTTCAGGTGTAAGGTGCTGGCCTCCCTTTGTAGCAGTCTGGCAGAGGGCTTGAAGGCAGGGCTAGAAATATCCGGTTATTGTAAGAGCAGTGAATTCGTTAGGGGAAAAGGAAAGGGCATGTAAAGCTTTTGATTGGTGTCCATTTCTTTCTGTGTCCTCAAGTACTGAAATTCTGTCTTCTCACTAACAAGATAGTGACAGTAATGTCAAAATTGACAGAATATTGATATCTCTAAACTTGGCAGGTTATTATTAAAGTGTTCTGAAATTGTCCTTCAATCCTAGTGTTCCAAGTTTATCATCCACATTTTCATGTTTGATCGTGTTTATGGTAACTTCTGGTTGTCTGATTTCAACATGTTTGAATCCATCTCAGGATGGTGATACTGTCTTCACATTTATTCCCAATGATCTTCAATTTATGTCAGCAAGTTTCAACAGTCATTAGAGGATACTTTTCCCCTTGTTTCTCCCTTTTGCTTGTCTACCTCCTCAGTTTAGCTGCTCTAGAAACACTTACTGTAAACAAATTATGTAATTTAAATCGATCCCTTGAGGAATTTATTTGAGAATTTGAGAATTTTGTTACCCTTATCCCCTGGTACCTTCTGGTTTCTGCTTTTTCTATTTAAGACATTATTTAACTGTGATTATCAAAAGTATCAAACTTGATTATCATTTGTTTGACTTTGGGAGTTAAAGCTACAGGGCAGAATCCATATCTTTTTATCATCTCTCTCTCTCTCGGGTAGTACACAGAGATTGGAAAAATGAATAAATACTATAAAATCCTTGACTATGAACTATTTCTAGTCCAGTGAGGAGATATAAAACACACACACACACACAATTATAATACAGCTTGATGAGTGTCTTAATAAGGATAAGCATAAGAGTGCTTTGGTAATACGTAAGAGAATAAAAATAATAGCAAGCACTTAATTATGAAGATTAAGGTCTTTGAATAGTCTTAGTAACTTTTTTTGTCTTGGCTATTTGTAAACACAATGAGATAATTATGTTTTGAAATTTGCATAGTCTACTATAAAATATCAAATCATAATTGCATGTGTCTTTTCCAAAGAAGAAGGGCTGTACTTCATAGATAAATATAAAATAAGCTTTAGTACATTACTTACAAATGAGACAGAAAAGTATAAATGGCCATGCTGATTTCTAAATTTTTTTTCAATATAATGAAATGATATTCATGATTTATTATAAAAGAGCACGGAACAATGCTTCTTTGGTAGTCTGAAGACTGAACATTTTTGAAGGGCAGATCACCTGAGAACAGGTTTTATCAGAATGCTTTACCCTTTGAATATCTTCTCAAATGCTGAGAAACTTTTGGTCTCTAAGCAAGTCAAGCTTTATTTTTTAAGTGTGGCTGCTTTAGAACATTGATGTACATTTCTCCTTTTACTTAATAGATAAGGGTGTCCCCATTTTTTTACAGGTAGTGAGATTGTTCTGGCATGCAAAGCATTTTCAAAAAGTGTTTGCAACAAATATACATTTGGTGCACCTGGCTGTGTTGTTGTAGGCTGTGTGTCTCTGTCTATCTGGATCCATGTGGTCAGACAAGTGAATTGCAGGCAGTGACTCAGGACTCTTTACTATTTAGAAGCTTTAGCCCTATAGCTAAATCGACGGACACTAGAAACATTAGCTATAGCTATCAAGGAAAGAAAAAGCTGTGAACCATTCATCTGAGGGCTGTTAGATCATAATTTTCAGTGACATGATATTCAACTTAAACACACTGATGGCTGCACAATTTTTGGATGTGCAAATATTCATGGTGTAAAATGTGACTTTAACTTTTTAAATATTGAATTTTAAATATTTGTTAAATTCTCTGAAGAGGTGTTGATAAGATAAAATAGGTGAAAAATCACTCTGCCTCTGGAGGTGTTCAGAGATGCTCATCTGTTCAGAGGCAATGAGAGCTGAATATTTCCCAGCAAATAAGGCTATGAGATGTGGTAATGTTACTTTTCTTCAGGAAATGATAGCACCCAACAAGATCATAAGCTCGTTGAAGCAGAGACTTGACCCTGTGTCACTGCTGACACTTAAGAGGAAGCTTCCAAGTCTACTGCTCCCACGACTCATAGGAGTCCTGACTTAGTCTGTGGGATCATGGAGTTGTCAATTTCAGGACATGTGTAAGAAATTCCCAGGACCTGCAGACACAGAGCACTGGCCTGTGTCAACATAACTAGTTAAGTGTGGAAAGGAAACTAAGGCTTTAGGTTCTGGCTTCCCACTGTCATGAATTAAGATGTTATTTCTCCTTTCCAGAAACTAGAGATTTTTTTCCTCTTAAGAGATCTGAAATTGAGCTAAAGTGAGAAACCAATCCAAGGATTTACTTTAAGAAGAGGCTTTCTGTTAAAGTTTCATATGAAAAATAAAGTACTTAAATACTCTAGGATGCTTCAAATTTCCCCAGTCACCTAATAATTGGACATCACCATCCTGCAAACTCTTACATAGCTTTAGTTTCCCAGAGTTTAAACTGTGATGGTATGAGTTGTTAAAAAGAAAATTAATCATGGGGTTCAGGCAGTAAAAAAGAGGGAAGGGAAAGGAATAAAAAATATATGTGAGCTTTAGGTTTACTTTTCCTGTCAACACAACGCTGCGAAAGTCAAGGACCCTTTAAAAGAAGAAAGAAGTGTGGGGGAAAGAGAGAGGAGTGGGGGAGGGTAGGGAGAGAGAGAAGTATATCCAAATTAAGTAGCCCATCAGTTTGGGAGATCCTTAAAAAGCTTTTATCAAAAAACATATTTGAGGAATAGCATCATACATAAATAAAGAAGAAGAATTTGATTATCAATACCTGGTTAGGAATTCCCTGCTCTTCCAAACTAAAAAGGTATTGCTTTTGAGGATATGAAGGTAGGAAGCTTTGAAATCCTGCATCCTTTGTGATGTTAATCCATGTGTCAAGGACAAGGTTATTTTCATGTGTATAAACAACATATGACTAGTTGTAACATTGACTTTGGGTATTTTTTCCTGATTAGTATATCTTTCTATGCCAATTGTTCTGTCTGTTTTTACACAATTTTGTAAAGTAACCCTCCCATAAACTAGCTCAGATATATAAAAATTTTAGGAAAAATGAGTCAAATATTGTTACCGAAAAATGTAGCTGTAATATACATGAGATAACATGCAACATGGCTTGGCTGAGCCTTTACAATTAATTTTTAAAAAACCTTTCTACACACTAATCATAATGTAATTTTGATATTAAAATATTTAAATACAGTATTGCATCATATTTTAAATGTACTTTCTTTACATGATACATTTGATATGAAAATTGTCTTTCAGAGATTACGTTTGGACAATTGAAGCTTCCCTCCCCCCCCCCACTTTGGAATCTAGCTGGTAAGGCCATTTATTTAACATAAATTTGTAAAGGTGGTTTAGAATGAAAATGTGTATGAGAGAACTAACTTGTAAGAGTCCATTAAAAATGGTCAGATATATTAATATAAGTTCAAATTGTGTAATCACAGAGGAGCAGTTGTTAGAAAAGTAACAGTAAGTCATCCTTTTTACAGAAACACTTTAGGCACAGGTCAGCATCAATCAAGAATAGAACTGACATTACTTAGAACACCTAATGTTAGTAGAAAGCGGGCTCTTAAAATAAGGACTTAGATTTCTTGTAAAGAGGTTAACAATAGCCTAGAGATAAAGTCGTTGAGGGAATAGATTCACACACACACACACACACACACACACACACACACACAAAAGCACAAAATAAGAATCCAAAGCCACCTTTTACTATTATGGCTGTTTAATGCAAATACATGTAAAAAATATAAGTAAGAAGGTTGATATGACTCAACTAATGCGTGCCACTAATGGAAACTAGGACATAGAGTATAGCTCATAATAAAGTTGTTTTCACTTTTTAAGGAGCTAAGTGTTATGCTAAGTTCAAGTCATTTTATTATTGGATGCATACCTTTTTCAAGTTACTTGCTAAATGGGGTTCAAAGACCCCAATATGCCTACCTGCAGGCTTCCTGTATGATCCTAAAGCTGTGAAGATGGGTCTGTAAATGCCTTTCGTTCATGCATCCATTCATTCAGTATTTATAGACTCCTAAGTAATAGAAGGATGCAAAGTTGGATCAAATACATATTACTTAAGGAGCATGCGTTCTGTTAAGGGATAAAAGTCTCCTACCCAAATAACTTGATTAAGAGGTAAAAGGAGATGATATTAGAAAGGCACACATGCAGTGAAGAATGAGATCAAAGAGGTGCTTTCACCTTGAGGCATTGGAGTTGAGCTGTATCATCAGGATGCATGGGATTTGATCATGGAGAAGCAGAAAGAAATTCCAGCAGAAGAAAACAGTAAGAGCAAAGAAAGTGAGAAATTAGAAGTGTTCCATCAAGTAACTCCGTCTGTGTACAAAAAATACTGGGAAATTAGGGGAGAAGTAGTAACAGAAATTTGAATCCATTGCTGTCTTTTACTAAAAAGATAAATTAGTACTTAAACAGATGTAAAAAAAAGTACGGGGTCTCTGAAATGCAGTGTGGATGTTACTAATCCAGTGATAAGAGGTGGTATAAGGGAAAGCACACAGTCTTTGGAGTCTAACAGACCTGGGTTTGTAACTTAACACTGCTTGTCGATAGCATGTGAAGTGGGCATATCATTAAAAAACCCTCTGAGATTCAGCACTTTAGATTCAGCACTGTAAAGGGATACATATTCCACTCCAGAGTCACTTTGAGCCTAGTGATAATGATGTAATATGCCTGGAACATAATTGGTATTCAGAAAATGGTAGCTATCAATGTAATTTTGTATTCATTAGGATCCTTTTAATTGCAAGTAAAGAGACAGGCTCAAACTGATTTAAGCCAAAAGGACCTTCTGAGCTTATGTCACTGAAAAGTCTAAGTGTAGAGCTGATCTTCTGGCAGGGTTGGGGGTCCGTGTTGTTATGAACTGAATGTGTGTGTCCCCCCCAAATTCATAGGTTGAAATCTTAACCGCCAATGTGATGGTATTAGAAGAAAGGGGCTTTGAGAGGTGATTAGGTCATGAGGGTGGAACCCTCATCCATAGCATTAGTGCCCTTATAAAAGAGGCCCCAGAGAGCTCTCTTGCCCCTGTGACACATCTATGAACCAGGAATAGGTCCTCATCAGACACCAGATCTGCCAGGGTTTTAATCTTGGATTTCCCAGCCTCCAGAGCTGTGAGAAATTGTTTTAAGCCACCCAGTCTATGGTATTTTGTTATAGCAGCCCACATGGATAAGACACATGTTATTATGGAACGTGTACTTGCTCTGTTACATTCCCCTGTGTTGGCTCCATTCTCATTGAGGCTCTTTCCAGGTGATGGCAGAAGTGGCCATTGTCAGCTCTAAGACTGTAACCTAACAGTTCACCAACTCTAATAGAAAAAGACCCCCCTTTCCTAACAGTTAAAGTAAGATTCCTGTTGCTGCTGTTCATTGGCTTAGTTTTAGTCATAAGTCCATCCTGGAACCAGTCAGTGCAACCAGGTTGCTGGGGTAATCTCAGTGGCCAGATCATGGGTCAGAGACCCTTGTGGAGGTGGAGGGAGGGTCAGCCCCTGAAATTACATGGAATAAGAATCGGAAAGGAAAGCAGATCAAAGGAGGTTTAGGCAGCAAAAGACATGTCCACTACAGATAGTGACTCAGCTGTTGATTGCAGTTTGGTCACTGGCTCGCCATTTCTACAATGGAATTTAAGCCTAGCGTAGCAGTTTGTATTGCCTTCAGATGCAACTAACAAAACCTGGCTTAATAATGAGGAAATTTATTACTTAATATTAACGGCCAGTCTCCACATAGAGGAGACCTAAATGTTCTTTGATCCATTGGCTTAAAGATGTCATTAAGGGCCCCGAGTTCTTTCATTTCTCTGCCATCTTGATGAGGTTTTCGCCCTCAAGTAGCAAGATGGCTGCAGCAGTTTCAGTCTTACATCCAGACCAGTGTCCAGAGGTAGAAGAGAGACCATCTCTTCCCGTGACTCTCTCAAGAGCAAGGGCATAGTTCCAAGAATATGCACCCTCACCCACACCAGCAAGTTTCTCTCACATCTCATGGGCCAGAATTGTGTTACACATCCATTCCTAAGCCAATCCCTGACCAGGATTAGAATACTCATCAAAAATGGAATGACAGTTGGGAAAGCAACCCCAGTGTTTACCACTTAACTTAGTTAAGTGAATATAACAAATACAATGGAAAAATGATTCTCAGAGTCTAAGCTTGGAATCTTGTTCTAGAAGTTGAAGCTCTTTGGAGTGTGAAAAAATAGATAAAAATAGACTCTGCCCGCCCAAGTACCATAGTGACATGCATTATAGAATGTGTAATTATGCCATTTAATGTGTTGATAAGACTGTCTGCCCAGCGCCCCCTGAGCTACGTGCCACCCAGCAGACAATCTGTGCTGCTTATCTGAAGAATAATCTAACATTAAATAGTGATTATTCACACTAGAGAGAACGAGTATCCCTATATAACACAGAGAATCTCTTAGCTAATTCTTTATTTAGCAAAATTAAAACATGTCCCAAATGTATAGCAGACATCTCAAAATGGCATTGTAGCAGCTAATATGTACTTGGCGGGGCGGCGGGGGTGACGGGGTAAATGGAACCAGCGCCCCCGTCCTCTTCGGAGAAGCAGACCTCGTGTAAGAGCAAATTGCATGGGAAGCACACAGCTCCATTGATCCTGCCTGAAAATTGGGATTAGTGGACTTTCCATTAACTCTCCCGACGACAGCTTCTAATTTCCCCCGTGAATCTGCCTGCCTCCGATGGCTGATATGCTATTTATCTTCATCTGCATTTGTACCACATTTCTGATTTCATGAATTACAATTACTTTATTTGAATGGAAAGGGATTCTAGGGAGAGTTAAATTTACAAAACCAACCCAGGACCTCTTTTTTTCCTCAAAGAAGTATACTTTTTACATTCAAAAAACTTTTCCATATCTTACCAGGGCTGGGGGCAACCAAATAGAAGTTGATATATGCAGTTATTCAATTATTTTGGCTCCCTAATTTCTTCCTGTAGCATATTTTGAGGTATAGGGTGAAATTCAACAATGTGAGTTTAATTTGTTCCACACTTGCATGTCTTAAATTCTTGAGATGTAAATATCTTTACACAAGAGCATTGTAGATTTAATACATATGGAAATAATCTTCATCTCATTTTAATACACACTTATTCCCAACAAACTGCTAGGCACTGGCAATATAAAATAAGGACAGTTCCAGGTACTTCAGAATCTTTACAATCCAGAGACAGAAAAGCACACAGTTATAGACCAGTTTCATCTCTACTGTGATGGCAAGATGGTAGCGATGGCAGCAAGAAGCACAGGATGGGGATGGTAGTACAGAGAAAGGACACCAACACAGTCTTTGAATGTTGCCTTAGTCCATTCAGGCTGCTAAAACAAAAAACTGTATACTAGGTGGCTTATAAAGAACAGAAATTTATTTCTCACCATCCCGGAGGCTGGCAAGTCCAAGATCAGGATGCTGGCAACTTTAATGTCTGGTGAGAATTTGATTCCTAGTTCAAAGATGGTTGTCTCCTCCCTGTGTCTCAAATGGTGGAAGGGGCAAGAGATCTCTCTGGGGCCACTCTTTTATGGGCACTAATCCCATTCATGAGGGCTGCACCCTCATGACCTAATCACCTCCCAAAGGCCCCACCTCCTAAACCATAACATTGGGGGTTAGGATTTTAACATATGAACTTTGGGGGGACACAAACATTCAGTCTATAGCAAATGTCAGCTGGGAAGAAAACCCAGGAGTGACAGCACCTGAGCATAGCACTGGCATTGGTTTCTTGTGGCTTCCATAATGAAGTAACACAAACTGGGTGGCTTAAAATAACAGAAACTTATTCTCTCACAGTTCTGGAGGTTAGAAGTCTAAAAGCAAGGTGTCGCAGGGCCCTTCTAACACTGAAGGCTCTAGAAAGAAATCCTTCCTTGCTCTTTTCACCTCTGGTGGCATCCTTGGTGCTCCTCAGCTTGTACCTACGTCACTATATCAGTCTCTGCCTACATCGTCATAGCCTTATTCCCTGCATGTGTGTTTGTCTCCAAATCTCCTTCTTCTTGTAAATACACCATTCGTCGGGTTTAGGGTCCACCCTAATCCCTGACCTCATCTTAACTTGATTACATCTGCAATACCCTATTTCCAAATAACACAATCGCAGGTACCTCGGATCAATGTACCTTTGGGGGAAATATAATTCAATCCACAGCAGTCCTGTAGAGAGGGTAGGAGTTAGCCAGGTGAAGAAGAGGATGAATGTGTCCATGAGCAAAGGCATAGAGGTGGGAGGGACTTGGGATCCATAATGGGCTGAACCAAGTCAGGCTTGTGGGCACCCAGTAACCTCCATGCATCACAGCCTCTAGGTAACTACATGACTGTAACCATTTTCTCTTTCTCCTTAATGGAAAGCACACTTTATTTGTCCTTGACCCTTTCCCTTCAGGGAATTTGTAGGCTATTGGTTATTGGCTGGATAGGTAATTAACTGGTTAACCTGATTCTTTTGTGATAGGATCTTAAAACAGGTGCTAGTGAATTAATGTATATACCCCTGTGAGGGTATACATGTATTTTAACAGTACTTTCTGATCTGTTTCAAAGAACTAAAACAGTGATTATAATTAAGTAACAAACAGAGGAGAAGAAATTTTGCTAAAGAATTGCCATTGTGTTTTATAAATCATTTCCTCTGCCAATTATTTCTCCCACCCCAAAACCGCTTCTCAGAGAATCTTCCTCCATCACCCGGGCTGAGTGGGCAACCAGCCCAATTGATGCCTGATCCAAGCTGAGCCAATTAGAGTCTATCCCATAAGAATTTGGATTTGGGACTCAGAGGCTCTGGTGATTCTATGGCAGGCGTAGAACAGTAAATGATGCAAAGTTGAGGCCTGTAGCCATTTTTTTTGGCCTGTCCATCTAAAAACACGAAAAGGCAGTCTATAAGAGAGTAAAATGAAGTGGAAACCTTGAGAAGAAAAAAGGTGAGAACCCATGTAACGTTGGAAAGACCAAGATCTTTTCCAGAGGTGGTTCCATTCTTTTCTGAGACCACAGTGTGCTTCTTGCCATGGAGTCTTTAAACACACACACACAAACACACACACACACACACACACACACAAACACACACACACACACACACCTTTTTCTTAAGCTCACTGGGGTAAGTTTCTGTCCCTTTTAACCAAACAATCCTTAACCTCCTGTACTACCTATGTCTAGAATTGGCTCTGAAGAGGCCCTCAAATCCTGATGTCTTTAGCCATCCTCCACTTACCTTCTTCCTCTTCTGGAATGTAGACCCTCCTCGGCCACTGCCCCTCAAGCCTTCTCTTCCATGCCACATCCACTCTCACCATCTTGTGGAAATGTTAATTCACTTGGAAGAGCAGGATACCTGACTTAGAAGCAAGAACTTTGCAGATGGATAAAGGTCTCCATAGGAAGTCAAACATATTATTTGCGTATTACAAGTATCATGTGTATACTTTTATTTCTTCCCAGAAAAACAATCCTCCTTATTGCTGAAATGAGAAATGACTTTGAAGGCCTAAACCAATGACTTTAGAGTGAATTATTGTCTTACTTTAACCTTCCTTAAGTGAAGTTTGCAAGATTAATTGCAACGTTGAATGTGACTGTATTGAAGCATATTCACTTAGCTTTGGCCTTCTAGAAATATGACATGAGTCATGTCCTACAAACTTAAACCTAAATGGAAACATGGTGAAGTGGTAAATACACACCATCTAAAAGATAAGTAATTTATAAAGAAATTTTTGCATGGATTTCGGGGCTTCACACCTGAGACAAGAACATTTGGACGACGTAAAGGACAAATTGAAATCGCTCTGACAGAGTTGGCTGTCTCAGAACCGCACTAGGATGGTTAAAGTAAATTATGGTTAAAATCTATCTGACAAAAACTATATTTTATGCTGAGGAATCAGCATCATTAAACTGTCATCATGGGGAGAAGTGTTCAGATCCAAAATATCTTAATTTGTAGCATACCGTCCAGTTTCAGATTCCGTTTTCTCTTCTTGAACATTCTTCTCTCAATTTGCAAGTCCAAAGTCCAATTTGATTCATTAGGAACTGGTTCCTTGAGGGAGTCCAGCCTGGGTTAGACCGTATCCAACTGAGTAGCTCTTTTACATGCTCTCTCTACCACCCCGATTCTTCAGTTCTGTCCTCAAATAGTTGGATCTGTTCCCAATCCCTGTGGAGTTGGATTAAGAAGCAGGAAGGCAAGACATATTGGCTGACCTCGTAGGGGATCTCTTTCCCTCCTGATCTATCAGCCACTGGAGGAATTAAGCCAGGTAAACTTGGAGAGCTATAGCTGCTTTAGGAAGCATCTGATTGGCTCCAAGATCTGTGATGGGACTGGAACCTGAGTTCTATGTCTATTCCACTGATACTCTTTACTTTGACTCAGTCTACCCCACCCCATCCCAAGATATAAATAAAAGTAGATAAGCCTCAAGAGAGTAAGTGATGGTAAACTTAATGTTCATTTCCTTCTTTATTCCCAAGAATTAGCACATAGTGGCATTCGGTGGTGTGTATTAGATTGACGAATGATTTTTCTAGAGACTCTTATGACTGTGCTCACCTTCTGTTTCTTTGACCGTTCCTGAATACGGCTGCCTTTCAGATCCTCTCTCAGCATTCTGAACTTGACTAGCCCTGCGTGTCTTCTAGCTCTACTCAGCCCCTAGCCCTCAACTACTCCCAGCTTGGGGCCTCACTGAATCCCATCCAAGCTAAGGGAGATTCCCACAACTGATTCCTCAGGAGCTTTGGGATTATAAGCAGTTTAGTTCAGGGATAATTTATGACTCTGGTTTAAGATAAAATTAGATCAGCCTCAGGCTCAGGGATGGAGAATATGAACAGATGGCTATTCTATTCTATCCTTTTTCATGCTGTTCTTCCATTCTGAGCAGACTAATGTAGTAATCAAGAACAGAAACCAACCACATGATGGAAAAGCATACAAAAGAACTTAATCTTTCTAAGTCCTTCTATTGAAAAGCATACATTTTTGGAAAAATTATAATAGGAGTTAACATGTATTGAGGTCTTACTATAGTCAGGCACTACACCAAAAACTTTACTACAATATTCTCCCCTATAATTAGCACAACAGTAACGAGGTATTATTATCACTCCCCAGTTTTACACATTTGGAAGCTGAGACTCAGAGATTAAGTAACTTACCCAAAGCCTGAGCAGCTACCTTGTACAACTCCATGAGTGCATTGCCACTGAGGTCTAGGTAAGTGGCTCTACACTGCACTCCTCCAGGGGGCGCCATTCATCTAGACTCTAATCTGAATGTGTTCCAGGAGTAGAACAAGGCAGCTGCCCTGCCCACGAAGAAAGGAGCAAAATCGGAGCTTGAACCCAAGTCAGCTTGATTTCAAAACCCAGGCTCATCACCACTAAGCTACACTGAGATAAACATCTGGGTTTTAGAAATATGATCTGTCTTTTTATCAAGCGATTAGAGGGCCAAATGGGGACGTATTCTATTACAGTTGCAGGTGTTAGCCATTTTTGTGTGCAACACAACACAAAGGATCCCAGGTCTTTTGGAGCAGAGCCATTTTAGGCTTAATGACACAGTGGTGGAAACATGTATTTAACCACATCAGAGGCCAGCAGAGATCAGTGGATGCATCCAAAAAATGGTTCATAAGTGATTTGAGCTTATATTGGTTTAGGATAGACTAGGGTGACACCTTTCCCCCTGTTGGGAAAACAATGACAGTCATATTCCCTATCCATTAAGCATTTTTAAAAGCCAAAGTTTATAATGGAAATCCAGAAGGAACACAAAAGCAAAACAAGAGAATGGTTTAGTAATCTATGATGTATCTACTCAATGGAATTGTGTAGCATCACCATGTAAAATACATACATGTGAAAAAACACAGGAAGGGAATACATACACACAAAAATGATAACAATTGTTATATTGGGGTAGTAGCATTATTGTATGTGATTCATTTTGTTGTTTCTACTTTCCATTGGTTCTGTCATATTTACAACTTTTAGAAAGAAAAGCAAAAATGATTTTAAACTGTATTTTGCATACGAGAGAAATATAATTTAACTTTAAACATTTATTTAGCAGCCCAATTTTTCTCCAAAAACAAGAAAAAATCCAATCAGAGTTGTTCATTACACAGACTCATCCCACACTGCTGCAATTTTAAACAATCTAGGTGTGCATAATGGCCAGTTCTTCTAAAGATCACCGCCTTTATAAGCACATCATAAACCACAGATTATCATAATTTATGAAATGTAGTAGAACAATGAGACTATCGTTGCCTTCCTAAGCATCCATGAGGTAAAATATTGGTAATTAGCTTGTACACAATTTGTAAGTTGATTTTTGAAACTGGTGCTTCCTTCAGCATTTGCTTTTTGTTCTGTTTTGTTTAACTCCCACTTTGCAAATATGGAATTGTAGAGTCACAGCCCATCATGTTCTAAAACGAACTGAATTGCCAAGAAGTCCATCTCATAACAAAGGTGACCATTTAAAGACTCACATTGAAAGACAAAAGAAAATTCTTTCTCTTCTTCTGTGATGATTGGCTTTGGTACTGAACACTTGTGGTTTTCAATTAGGATTTTTTAAAAAAATCTGAGTCATAAAAGTAGTGAGCTCAAGTCAAAATGAATCAGTCCCTCAGCCCTGTCAGTAATATATCAAGCTCTCCTTTCTAGTCCTTTTTGGTGGCTTTTCATGCAAATAATTGTTATCGGGAAATGGCAGAGCCTACTGAAGAAAAATGTTTGTCTTCTCTTGACCTCAAGGTCACAGGTAGAGGTAGGAGGGAGCAGAAAATGAGAACTTTACAACAGAAGGTACAGCTGCAGCTGGAATATCAATGTCATTTTAGAAGTTACAGATGTTGCCACCTTCATTTGGATGGCCCTAAACTTGACTGGACTGCAGGTGCACATGTGACTAGGGACATGATGTCAGTGGCCAAGGTTCGACACCAGGTTTTCTCGCTTTCCAACTCTGTGACATGGGGTGTGTTACTCAAATCCTCATCTGTATAAGAGTTGTTACTCAAAAGAAATAAAAGTGTAAAAGTATCTTGTAAAGCACTGACTGTCCTTTCTCTACCTGCACCCTCTTCTAGTACATAATGGCTTGTCTCATCCTCTTTTTTTTTTTGTAAGTAGTTTTCTCAGATTTCCTGTCTTGCTCTGTCATTCTCACTGGCACTTGGCCTCCTGTTTTTGGGTCCCCTTGGTTCTGGCCTCCAGTCAGACTCTCTCCAAGTCCAATTCCCGCTGGCCATTAGCTGTGCACACAACCCTAATTTAGGTGTCCACCTTGACCTTGATACACTTCTCTTCCAGGTTTATGCCTGGCCCTGTGGGACCCTTCTCCCCTCTTTCAACAATTCTCATCCCACTAAGGGACGTGTGGATGGTACCAGTCACCAGGGTGGGAGATTCAAGATGAACAGGTTTATAAGGAAAGAAGGCTGAAAAATACCCAAGCGTGGTTAGACCATGCTGAGTTGGAGATCCTCTGGGACCCCCAAGTAGAGATATTTAGGAGGCTGTTGGAACTAGAGATACAGATTAAGAAATCATAAGCCTGTTGGGGAGAGTGTATCAAATGAGAAGAAGAGTGTAAGGGAGATGCCAAAGTAGGCACCAAAATATGTTCATTGGATTGACTCTGCAAGGTCATGAGTAACCTTAGCAAGAGCAATTTCCAAGGAGAAGTAACAGTAGTTGCAGTCAGATTTCAGGGCGATCAATAAATTGTGGGAGGAATGCATCTTTATAGTCAATTGCCTGCAGCTACCTGGTTTTATGTGCCAGCCAGTCGTGGTGGCAGGAGTGGGAAAACATCCTCATGCTCTTTACAGAAAATGGAAAAGTGATGGTGACAGGACTTAGGCTATTTGGAAAAGCTCACCACGAGATTTGAAAGAAATTTATAATACCTGCCTTATTTGTATTAAACTCTAAAGCATAGCAAACCTATTGAAGACACAGTGATTTTTCTTTTCTTATTTGCAAAACTCAAATAATTCGGATGAAGAAAAACTTTATGGAACTATTCACTCTGAATTGACCAGGAAATAGGAAGATACTAAAGTTTTCATTTTTTTTTGAAAAGTGATGGTTGTATGTGTATATGTGTGGGTATGTATACATATATATGTATATGTATGTGTGCATATATATATATATATATATATATATATATATATAAAATGATGGAGGTGAGACATGGAGGTGTGGAGAGGATAAGTATAAATAGTTGCTATCTCTTTTGAGTCCAATTATATGACATTTCTAAAGGAGCAAGCAATGTGCTATATTCCCAAAGGAGATGAGAACATGGGGCAGAATCTGACATATTTTCTGAAAATATCTCTGCCTGAATTAGAGGGTTGGTGGGTATAACTCTGTCTCTGGGTCACCCACTAGTGAAGAGGGAGACCATCTGGCTTTCCATTAGGAACTGCTAGAAGAGGAAACTGTCAACGTGGTGAGGGGCTGTCTCTGAAATAAACCCAGGCAGCCAGTTCTCTTCTCCTGTATCTTGATGTGGTTTCACTCCATCATCTCTTTTGGAAATCATCAAAATAGTGATACTAAGTTATAACCTTTAACAGTCCAGGAGACTCACCTCCCACAGTCAGGGTTTCTTGCTAATTGAACAGAAAGAACTTAGCAGAAGCTGTGTTTCCTATATTAAAAAAAAAAAAAAATTTGCGTCCCTCCCATCAAGCCTCTTAGATAGCCTCATCCACCAGAGGGCAGAGAGCAGAAGCAAGAAGAACTACAATCCTACAGCCTGTGGAACAAAAACCACATTCACAGAAAGATAGACAAGATGAAAAGGCAGAGGACCATGTACCAAATGAAGGAACAAGATAAAACCCAGGAAAAACAACTAAATGAAGTGGAGATAGGCAACCTTCCAGAAAAAGAATTCAGAATAATGATAGTGAAAATGATCTAGGACCTCAAAAAAACAATGGAGGCAAAGATCGAGAAGATGCACGAAATGTTTAACAAAGACCTAGAAGAATTAAAGAACAAACAGAGATGAACAATACAATAACTGAAATGAAAACTACACTAGAAGGAATCAATAGCAGAATAACTGAGGCAGAAGAACGGATAACTGACCTGGAAGACAGAATGGTGGAATTCACTGCTACGGAACAGAATAAAGAAAAAAGAATGAAAGGAAATGAAGACAGCCTAAGAGACCTCTGGGACAACATTAAATGCAACAACATTCACATTATAGGGGTCCCAGAAGGAGAAGAGAGAGAGAAAGGACCCAAGAAAATATTTGAAGGGATTTTGGTCGAAAACTTCCCTAACGTGGGAAAGGAAATAGCCACCCAAGTCCAGGAAGCGCAGCAAGTCCCATACAGGATAAACCCAAGGAGAAACACACTGAGACACATAGTAATCAAATTGGCAAAAATTAAAGACAAAGAAAAATTATTGAAAGCAGCAAGGGAAAAATGACAAATAACATACAAGGGAACTCCCATAAGGTTAACAGCTGATTTCTCAGCAGAAACTCTACAAGCCAGAAGGGAGTGGCATGATATACTTAAAGTGATGAAAGGGCAGAACCTACAACCAAGATTACTCTACCCCACAAGGATCTCATTTAGATTTGATGGAGAAATCAAAAGCTTTACAGACAATCAAAAGCTAAGAGAATTCAGCACCACCAAACCAGCTCTACAACAAATGCTAAAGGAACTTCTCTAAGTGGGAAACACAAGAGAAAAAATGGATCTACAAAAACGAACCCAAAACAATTAAGAAAATGGTTATAGGAACATACATATCGATAATTACGTTAAACGTGAATGGATAAAGTGCTCCAACCAGAAGACACAGGCTTGCTGAATGGATACAAAAACAAGACCCATCTATATGCTGTCCACAAGAGACCCACTTCAGACCTAGGGACACATACAGACTGAAAGTGAGGGGATGGAAAAAGGTATTCCATGCAAATGGAAATCAAAACAAAGCTGGAGTAGCTATACTCATATCAGATAAAATAGACTTTAAAATAAAGAATGTTACAAGAGACAAGGAAGGACACTACATAATGATCAAGGGATCAATCCAAGAAGAAGACATAACAATTATAAATATATATGCACCCAACATAGGAGCACCTCAATACATAAGGCAACTGCTAACAGCTATAAAAGAGGAAATCGACAATAACACAATAATAGTGGGGGACTTTAACACCTCACTTACACCAATGGACAGATCATCCAAAGTGAAAATAAATAAGGAAACAGAAGCTTTAAATGACACAACAGACCAGATAGATTTAATTGATATTTATAGGACATTCCATCCAAAACCAGCACATTACACTTTCTTCTCAGGTGTGCACGGAACATTCTCCAGGATAGATCACATTATGGGTCACAAGTCAAGCCTCAGTAAATTTAAGAAAATTAAAATCATATCAAGCATCTTTTCTGACTGCAATGCTGTGAGATTAGAAATGAATTACAGGGGAAAAAACGTAAAAAACACAAACACATGGAGGATAAACACTACGTTACTAAATAACCAAGAGATCACTGAATAAATCAAAGAGGAAATCAAAAAATACCTAGAGACAAATGACAATGAAAACACGATGATCCAAAACCTATGGGATGCAGCAAAAGCAGTTCTAAGAGGGAAGTTTATAGCTATACAAGCCTACCTCAAGAAACAAGAAAAATCTCAAATAAACAATCTAACCTTACACCTAAAGGAACTAGAGAAAGAAGAACAAACAAAACCCAAAGTTAGCAGAAGGAAAGAAATCATAAAGATCAGAGCAGAAATAAATGAAATAGAAACAAAGAAAACAATAGCAAAGATCAATAAAACTAAAAGCTAGTTCTTTGAGAAGACAAACAAAATTGATAAACCATTAGCCAGACTCATCAAGAAAAAGAAGGAGAGGACTCAAATCAATAAAATTAGAAATGAAAAAGGAGAAGTTACAACAGATACCGCAGAAATACAAAGCATCCTAAGAGACTACTACAAGCAACTCTGTGCCAATAAAATGGACAACCTGGAAGAAATGGACACATTCTTAGAAAGGTATAAACTTCCAAGACTGAACCAGGAAAAACAGAAAATATGAACAGACCAAGCACAAGTAATGAAATTGAAACTGTGATTAAAAATCTTCCAACAAACAAAAGGCCAGGACCAGATGGCTTCACAGGTGAATTCTATCAAACATTTAGAGAAGAACTAACACCCATCCTTCTCAAACTCTTCCAAAAAACTGCAGAGGAAGGAACACTCCCAAACTCATTCTGTGAGGCCACCATCACCCTGATACCAAAACCAGACAAAGATACTACAAAAAAAGAAAATTACAGACCAATATCACTGATGAATATAGATGCAAAAATCCTCAACAAAATACTAGCAAACAGAATCCAACAACACATTAAAAGGATCATACACCATGATCAAGTGGGATTTATCCCAGGGATGCAAGGATTCTTCAATATATGCAAATCAATCAATGTGATACACCATATTAACAAATTGAAGAAGAAAAACCATATGATCATCTCAATAGATGCAGAAAAAGCTTTTGACAAAATTCAACACCGATTTATGATAAAAACTCTCCAGAAAGTGGGCATGGAGGAAACCTACCTCAACATAATAAAGGCCATATACGACAAACCCACAGCAAACATCATTCTCAATGGTGAAAAACTGAAAGCATTTCCTCTAAGATCAGGAACGAGACAAGGATGTCCACTCTCACCACTATTATTCAACATAGATTTGGCAGTTCTAGCCACAGCAATCAGAGAAGAAAAAGAAATTAAAGGAATACAAATTGGAAAAGAAGAAGTAAAACTGTCACTGTTTGCAGATGACATGATACTATACATAGAGAATCCTAAAAATGCCACCAGAAAACTACTAGAGCTAATCAATGAATTTGGTAAAGTTGCAGGATACAAAATTAATGCACAGAACTGTCTTGCATTCCTATACACTAATGATGAAAAATCTGAAAGAGAAATTATGGAAACAGTCCCACTTACCATTGCAACAAAAAGAATAAAATACCTAGGAATAAACCCACCGAAGGAAACAAAAGACCTGTATGCAGAAAACTAAAAGACACTGATGAAAGAAATTAAAGATGATACCAACAGGTGGAGAGATATACCATGTTCTTGGATTGGAAGAATCAATATTGTGAAAATGACTATACTACCCAAAGCAATCTACAGATTCAATGCAATCCCTATCAAATTACCAGTGGAATATTGTATGGAACTAGAACAAAAAATCTTAAAATCTGTATGGAGGCACAAAAGACCCCGAATAGCCAAAGCAGTCTTGAGGGAAAAAAATGGAGCTGGAGGAATCAGACTCCCTGACTTCAGACTATACTACAAAGCTACAGTAATCAAGACAATATGGTACTGGCAGAAAAACAGAAACATAGATCAATGGAACAAGATAGAAAGCCCAGAGATAAACCCACGCACCTATGGTCAACTAATCGATGACAAAGGAAGCAAAGATATACAGTGGAGAAAAGACAGTCTCTTCAATAAGTGGTGGTGGGAAAACTGGACAGCTACATGTAAAAGAATCAAATTAGAACACTCCCTAACACCATACACAAAAATAAACTCAAAATGGATTAGAGACCTAAATGTAAGACCGGACACTATAAAACTCTTAGAGGAAAACATAAGAAGAACACTCTTTGACATAAATCACAGCAAGATCTTTTTTGATCCATCTCCTAGAATAATGGAAATAAAAACAAAAATAAACAAATGGGACCTAATGAAACTTCAAAGCTTTTGCACAGCAAAGGAAGCCATAAACAAGATGAGAAGACAACCCTCAGAATGGGAGAAAATATTTGCAAACGAATCAACAGACAAAGCATTAATCTCCAAAATATATAAACAGCTTATGCAGCTCAATATTAAAGAAACAAGCAACCCAATCCAAAAATGGCAGAAGACCTAAATAGACATTTCTCCAAAGAAGACGTACAGATGGCCGAGAAGCACATGAAAAGCTGCTCAATGTCACTAATTATTGGAGAAATGCAAATCAAAACTACAATGAGGTATCACCTCACACCAGTTAGAATGGGCATCATCAGAAAATCTACAAACAACAAATGCTGGAGAGGGTGTGGAGAAAAGGGAACCCTCTTGCACTGTTGGTGGGAATGTAAATTGATACAGCCACTATGGAAAACAGTATGGAGGTTCCTTAAAAAACTAAAAATAGAATTACCATATGATCCAGCTATCCCACTACTGGGCATATACCCAGAGAAAACCATAATTCAAAAAGACACATGCACCCCAATGTTCATTGCAGCACTATTTACCATAGCCAGGTCATGGAAGCAACCTAAATGCCCATCGACAGACGAATGGATAAAGAAGATGTGGTACATATATACAATGGTATATTACTCGGCCATAAAAAAGAACGAAATTGAGTCATTTGTTGAGACGTGGATGGATCTAGAGACTGTCATACAGAGTGAAGTAAGTCAGAAAGAGAAAAACAAATATCGTATATTAACGCATGTATGTGGAACCTAGAAAAATGGTACAGATGAACCGGTTTGCAGGGCGGAAGTTGAGACACAGATGTAGAGAACAAACGTATGGACAACAAGGGGGGAAAACCACGGTGGGTTGGGGATGGTGGTATGCTGAATTGGGCGATTGGGATTGACATGTATACACTGATGTGTATAAAATTGATGACTAATAAGAACCTGCAGTATAAAAAAACAAAAAAAACAAATGAAAATAACCAATTTTAAAAAAAATTTTTGTTTTATTTATATTGCAGTATAGTTGATTAACAATGTTATGTTAGTTTCAGGTGTACAGCAAAATGATTCAGTTATATTAATACATATACATGTATCCTTTTTCAGTTCTTTTCCCATTTAGGTTATTACAGAATACTAAGCACAGTTCCCTGTGCTATACAGTAGGTCCTTGTTGGTTATCTATTTTAAATATAGTAGTGTGTATCTTTTAATCCCAACCTCCTAATTTATCCCTGCCCCACAGTTCCCCCCGTGGTAGCCATAAGTTCATTCTCTAAGTCTGTGAATCTGTTTCTGTTTTGTAAATAAGTTCATTTGTATCATAAGAAAAAAACAAAACAATTTTAAATGCAAATTAAGTGCTTTGTTCTTTTCAAGAGTCTGGATATCACTTATTGCAACGTTCTGTGTAAAGGTTCAGTGAGAATAATTATTAAAACCCTTCCTGTGAGGGAAGTATAGCAAAGAAGTTTCCAGTTTTTACAGAGTGCTGCCCAATAAGGTTGATTACACAATTTATGCTTATTTACATGAGACAAAAAAAGTTCCTAGGTAAGTTACATAGAAGGGAGGCATTGTTAACCTGCTTCATCGGTTCTGGAGTTGCTCCATCCAAACTCTCTTGTTTTTGTGTGGGTGCCCAGAGATGTTGAGAGGGACACTTCCCCCTTAGAGTATGGCTTCATAAAATCTAGGGGCACAGAGAGGCATCAAGACTGGTAGGTGACCTCTGTAGAGGTGCTAGGTGATGACACACACACACTAAGGGGACAACAGACAAGGTCCCCGGGCACAGATTGTCCATGCTTGCAAAAATGATTGTCATGCTTGCAAAAATGAAGTGGTGCTAAGGGTGATGACTCCCTCTCTCCCCTCTCTGAGTGTTTGAACACTGCCCCTCGTGGTGTCCTTTGTGGCTTCATGCCATCCTTGGGATGCAGGAGACTCAGCAATATTGCCCATGAGGTATTACACCTAGTACTTGCCCACCTAGAAGTCCTTTCTTCTCTAGGGTGGCCCAGCTCTCCTCTTTACCTTCTGCCCCACCCTAGCCCGAGGGAATATTTTCTACCCTGGAAGGAACCTTCCACTTTCCTGTCTCCCTTTAAAAACATTTTTTCTGGGACTTCCCTGGTGGTGCAGTGGTTGAGAATCCACCTGTCAATGCAGGGGACACGGGTTCGAGCCCTGGTCCGGGAAGATCCCATATGCCATGGAGCAACTAAGCCCGTGCACCACAACTACTGAGCCTGTGCTCTAGAGCCCAGGAGCCACAACTGCTGAGCCTACATGCCACAACTACTAAAGCCCACGCACCTAGAGCCCATGCTCCACAACAAGAGAAGCCACCACAATGAGAAGACTGCACACTGCAATGAAGAACAGCTCCCACTCGCTGCAACTAGAGAAAGCCCGCACGCAGCAACGAAGACCCAATGCAGCCATAAATAAATAAATAAAATTAAAAACAAAAAAAAATTTTTGTCTACAGATACAAATCCTTTTTCTTTTAAGCCTTCTGTGCAGAAAAAATAAAAATAATCCTTCTCATCAAACCCAGAGCTTTAGTCAATCAAAGTTAGTTCCCCTTTTTGCAGAGGACAAAGACAGCTTAAACTTGAAACCCTTCAAAAACAGTCAAGAGGGCTTCCCTGGTGGCACAGTGGTTGAGAATCTGCCTGCCAATGCAGAGGACACGGGTTCGAGCCCTGGTCTGGGAAGATCCCACGTGCTGCAGAGCAACTAAGCCCGTGAGCCACAACTACTGAGCCTGCGCGTCTGGAGCCTGTGCCCCACAACAAGAGAGGCCGCGACAGTGGAAGGCCCGCGCACCGCGATGAAGAGTGGCCCCTGCTTGCCACAACTGGAGAAAGCCCTCGCACAGAAACGAAGACCCAACACAGCCAAAAATAAAAAATAAATAAATTAAAACAAAAAAAACAAAAACAAAAACCAAAAAACATGTAGGGAAAAAAAAAACTAAAACAGTCAAGAAAGGCAGGAAAAACAAACCAGCTAATTGCCATATGAAAGTGGCTTGTTTATATTCTGCCAAAGTCGCAAAAATCTCATGTTTATGTTTTGTCAGAGTTTTAGTCAATGGTAGACCCAGAGCAACAGCTTATTTAGGAAAAAATGGGCACATTACTGAAAAACCTACCTAAACTGATTGGTTTTGTGCAGGCCAATGTGCAGGTTATGGATTCCTCATTTCCCTTTACAACTCACAGGCAGGCATTGTGCTGGCTTTCTTGATTTTGTGGATTTGAGTTAAAGGCCTCTGTTTGACTCACCCCTGCTGTCTTTTCACATCAAGATGTTAAAATGCCAGATTTGGAGCTACTTAGCCTTGGTACGCCTGTTTCATTCACTAAGGAGTTCAAAGGTTTGTGCAGGAAGGATCAAATCCTATTTAGACTAGACCATGAAATATGAGTGCTGCATGGAAGAGACTTCATCTGGGGTATCCACCTGCTTTAATATTGATTCAATAGCGAAATTAATCTTTAATGTTTCAAAAGTCAACATTTGATTTTAATAGTAGGAGCAGCCTGGATCCCAGTGAGCTCTCTCTCCTATGTGTGCTCTGTTTGCAACTGACACACTTTCCTTTCATAGGTCAGTGCACGTGGTTCATTGGAGGCAGCCATCAAGGAAGAAAGAAATAACTCATTTCACTTTGATTGTTTCACAAATTTATCAAGACTGTATTTGCGTTGTTGAGTAGAATAAAAGGGTTACCATTTTTCAAAACTCAGGGAACTGGATTACCATCCTCAATACTCTTGCTTTTGGGGGTTTCTTTTTTCCTCTCTGCCCCTTCCACCAAAATTTTTCCCAGGTATATCTATGCTTCACTCAAATATCAATTTACCAGTCAGACTTTCCCTGACTACCTCCAGGGTTAAATGAGAAAATAATTTAGGAGGCTATTGAACTAGCCCAGACAGGATACACCAGTGTAACCCAACTAGGGTGGTAACACTAGAGGTGGAGAAGTGGAAAGAATCAGGGTACATAAATGTTTGTTGGAATGAATGGGTAACACTTTCCATTTGTTGAACATTTGCTACGTGTCAGACATGGTGCCAGGTGTTTTATACATATTGCCTTATTTACCTTATTTACCCTTAAAGTAACTTTAAGGAAGAGGTGTGATATCTCCATTGCATAAATGACGAAGTTGACCCTTTTGGAGATTCAGTAACATACCACAAGTCACACATAATTGTTGGGGTTGCTATTTGGATTCAGGTCTGTTTGATGAGAGCAAGAGAGAGAGAGAGAGCAAAAGGTATACCTATGTATCTATACAGAGAGACACAGATGTATAGGTCTACCTAAATCTGTGATGGTTAATTTTATGTGCCAACTTAAGAACGTGCTTTTGGATACGATTAACATTTAAATTGGTGAACTTTGAGAAGCAGATTGCCTTCCATCATGTAGGTGGGCCTCATCTAATCAGTTGAAGCCCTTAATAGAATAAAAAGATTGGCCTCCTGGAGCAGGAGGGAATTCTCCAGCAGATCACCTTCAGACTTCATCCGCACCATAGGCTGTCCTGAGTCTCAAGCCTGTTGGGCCATACTGTGGATTTGGACTTCCCATCCTCCATAATCATGTGAGCTACTTCCTTAAAATAAATCTCTTTCCTAAGGTTGGCTAGGAGTTGATATTAAGGACTCTGGATGACTGGAACATGGATGTTCACTATGCTATCCTTTTTACCTTTGTATATGTTTGAAATTTCCCAAAGTAAAAAGATTTTTTTTGTTGTTGTTTTTATTTAGTCACCATTTTGGGTGATTTTGATTTTCGCCTTATTCTTTTTTGTCTTTGCCAAATTTTTCATCATGGTAGTGATTTACTTTAAATGATGGGGAGAATACTTTTAGGCAAGGAATAAAAGAAAAAATTTAGTCTCTTTATCAGAGACTAAAAAATCTCTTTCCATATATATGTATGCATACAGACACACACACACACACACACACACACACACACACACCTTATTCATTCTGTTTCTCTGGATAACCCTGACTAATGCAATATCTATCTATCTATCTATCTATCTATCTATCTATCTATCTATCTATCTACCTATCTATCACAAGAGAGGGAAATGTACAATTGAGAGAGCTAGGACAAAGGGATGATTGTGACATTGAAATTAGAGGTCACCAGCCATGGGAATAACTACTGTCATGATGTATGGGAGAAAATGACCATTTAAAATGTTTATCTTTTGTTTGATGGTTTTCTTTCCTGGACACAGATGATTTTCAGTTTCGAACATAGTCTCTATATGATAAACTAGTTAGATTACCTTATATATTGTATACGTATTTTTATACAAATTTGCCAGACACTCATTTGCGTACACACACACGCACACACACACACAGTCTTGGCCAAGAATACCCATCTGATTCTGTAGACTTGAGGGGCATTGCTGCCCTCTATTACTTCTAGGGTAACACAGAATGATCATGGCAGCTCAACCTAATAAGGTAGACATTCCTTTATTGAAGAGAGAGCCATGGCAGAAGGAACATTTTCTTATTTCGCAAACAACATCTTTGTTCTAGTGGTAAGGACACTAAGATGCCTCCCTCTAAGAACTTGCGAGGTTACACTGTGATGGCCCAGCTGGTAAGGCAAAACAGAGCCTGGCAAACGACAAAAAATGCATTTCAGCCCTTCTAGCTCAAGTGGCTCCAGCTCTAGGATGATACGAAAGGGAGTCAGTAAAAGGATAGTAAAAGACTGAAAATGTCATGGTGACATTATCTTTTGGAAATACCAGACTATCAGTTAAAGTGCTGCTTCCCAGTGATACAGTTTGCAGGATTTGTGGCTGAAATTTGTGGGTTGTCTGTTGCAGTTCACAGAAGATGCTTTACTGAGAGTTTTGTGGGGAAAACTCCCCCCACCCCTGACTCAGCAGGAATTGTGTCTAGTTGTGCATTCTGTGTACATCCTAGCTCAATTTATAGTGTTGGTAAATGGCAATAAATTGAGGACCTGTGACAACTAATTGCCTTTAGTTACAGAAAGAAGTTTTAGAGTGAAAACACATGTGCCTAAAGCTTCATGTTTTCTGTGAAGAGTATCATTGATTTTTATAGGACTACAGAGCATACTTGAAGTAGCAAAGATTTGAATTTCTTTTTCTGAGATTTATAAGAACTTCATCAATTGTGTAGATCCCCTAGCCACATACAGAATGTGGAAATACAGGTATATTTTTGCTAAATGATATAGATGCCTTCCAGGAAATTCAGCTTTAAAGCTAATACCATTTCCCTTGAATGTCCTTTAAAAGTTAGGGATGATTTCCCAAAGGGGCAAAATCTTCTAACAATCTTAACTGCAAACTTTTAATGAAATAGTGGATAGCCCAGTGGCACAATAAAATTTGGAGTACACTAAATATTTTGATGTTAGGTTGTTAGCGCCAATTCAAGAACTCAGTTTTTCCTTGTATTTTCCTAACTTTTACCCAATATCATCATTTCTTCCCTCAACTCATCTTCTCCAGTACCACAGATATTTTTCCTAATTATCATAACCACCCTTACTGTCCTTATTTTCATGTCATTCTTTATTTATTAATAAAGAGTTACTGGTAGACAAACACAGTGGAGGAATGTAGATAAAGAAACAGTGCTCTACCCTCCAGGGGCTTACAATCTATAGAGGAGTGTATAGTTGCTAATAATAATACTGTGGCACTTCACAGTATTACAAAATATGTTAATATAAATTATCTCTTTTAAGCTTTCAACAAATTCTTAAACAGTAGGTAGGTTAGGTATTTTTTTTGAAGTATAGTTGATTTACAAATATTATATAAGTTATAAGTGTACACTATAGTGAGTCACAATTTTAAAGGTTATATTTCATTTATAGTTATTATAAAATATTGGCTATATTCCCTGTTTTGTACAATATATCCGTGTAACTTATTTCATACATAATAGTTTGTACCTCTTAATCCCTTACCCCTATATTGCCCCTCCCCCCTTCCTTCTCCCATTGGTAACCACTAGTTTGTTCTCTATATCTGTGAATCTGCTTCTTTTTTGTTATATTCACTAGTTTATTGTATTTTTTTAGATTCCACATATAAGTGATATCATACAGTATTTGTCTTTCCCTGTCTAACTTATTTCACTTAGCATAATGCCCTCCAAGTCCATCCTTGCTGTTGCAAATGGCAAGCTTTCATTCTTTTTTATGTATATATATATTTATGTGCGTGTGTGTGTGTGTGTGTATATATATATATATATATATATATATACACACCACATCTTCTTTCTCCATTCATCTGTTGATGGACATTTAGGTTGCTTCCATATCTTGGCAATTATAAATAATGCTGCTATGAACACTGGGGTGTGTGTATGTTTTGTGGGTTTTTTATATATGCCCAGAAGTAGAATTGCTGGATTATATAGTAGTTCTATTTTTAGTTATTTGAGAAACCTCCATACTGTCTTCCACAGAGGCTTCACCAATTTACATTCCCACCAACAGTGTACGAGGGTTCCCCTTTCTCCACATCCTTAACAACATTTGTTATTTGTGTTCTTTTTGATGATAGCCTTTCTGACGGGTGTGAGGTGATATCTCACTGTGGTTTTGATTTGCATTTGCCTGATGACTAGCGATGTTGAGCATCTTGGCCATCTGCATGTCCTCTTTGGAAAAATGTCTATTCAGATCTTCTGCCCATTCTTAATCAGGTTGTTTGTTTTTCAGTGTTGGTAGGTTAGGTATTTTTATGCCCCTTAAACTCATAGAAGTGAAGTGACCTGCCCAGTCCTTGCCCAGCTCCTTGATGGAGCATGTGCTGTGTTCTTTTCATGATGCTATGTTACACCTAGCTGTGATGGTCACTTGTGTCAACTTGAATTGTCCAAAGGATGTCCAGATGTGTGGTTAAACATTATTTCTGAATTGGTGGACTGAGTACAGCAGAAGATTCCCCAAAAGAGGTGGACATCCTCCATTCTATTGAGGATCAGAATAGAGGGAAAAGGCAGATGAAGGTTGAAATCACTCTGCCCTACTGATTGAGCTGGGACATTGATCTTCTCCTGCTCTCACCACTCTTAGATCTCAGGCCTTCAGACCCAGACTGCATCTACAGCATTGGCTGTCCTGGGTCTCCAGCTTAGAGATAGCAGATCTCAGCCTCCAGAACTGTATGAGGCAGCACTTATTTTATACATATATAAAAAATATATATATATATGCTATTGGTTCTCCTTTTCTTGAGAACTCTGATACACTAACAAAGCTTTTTCTTTAACACAGAACTCTATATTTCTCTTTTAGTATAGTCCATATCTAATAGAGCAATTATTCATACCACATGTAGCTGGTAGATGCTACTCCATCTAAAATCTAGAGGTTCTCAACCACATATCATGTCACTGTTGTATTCTAGTCAGTTGAATTGGACCCCACGATAATAAAATGAAACAGAGCTAGTTTTTCTCTCATTATGTCAACCTTCTCTCTGTAGTGGAAAAAAAAAAAAGAGTTGAAGCAAATAGAAAGAGAATTTCATATAAACCTACCTAGGCATGTGGGATGATGCATGATAATATCTTTTCTCAATGTAGTGAAGCAGAATAAGCATTGAGAACCATCATATTATACGATAGTTCTATCCTTACAGCTCTCAGATTTTAAAATGCAAATTATATACAATTAATTCCCTACTTGCTCAATGTAGAGAAAATTGAGGTTGTCTCAACAACATCCATACTACATTTTCACCCATTTTGTGGCTGAGTTTAGATGTAATTTATCTCTCCACCCACCCCTGTACAGATGGACTCTGATGACCTTATCCCATCAGAGAAGGCATGCCCTCCGTCAGTGTGATTGATAAAGAATGGTCCAATTAAACCAAAGGTCAGGACTCTTATTTGATTGTGAAGAGAAAATTCTTACTTCTCCAGTTTTCCTGTCCCCTGACCCCACAACCCACAGTTAATATGAAGCATGAAAGACATTGTTGTTAAAAGCCATATGAAAACCATGGAAGAAACCACCAACACAGAGCAGAGCAGATCTGAGCAAACTGCAGAAAATGGGCCCAGAGTCTTAGCTAGGCTCTGCCTGAAATCCACCCTACCTCTGGACTTTTCTGTTTCTACATCAATAAATTGCTCTAATTATTTAAGTTTCTATCTTTGGGTTTTGTTATTTGCAACCAATAGTATCCTCACTGAAACAATCTGTTGAGAATACGTTATTAGGAAGGAAGGATTCCAGAGCTGAATATTATTTATAAATATTAACTCATCTAGGACAAGATAAAATGTTCCTGTATATTCATTTAAAAAAAAAAACAAATAAAAAGGATATATAAATGTTTTATGGACCTTCAAAAGTGAAAATTTCAAGAAGATTTTAATTAGGTGCCGCTTCCTTAAATACCAAAAAGAAGATTATCTCTAAGAAAACAAGATTCTACGCAGCAGGAGACTTTATTGCTCAGTATTTGCACATCAATCCCACTGAAAAATGAACACTTAGGTCCATCTTGGTAGCCTAATCACTGTACAAATTGGTGTACTTATGAAATGATTGATTTTCTGCCACCTCGGGGGATAATATTCTGCAATAGCTATTCACAAGCGAATGCCCTTCACACCATGTTTAGCTTTCTTATGAAGAGAGTCACTCATTAGGTTAAGTAAGAATTACTATTTTCCTAAAAACTATGATTATATAAAAATTCTGATCATGGATAGGCCCTTGATTAAAAATTCAAGAAAGGTACAAATAACACATGCAGATGATGTTCAAGCTCGTGCTACCGTTAATGTCAAAATGATTCTAATCAACTAGGAAACCTAAGTCTAATCCACAACCATCTTTTAGCTCATATTTGAACTGCAAACAATGGCTGTATTGGCAAATGTATTACAAATTGTGCTTTGATGTCATATGATAGATGGGTAGGAGTCACTAGGCCATTGTCTATCCAAAATATCTCTCTGGCTGTGAATGACACAACTATGAGTAAGACGAGATTCACATCACACCTCCTCCCCTCTTCCCAATCTGGAAGTGGACTTGCTCTGTGTACTATTTCTGCCTCTGTATCTTGAAGCACAAAGACAGAAGAGCAGAGACATCCTCTGAAGGAAAGTTGTTTGGCTAGAACTCTTTATTCTTGATATTCTGTCTACCTGAAAAATGCATCTTCAGCTGCAAACCTACACAAGAATTTCTGTATGCAAGTAATTCCCATCAGACTATATAAACCAGCTGAAAATAAATCTTTTAACTGTGGTCTAAACTAATGTATTGTTTAGGGTACATGAATCATTTATATTCAAAGATAATATTCCCCAATACAATTAAGTTTTATCTGTTTATAAGAAGTCAGGATTTCTGAGTTTGGTGAGATTTTTGTTGGTTCCCATTATTATATGGATCTGAAATTGGCTTTGGCTAAATCTTAAACTCTTTGGAAATCAGATCGTTTATCTGTAAAATGAAATGTTTCGCATGATGATCACTGAGATTACTTTCAGTTTTAAATAACAAAGGGAATAACAGTAGCATAAACAACGAAGTCCCCATCCCAATGATTCTACTAAACACAGTGGTAAAATGTATAAAGACTGGTATTCAGTCTTGTTGTAACCACATTCAGCAGCTCTGTGATTACTAATAGTCTGAAGTAGATTGATCATCCAAGATTTTACATCTTATGGGTAGTTTAGGAATTAATTTAGGACCAGCAGAATCCTCCATCCCTCTTCAGAGACAGGGACAACAAAGGGATACCACTTCATCTAATCACTCCTGGCACAGAAGGGAGTGTCCAGAACAATCCAGTAAGTAAATTAAACAGGCAGGTGACATTCCTAATAGGTCATTTTTGCTAAGGCTGTAGCTCTTTAGTTGGTGATGGCAGCCCTATCCAAGTAGTGGGGTTAAGGAAGAAAGCATTCCAAAAGGAGAAATTGAAACACATTTGTTGGGTCTATTTATAGCCTCAGGCATTGCCACCAAATTGAAACCATCCAGAGACTGTTTTTCTTTTTCTTTTTTCTTTCTTTTTGACTGAGGAATTATTTAGATTTCAGAGCAATTCAATAGAAGCTTGACTTTGAAACAATAACAAAATCAAAACCAATACCAATTTCGGAATGAACTGTTGCATTTCCTCTAGCTATAAAGCTTCAATGCTCCATTATGGGGGGTGGAGAAGGAGGGAAAGGGGGGGGTGGATTGTTTTAACTAGATTTGATTTTCATACAGTATCCTGATTCGTTATCCAACATTTGTCTTCCTCTAAGTTTGTGCATCTTAGTTATATAATGTTTGTTCCATGATCTTTCTAAATAGTACCATAAGAAAAGTCATCTGCATCCATACTGAAGGAACTTCAAGCACAGAATGCATTTTTTTTTTAAAGGAACTCCTTTATTTATTTATTTTTGGCTGTGTTGGGTCTTCGTTTCTGTGTGAGGGCTTTCTCTAGTTGCGGCATGCGGGGGCCACTCTTCATCGCGGTGCGTGGGCCTCTCACTATCGCGGCCTCTCTTGTTGTGGAGCACAGACTCCAGACGCGCAGGCTCAGTAGTTGTGGCTCACGGGCCTAGTTGCTCCACGGCATGTGGGATCTTCCCAGACCAGGGCTTGAACCCGTGTCCTCTGCATTGGCAGGCAGATTCTCAACCACTGCGCCACCAGGGAAGCCCCAGAATGCATTTTATATTTTTTAAAAATCATCTAATACAGCAAGCTTTCTAAAAGTGGAATGGTATTACTCATTCATTCAATGTGTATTTATTGAGGACCAACTCTGTACCAAGCCTAGTGCTAGCCACTGGAGATATATATATATCTCCAATATATATATAACAATACAGACCGGATCCCAATTCTCATGGAGTTTACAGACTAATAGGGAAGACAGACATTCAACAAGCAAATCCACCACAGTGTGAGAGGTGTTATAACAAGTAATGAACAGACTGCTGCAAGAACAAAGAAGGCCCCTCTATCCCAATCTGAAATCAGGGAGGCTTCCCTAAAAAAGTGACACCTGATGGAGGACTTCAAGATGGCGGAGGAATAAGACGTGGAGATCACCTTCCTCCCCACAGATACATCACAAATGCATCTACATGTGGAACAACTCCTACAGAACACCTACTGCATGCTGGTAGAAGACCTCAGACTTCCCAAAAGGCAAGAAACTCCCCACGTACCTGGCCGTGTGGCTGACAGAGTATTTGGTGCTCCGGCCAGGTGTCAGGCCTATGCCTCTAAGGTGGGACAACCGAGTTCAAGACATTGGTCCACCAGAGACCTCCTGGCTCCACATAATAGCAAACGGTGAAAGCTCTCCCAGAGATCTCCATCTCAACACTAAGACCCAGATCCACTCAACGACCAGCAAGCTACAGTGCTGGACACCCTACTCCAAACAACTAGCAAGACAGGAACACAACCCCACCCATTAGCAGAGAGGCTGCCTAAAATCATAATAAGGTCATAGACACCCCAAAACACACCACCAGACATGGTCCTGCCCACCAGAAAGACACGTCCAACCTCATCCACCATAACACAGGCACTAATCCCCTCCACCAGGAAGCCTACACAACCCACTGAACCAACCTTAGCCACTGGGGGCAGACACCAAAAACAACGGGAACTACGAACCTGCAGCCTTCGAAAAGGAGACCCCAAACACAGTAAGTTAAGCAAAATGAGAAGACACAGAAACACACAGCAGATGAAGGAGCAAGGTAAAAACCCACCAGACCAAACAAATGAAGAGGAAATAGGCAGTCTACCTGAAAAAGAATTCAGAGTAATGATAGTCAAAATGATCCAAAATCTAGGAAATAGAATGGAGAAAATACAAGAAACATTTAACCAGGACCTAGAAGAACTAAAGGCAAAAAAAAAAAATGATGAACAACACAATAAATGAAATTAAAAATTCTCCAGAAGGAATCTATAGCAGAATAACTGAGGCAGAAGAACGGATAAGTGATCTGGAAGATAAAATAGTGGAAATAACTACTGCAGAGCAGAATAAAGAAAAAAGAATGAAAAGAATTGAGGACAGTCTCAGAGACTTCTGGGAAAACATTAAACGCACCAACATTTGAATTATAGGGGTCCCAGAAGAAGAAGAGAAAAAGAAAGGGACTGAGAAAGTATTTGAAGAGATTACAGTTGAAAACTTCTCTAATATGGGAAAGGAAATAGTCAATCAAGTCCAGGAAGCACAGAGAGTCCCATACAGGATAAACCCAAGAAGAAACATATTAATCAAACTATCAAAAATTAAATACAAAGAAAAAATATTAAAAACAGCAAGGGAAAAACAACAAATAACATACAAGGGAATCCCCATATGGTTAACAGCTGACCTTGCAGCAGAAACTCTGCAAGCCAGGAAGGAGTGGCAGGACATATTTAAAGTGATGAAGGAGAAAAACCTACAACCAAGATTACTCTACCCAGCAAGGATTTCATTCAGACTCAACAGAGAAATTAAAACCTTTAGAGACAAGCAAAAGCTAAGAGAATTCAGCACCGCCAAACCAGCTTTACAACAAATGCTAAAGGAACTTCTCTAGGCAGGAAACACAAGAGAAGGAAAAGACCTACAATAACAAACCCAAAACAATTAAGAAAATGGGAATAGGAACATACATATCGATAATTACCTTAAATGTAAATGGATTAAATGCTCCAACCAAAAGACATAGACTGGCTGAATCGATACAAAAACAAGACCCACTGTCTATAAGAGACCCACTTCAGACCTAGGGACACATACAGACTGAAAGTGAGGGGATGGAAAAAGATATTCCATACAAATGGAAATCAAAAAGCTGGAGTAGCAATTCTCATATCAGACAAAATAGACTTTAAAATAAAGATTATTACAAGAGACAAAGAAGGACACTACATAATAATGAAGGGATCAATCCAAGAAGAAAATATAACAATTGTAAATATTTATGCACCCAACATAGGAGCACCTCAATACATAAGGCAAATGCTAACAGCCATAAAAGGGGAAATCGACAGTAACACAATCATAGTAGGGGACTTTAACAGCCCACTTTCACCAATGGACAGATCATCCAAAATGAAAATAAATAAGGAAACACAAGCTTTAAATGATACATTAAACAAGATGGACTTAATTGATATTTATAGGACATTCCATCCAAAAACAACAGAATACACTTTCTTCTCAAGTGCTCATGGAACATTTGCCAGGATAGATCATATCTTGGGTCACAAATGAAACCTTGATAAAATTTAAGAAAATTGAAATCGTATCAAGTATCTTTTCCGACCACAACACTATGAGAATACATATCAATTACAGGAAAAAATCTGTAAAAAAATACAAACACATGGAGGCTAAACAACACACTACTTAATAACCAAGAGATCACTGAAGAAATCAAAGAGGAAATCAAAAAATACCTAGAAACAAATGACAATGAAAACATGACAATCCAAAACCTATGGGATGCAGCAAAAACAGTTCTAAGAGGGAAGTTTATAGCAATACAATCCTACCTAAAGAAACAAGAAACATCTCAAATAAACAACCTAACCTTACACCTAAAGCAATTAGAGAAAGAAGAACAAAAAAACCCCCAAAGTTAGCAGAAGGAAAGAAATCATAAAGATCAGATCAGAAGTAAATGAAATAGAAACAAAGAAAACAATAGCAAAGATCAATAAAACTAAAAGCTGGTTCTTTGAGAAGATCAACAAAATTGATAAACCATTAGCCAGATTCATCAAGAAAAAAAGGGAGTATACTCAAATCAATAGAATTAGAAACGAAAAAGGAGAGGTAACAACTGACACTGCAGAAATACAAAGGATCGTGAGAGATTACTGCAAGCAACTCTATGCCAATAAAATGGACAACCTGGAAGAAATGGACAAATTCTTAGAAAAGCACAGCCTTCCGAGACTGAACCAGGAAGAAACAGAAAATATAAACAGACCAATCACAAGTACTGTAATTGAGACTGTGATTAAAAATCTACCAACAAACAAAAGCCCAGGACCAGATGGCTTCACAGGTGAGTTCTATCAAACGTTTACAGAAGAGCTAACACCTATCCTTCTCAAACTCTTCCAAAATATAGCAGAGGGAGGAACACTCCCAAACTCATTCTATGAGGCCAACATCACCCGATACCAAAACCAGACAAAGATGTCACAAAGAAAGAAAACTACAGGCCAATATCACTGATGAATATAGATGCAAAAATCCTCAACAAAACACTAGCAAACAGAATCCAACAGCACATTAAAAGGATCATACACCATGATCAAGTGGGGTTTATCCCAGCAATGCAAGGATTCTTCAATATATGCAAATCAATCAGTGTGATAAACCATATTAACAAACTGAAGGAGAAAAACCATATGATCATCTCAATAGATGCAGAAAAAGCTTTCAACAAAATTCAGCACCCATTTATGATAAAAACTCTCCAGAAAATGGGCATAAAGGGAACCTACCTCAACATAATAAAGGCCATGTATGACAAACCCACAGCCAACATAGTTCTCAATGGTGAGAACGTTCATCAGTTTTCAGTGGAAAAACTGAAACCATTTCCTCTAAGATCAGGAACAAAACAAAGTTGTCCACTCTCACCACTGTTATTCAACATAGTTTTGGAAGTTTTAGCCACAGCAATCAGAGAAAAAAGAAATAAAAGGAATCGAAATCGGAAAAGCAGAAGTAAAGCTGTCACTGTCTGCAGATGACATGATTCTATACATAGAGAATCCTAAAGATGCTACCAGAAAACTACTAGAGCTAATCAATGAATTTGGTAAAGTAGCAGGATACAAAATTAATGCACAGAAACCTCTTGCATTCCTATACACTAATGATAAAAAATCTGAAAGAGAAATTAAGGAAACACTTCCATTTACCATTGCAACAAAAAGAATAAAAATCTAGGAATAAAACTACCTAAGGAGACAAAAGACCTGTATCCAGAAAACTATAAGATGCTGATGAAAGAAATTAAAGGTGATACAAACAGATGGAGAGATATACCATGTTCTTGGATTGGAAGAATCAACATTGTGAAAATGACTATACTACCCAAAGCAATCTACACATTCAGTGCAATCCCTATCAAACTACCAATGGCATATTTCACAGAACTAGAACAAAAAGTTGCACAATTTGTATGGAAACACAAAAGACCCCGAATAACCAAAGCAATGTTGAGAAAGAAAAATGGAGCTGGAGGAATCAGGCTCCCAGACTTCAGACTATACTACAAAGCTACAGTAATCAAGACAGTATGGTACTGGCACAAAAACAGAAGTATAGATCAATGGAACAGGATAGAAAACCCAGAGATAAACACACGCACATATGGTCACCTTATTTTTGATAAAGGAGGCAAGGATATACAATGGAGAAAAGACAGCCTCTTCAATAAGTGTTGCTGGGAAAACTGGACAGCTACATGTGAAAGAATGAAATTAGAACACTTCCTAACAGCATACACAAAAATAAACTCAAAATGGATTAAAGACCTAAATGTAAGGCCAGACACTATTAAACTCTTAGAGGAAAACATAGGCAGAACACTCTATGACATAAATCACAGCAAGATCCTTTTTGACCCGCCTCCAAGAGAAATGGAAATAAAAATAAAAATAAACAAATGGGACCTAATGAAACTTCAAAGCTTTTGCACAGCAAAGGAAACCATAAACAAGACGAAAAGACAACCCGCAGAATGGGAGAAAATATTTGCAAATGAGGCAACTGACAAAGGATTAATCTCCAAAATTTACAAGCAGCTCATGCAGCTCAATATCAAAAAAACAAACAACCCAATCCAAAAAATGGGCCAGAGACCTAAATAGACATTTCTCCAGAGAAGATATACAGATTGCCAACAAACACATGAAAGGATGCTCAACATCACTAATCATTAGGGAAATGCAAATCAAAACTATAATGAGGTATCACCTCACACCGGTCAGAATGGCCATCATCAAAAAATCTATAAACAATAAATGCTGGAGAGGGTGTGAAGAAAAGGGAACCCTCTTGCACTGTTTGTGGGAATGTAAATTGATACAGCCACTATGGAGAACAGTATGGAGGTTCCTTAAAAAACTAAAAATAGAACTACCATACAACCCAGCAATCCCACTACTGGGCATATACCCTGAGAAAACCATAATTCAAAAAGAGTCATGTACCACAGTGTTCATTGCAGCTCTGTTTACAATAGCCAGGACATGAAAGCAACCTAAGTGTCCATAGACAGATGAATGGATAAAGAAGATTTGCACACATATACAGTGGAATATTACTCAACCATAAAAAGAAACAAAATTGAGTTATTTGTAGTGAGGTGGATGGACCTAGAGTCTGTCATACAGACTGAAGTAAGTCAGTCAGAGAAAAACAAGTATCATATGCTAACACATATATATGGAATCTAATAAAATGGTTCTGAAGAACCTAGGGGCAGGACAAGAATAAAGACGCAGACGTAGAGAATGGACTTGAGGACGCGGGGAGGGGGAAGGGTAAGCTGGGACAAAGTGTGAGAGTGGCATGGACATATATACACTACCAAATGTAAAAATAGATAGCTAGTGGGAAGCAGCACATAGCACAGGGAGATCTGCTTGGTGCTTTGTGACCACCTAGAGGGGTGGGATAGGGAGGGTGGGAGGGAGACATGAGAGGGAGGAGCTATGGGGATATATGTATATGTATAGCTGATTCACTTTGTTATACGGTGGAAACTAACACACCATTGTAAAGCAATTATACTCCAATAAAGATGTTTAAAAAAAAAAAGTGACACCTGAGGCGAGGAGTCTGATGATTTGGGATTTGAGTTCAAGTGATTTGTTCAGAGTAGCAGACAACTCACAAATAAACCTAACAAAGATGGTGAGCTCCTACTACGTGCCAGGCACTGTTCTTTGTGCTTCATATTTCATCTAACTCTCACAAGAATTCTTCACGATAAATACTATTATTCTTATTGTGAGGCTGAAGCTTTAAGTTTAAGTGAATTTTCCAATGTCCTATGACTAATAAGTAGCAAAACCAGGGTTCCAATACTGGTCTGTTTGACTTTAAAGCCCATGGTATTTCTAATGTCTAGCCATATAAAAAAAACTTTCAGCCAAAATATATGGGAAGTGTTTAAAATAGACTAACTCTTTAAAATAGTATGATAGTTATCGTTGGAAAATATTAGACTGATTGACCATTAAAGATGATAGGCTGACCACACACAATTGTGTCCTTTGTCTCCAGAGACTACATTGTAATGTCAGTAAAGGGAAAAAAATCTGTAGAAACCTACAGGTATAAAAAGAATGGTGGAGTCATCATCATTCATGAACCAACGATTTCTGGGGAACAAAAGGAGAAGGAGTAATGGTTGCTGATGAAACAGGAAAGAGGAAGCTGAAACCTTAATGAATGTATAAGAAAATGACTAGGAAGGAGCAGATTTGCCTCCTAGAACTTGGGAGAGGCTCAAGAGTGGAGTGAGAATGGGAGTGGAACAGTGGGAGTGAGGCCTCGGATGGAAAGAAGGGGATCAATTGAAAGTATGTATTTGGAACAATTGGACAAATCTTTCTAAAATGGAGATCATCTGTGCCTGGGAATTGAACTCCCAAGCAGAAGACTGAATGTCTTTTATTTGGAGGAGCTGAATGGCTCCAAAGACAAAACATTCTAGCATCCCCTAATGAAAGGGGTGGTTGGCTCTCTCTCTCTCTGTGATCTACCTAAAGCAATGCCTGGCTGTCAACAAGCCAAGTTGGGTTTTAGTGACTCACTTTTAAATATGAGGAATCAACAGAAATGCAGACATTTGAGAAAAGCCTCCAATGTGAACAATAGGGAAAACAAGCAAACAAGGGGGAAAAGAAATAAAAAGACCTAGGAGAAAATAGAGACAGTTCATATAACAGAAAGAAGTTTTAAAAAAGAAGAGAAAAAAAACCTCCAACGAGCATCCTTTGAGATACAAGAGAAGATATTGCATCCATAAAACAAAATCAGAACACATAAAAAAAGGAACAATTGGAAACAAGAAAGAGTTCTTGGGAATTAAAAATGAGATTGACAAAATATTAAATTCAATAGACAGCTTGAGAGATAATGACAAGGAAACCTCCCATAATGCAGAACAAAATGAAAAATATACAGAATAAGAAAGAAAAACTGAAAGATCAAAGATCAGTCTAGGAGGTCCAGAGAGGAAGGAATAATCAAAAAGGAAATAGACAAAACTTCCCCAGAGTCAAGGACAACATGAATGTCCAGATTTAAATGGCGCATTGATTTTTCATCTCTTTGAATGGGCTAGCATCTATACCAAGGAACGTAACTGTAAATTTCAGAAATTCTGGAATGAAGAGATGGTCCTACTATCTCTAGAGAGAAAGCACAGATTACTTTAAAAAAAGTGAAAGTCCAGAATAGCGGTGGACTTCCCAACAGCATTACTAGATGCTCAAGTTTTTGAGATAAAATTATTTTATATCTTAAAATTCTATACTCAGCCACTTGTGTAGATTTTTTTTTTAATGGCAGTCATACAAAGACTCAAAACTTAACCTCCCACAAACTCTTTCTTAAGAAGTTATTTGAGGATGTGTCCAAAAACAAGGATATAAACTAAGAGAAAGATGGAATAGAGGGAAAAGCAAATCCAAAAAGTGAGGTTCCAAGAAGACAGGTGTGCAGCAGGTCAAGAGCATAACCAGTCCAATCTGGAGTAGGAGGAAAGGGGGCTCTGGCCCCCCAAAATAGGGGCTTAACACAATCTGATATGCCTGTGTTGAACACAGGAAAATGAGCACATATGCAAAAGAGAAGAAAACAATAGTCAAAGAAAAAAGCTGCATGAGAAAGTAAATGTAATCAAAGTATACTTCTTAGCCTTCCAGTAAATAATACATACATTACCAATTTAATTTTAAAGCTATGATATGGGGACTTCGCTGGTGGCGCAGTGGTTAAGAATCCGCCTGCCAATGCAGGGGACACGGGTTCAAGCCCTGGTCCAGAAGATCCCACATGCCGTGGAGCAACTAAGCCTGTGTGCCACAACTACTGAGCCTGTGCTCTAGAGTCCGTGAGCCACAACTACTGAAGCCCGCGCGCCTAGAGCCCGTGCTCCGCAACAATAAGATTTGAATGGCTGCAGTGAAAACCCACACACCGCAACGAAGAGTAGCCCCCGCTCGCCGCAACTAGAAGAAGCCCGCGTGCTGCAACGAAGACCCAATGCAGAAAAAAAATTTTATTAAAAAAAAAACTATGATATGATTAATTTGGGAGGATAGTGTAGGAGAGTTATGCGTGTGTGTGTAAGAGAGCACACGCTCATCTGACATAATGAGGAAGTTAATAGATGATGATTAAAATCGATAGATCAAAGAACAGCCAAATAGCCTATTCCTTGGAGATTTGGGAGTAACTACCAGAAGAAGCAAAAAAGTTACAAGTAGTCCTCCCTAGGAAGCTGGGCTGGGAAGTAAGGAGAACGTGGGACCAAAGGTTATTACTTTGCCATCATAAGGATTTTGAGGCTATTAGATTTTTTTTTAACTATGTGCATGTTACTAAGACAAATTGAAGAGTTTATAAAAGGAAAAAAATATATATGTTGAATCATCAGTTAAGAAGTCAACATAGGTTTCTGTTTAAATCTATTAAATGTCCATGGTCCTAACACTCAGAGTAAGAATCAATGACAAGTACACAGCATCAATAAACAATTTCAGTACCTTGTCTACCATTCTGTTTTTATGGGTTCACGTATCTCTTGTGTTTACTTTCTCACTCAGATATTGATAAATAGGAATTCTGTGTTGAATAATTGTATTTATATACATGTCACATAGTGAAAAATAAAATACACCTAATTGTATGCAAATGTGTTGAGAACTATTTACCAAACTGGTGATTTCAGTTCAAACTGCAAATTACATATATAAATGTTCTGAGGAGTGAGTCTAAAGAAAATTGCGAATTCTTTGCCCTATTTATTCTGTATTGATTTTCTGAGATTTGTTAGGCTATGTTTCATGTGACATTTTTTTCCTCAGACCTGTCTTTTGTTTAAGCAAAGGGGAAAAAAGCATAGAATAACTTTTCCTAGATAGGTATATTCCTATGACCTACCTTTGAGGGTCATATTGCATTCTGGTTTTGATGAAAATAGAATAAAGCACACGATAATTATTTGATATGAATTAAAATCATACTCATTGCCATCTGTATTTGTTCTACTAATACTGATATTATTCAGCGTACCTCTGAAATATAAAGAATGCCTGGCAAACAGCCTCTGCCTGCTGGTTCTATTCTTTTCTTGAAGGGTATTTCCATTGATGATAAAAATGGTATTTTCCTCTTACTAGACACGTGGCCATTTCTGTCCATCTTCCTAGAGCTGCCTGCCCTGACATGGCACAGTTCAGTGGCCTCTGGGGCCTAACTTGGGTTTGAATCTTGGCCCAGGTACTTAGCAGGTACGTGACTTTGGACGAGTTGCTTACTCTCTCGAAGTATAATTTTCCTCCCTTCAAAATGAAATTAATTATTGTTGTAGAAAGATTAGCTGTAGAAAGATTAAAGAGATAATTCAAATAAAGTCCTTAGTGAAGAGCCTAGAGCATAGTAAGTGCTCAATAAATTATTATCATTGTTACAAATTTTCTAAAGCATGACATGGTTGAAAAATTAGTGGACTAGAGATTGGAAATACTAGATTATTTCCAAATTCCCTTCCAGCTGTGGCATTCCATAGGGTATGATTAGGTCCTTAATATCCATCATTTGCAAGACTATTGGTCTATTTTAGTAATACAGCATATAAGCTAGTTACTAAGGAGTTATCATGACTATTTATGTGTGAAGAAACACACTAGATTAAGGAGAAAGACATGACTAGGAAGATGACTGTAAGAAACAAGACTATTGCTTATTCTTGAGGGAATAAGCAATGTGATACAGGACTTAAAGCAAAGAAGGAAAACAAGTCATTGAATCTTTACTATTGACCCCATATTCACTAAGAAAAATCCAAGCATTTCACAAAGATGCATCCTTTGTAATTTTAGAAACTTAGATTAAAATGTTGCAAACTTAATTCGGTTCAACAATATTGATTATGTTCAACCATTTAATTCCCAGGTAAGTATGCTGCTGTCATTAATTTTCTGCTGTAGTTTGGTTAGGATCTGAAGACTTCCTTCATTAGCTTCTTTATTAGTACATTTAAATACTCCCCTGGTTTCATTAAGCTTCAGATGGCTTTATTCTCCATTCAGCAGCATTTGTGTTCAACAGACTTGCCAAGCTTCCTTACACATCTTCCTACAGCAGATGTTGAAATGCATTTGGTGTAAGTGACTCAGGTTTGGGGTAATGGGCCATGCTTCTTGAGTCTGGGAAAGCTATGACTTTTATAGCTACCGTACCTCTATGGCCCCATGTATACCTCTTTGCCTCAGCTGCTAAGAGACTAGAAAAAAGTCCCAGGTGGACTAGTTAGATGTTCTCCTATGGTGCCCACCACTGCACATCAACTACTACATTTTGGAGGTAATATTGGTAGCAAAATATTATGAGTTAAGGGAGACTCTTTCGGACTTACTCAACCCTTTTCTTCTCCTGGCACTGCACATCTCCCAAAGACTGCCCCAGAAGTGTCTTGGCACTAACCTTGTCTGATACCATCAAACTGACCTTAATATATGCAATTGAAGTAAATAATTCCAGTCTCTCTATCTTACAAAGGGCAAATTAGAGGGAGATCTAACTCCCTAGAACAGCGCCATCAAATAGAACTTTCTGATTTGATGTAAATATACGTAGATCATGGAACTGAGGGATTAAATTTTTAAAAATTTATTTTATTGAAGTATGGTTGATTTACAATGTTGTGTTAGTTTCTGGTGTACAGCAAAGTGATTCAGATATATACATATATATATTCTTTTTCATATTCTTTTCCATTATGGTTTGTTCCAGGATACTGAATATAGTTCCCTGTGCTATACAGTAGGACCTTGTTGTTTATCCATCCTATATATAATAGGTTGCATCTGCTAATCCTAAACTCCCAATCAATCCCTTTCCCATCCCTTCCCCCTTGGCAACCACAAGTCTGTTCTCTTTATCTGTGAGTCTGTTTCTGTTTCATAAATAAGTTCATTTGTGTCATATCTTAGATTCCACATATAAGTGATATCATTTGGGGTTTGTCTTTCTCTTTCTGACTTATTTCACTTAGGATGATAATCTCTAGGTCCATCCATGTTGCTGCAAATAGCATTATTTCATTCTTTTTTATGGCTGAGTAGTATTCCGTTGTATATATCTTCTTTATTCATTCATCTGTTGATGGAAGTTTGGTTGTTTTCATGTCTTGGCTATTGTAAATAGTGCTGCAATGAACACTGGGGTGCACGTATCCTTTTGAATTAAAATTTTCTCTGGATATATGCCCAGGAGTGAGATTGCAGGATCCTATGGTAACTCTGAGCAAGAAGTTAGACTAGAGGCAATGAGCCTCTAGTTTTCTATTTTTTGGTTGGTTTACCTAATGGGTTTGAGGAAGTCCAACAGGTACTCATGGTGAAGGCCTGGGGAAACCTACAGGTGACTATAGACCTTAGATCTGCACCTATATTCATCTACTTGCATGTGTTTAGAAGTCACCTCTATTTTCTTCTGAGTACAATATTTATAATAATAATAATAACATAGTTTAACCATCCTGAGATTTCTTTAATTTTACTTAAAATTTTGGAGAAAAGCTCTATTTTAGAGCTTGAGAAAAATATTTTCTTATCATATTCCTTCTCCCTTTAAAACATATTTAAACTACTATGTATTATTTCATCCATTTCATCATCAGTACCATAATTTTCACATTATTAATCATAAATCATTTCATAGAGTGTGAGAAGAGTGCTTCCTTTTTTGGTCTCTTGCGTATTGTTGTACCCCCAGAGCCTAAAACAATATCTGGCCAATGGTAGGCATCCCATAAATATTTGTTGAATAAATGAGCAAATTAAAGACAGCATCTTCTTTTGAAGCAGTGCTAGTTTCTTGTATCTTGCTGTTACTTTGATGTTTCTGTTTGGGCAGGGTATGAGAAAACTAGACAAACATGAGCTTAACTAGATAACTAAAAACTGATTCCTTTTCCGTGACTCAGTTCAGCCCATGCTATTTCTCAGGCATCCGGTCTGGTTGTAGTTGGCTGATTGTATGCAGAGGGATTTTATCTCAACTGGCATCTTTTCTTTTTGTTTTATGACTAGGAGCCAAGTCATGTTAAAGACTGGAAGAAATTAGCAACAGTTTAACATCTGCAGGCAAAAGTGTTCATAGCTGGGAGAAATTAAAAAGTTAGTCCTGGGGTCACTTTGTGTGCTTTCCCTTCCCTGTTCATTGCTGGGGGTTCTCTGGCTGGTTAACAAGGGGAATTTATCAAGGTGGACCTGACACATTACATGATTTCCACTGTCTATAACTCAGCAACGGTGGTGGGGATGATTGATCACTTTTCCATTTAGCTTAGGAGAATGTTGCATCTGTCACTTGTAATACTTTCGGTGGCTTCCCTCTGGAAGTTTATTCCACAGATGGGCAATAAGATTTGTGACAGCCTTGAGGAGAGTGTTGCCAGCAAGAAATACCCAAACTGGGCGTCCCTGGTGGTGCAGTGGTTAAGAATCTGCCTGCCAATGCAGGGGACATGGGTTCAAGCCCTGGTCCGGGAAGATCCCACGTGCCATGGAGCAACTAAGCCTGTGCTCCACAACTACTGAAGCCCACATGCCCAGAGCTTCTCCGCAACAACAGAAGCCACCGCAATGAGAAGCCCACGTACCGCCCCTGCTCACCACAACTAGAGAAAGCCCGCGCGCAGCAACGAAGACCCAACGCAGCCAAAAATAAATAAATTTCCAAAAAAAAAAGAAATACCCAAACTATATCCTCTGGTGACTGAACAGAAGCTCACGCCTGCAAGGAATAAACTCCTGGAGTCCCTGGGCCTCCTGAAGCGTTCCATGAACCACGTGGCAGGGTTAAGCAAAGTAACAGTTAGTGGGAAAATACTTCCATTCTGCTGAGGTTAAGTCTGAACCAATAGATTCTTTCAGTTAGAAAGTGAATAAGAGCTGTTTCTATTTCACAGCAGGCCTCAACATGGTAAGTGGACAAGAGAGAAAAGGTAATCTTAAAAAGGTCATCTTTCCTAGGCACCGTAACTCTGTAATTCTAAGAATTATACCTCAGTTATTGTTTCTTTAGCCACACAAAGACAAAACCTTTAAGATGTGACAAATCTGGATGCTTTGCGGAGAGTTAGCGTTTCTGAATTACCACAGAAAGCACCAGCTGAGATTTTGCTTGCTCTAAAAATAGGTGTGGGTAGCACTCAAAATGGTGAGAAGCAAAGTTACAATTTGTCTACCTTTTCCGGTTCCTCATGTCTGATGTTTGGTTGACAAGTTCATTCCAGCCAACCGTGGGCCCAGGCTTATTACAATGGGTCCAGTCCTTAAAGCATTTTTTTCCCTGAAGCATGAACTAAGAATCTTCATTTTTAAACGGTACTATATTTTTGGCTTTAAAAATGATAACTGCAGAATTAGACACATTTGGTACATGTACAGTTCCTAAGTGTAGTGTTCAGTACATTTTACACATGTACTGCATTTTACATACCCCAGAAAGTTCCCCCATGCCCCTTGTAGTCATTACACCTGCAAAGATGACCACTATTCTGACTTCCTTCATGTAGATGAATCTTGCTTATTCCTGAATCTGCATTTTTCTAAAAACCCAAGAGATTCTTATGTACTTGGAAGCTTGAGAAACATTGCTGGAGGTTTTGAACATAAAGCAAGATAGAAATCTCTGCTGCAGGTCCTTTAAATAAAACAAAGCACAGCATCCGTGTGTTGAGATTGCTCTAGTGTGGTGATCACAAATCAGTGTTTTCAGTTTCATCATGAAGGCTCTGCAAGGAAATAAAACACAGCTTGGTGCCTGGACTAATATTGATGCCAAATATCAGAGAGGGTCACCTGAAGCCAGACACCTACAAATTCCTATTATCATAAATAGACCATGATGTTTCCTGGACTTGGACTGCACCTTTATTTGCATGGGCAGGAAATTCAGATTCAGGTCGTATTTTTTTTCCCTGTCAGCTGTGGTATATTTTCCTGGCCCGTTCTAAATCTGTCATATTCAGTCTCATGGGTAAACTTTATGGTTTTCGGTACTGTAATTTTAATATTGAATGCAATTTTACCAGGCTGTAGAAGCCAGTATAGTATACCGTTCAGTGCCTCCAAATAAAACTGTCAATATTAAGATAGGAACTCTCCATATCCACTTTCTATGGTTTACAAAATTTTGTACTGGGTTGAATAGAGAAAATCATATTTTGCTATTCCTTGGCCAACTCTCCCTATCTGTTTAGCAATATCTTCTAATACCATATAATCATATGAACACTGTCAACCTTTTTGACTTTCTGGACCAACTTTTAATGACTCATTTGCCTGATAATCTATTCATCTCTTCTCAGCTAGCAGGGACTCCTCAATGCATTTAAATCTTCCCTGGAACTTTCAAGAGCTTCACTCTAAATCAATACTTTTTAATTAAATGGACATTTGAGTAAGGCTGCATTAAGTTTCTTTCATCTCCCACTGGGGGTTGCAATGGACCCAGCCAGACTCCCAGGAACGTCTGTGGGGTCATGATGTTTGTCAATGTCTATAATGATCATCCAAATATTTTCAGTATCTGTAGCCCCCATCACCACAGTCTACAAAGAAGGTAGACTTCTTTGGCTACCATGGCTACCAGTAGCCAGAGTTAATAATTATCAAGTCAACTCTAAGAAGTTCATTCTCACCCTGACAGACTCCAACACAATCCTTGTGATACATGTCAACCCTGGGAGTCAGACTATGGAACCTGTGCCGTCATGATGACAGGGACTAAAAATATTGCACCAATAATTTACATTTTATTCTTACCAATTAAATCCTGTAAAGCAAAACTATGACTTATGAGAGAGGAAATGGTTAACGTTAAAACCCATATTACATATTAGTATGGGTACCTATATATCTATATATAGAGAGAAAGATAGATACATTTTATTCACTTCTGAAAGTGTAATTGACATTATGATGCACAAAGGGAGCTTGATTTGCTGTTAATTACACCATCTCTTTGTTCAGTAGCACTAGGCTAAAATGAGGCAAGTTAGTATCAACAACTTTCCCAGAAACTGAAGTTGACTTTGTATTTTCTTTTTTTGTTTGAGTTTTTTTTGTTTGTTTTTGACTTTGTATTTTCAAATATAAAAATAATACAGGTTCATTACACATACAGAGACAATACAGAAAAGTAGAAAGAAGAAAAAAAGCACTTGTATTCACCCACCTATGGACAGCAGCTATTGCCACTGTGATGCATTACCTCCTAGGCTTTTCCTGCCTGCAATTTTGACATGGTTGGGCTCGCTTTGTAATCTACCTATTTCATTTGCTTTTTTATCACGATACTCTCCATATTACTGAAACACATCATAAACACAATTTTTAATAATTGCATATTTTATTGTGTGGATATAACCTAGTTTAATTTACCATGTGTCTGATGTTGAGCAGTTAGCCTGTTTCAATTTTTTCACTGCTGTGAATAAAACTATGATGGATGGACATCCTTGCTCATAAGACTTTTATTTTTCTGATTATTTCTTTAGGATGTTTACCCAGAAGAGTTAACGCAGGTCAAAGGGAATTTTCACCTTCAGGGTACATACTACAAATTTTTTTCCCAGAGTTGCACCAAAGAACACATCCACGAGCAATGCATCCTTTCTGTTTCTATTATTGATTCAATCCTTAAAACCCTACCTTAGCAAACTCCTGTCTAGAACCCTTTTATATGAAATTGGTTTCACCCTCCTCAATGTCTAGGCTTATCTAACAAAGAAACTAGATGGAGGAAAAGGAAGAAAAATGAGGGAGGGAGGGAAGGAAGGAAGGAAGGAAAAAGGGAAGAAAAACAGATGGAAAGGGAAGAAGACAGGCATGCAGTAAGGCAGGACTTTATAAAGGAAACTGAATCTGTAAAGCCTCCCCAGCCCAAAGGATAGCCTTTCATACAAGCTAGTTCTTCTCACTCTCCTTCTGATTCATGACTAGGGACTGACATACATAAAACGGGTTCCAAGTCTTCTCCTTCCTAAACAGCATTCTTCAAAACCCTAAGCTTATGAAAATAGAAATAGAGTTAAAATTAGCCCTCTTTCTCTTTTTGCCAGGCTTCATGAGTTTTCACACACGTTATCTCCTTTGATTCTCCAATGAATCGTCGTGAAGTAGATATTATTACCCTAAATTGACATGAAAAACAAACACAGAGAGGTTAAGCGGCTTCTCCTGTGTCAGCTAGTAAACGGCAAGGCCAGGTCTCAGCGTCAAGGTTGGTGACTCCAATTTTACTCTGCTCCAAGGTTTCTATGGCTTCTCGATTTCTCTTCACTTATCTGATTCCTCGCACCGGCATTGCCCTGGGATTCTTGGATTTTTGCCTGGGCTTTGCTTCTTTGGTCTGGGCTTCTTGCCTAATTCCTTCAAACTGCTACTGCCCACATCTCAACCTGTCAACTTGCCAACTTTGTATTACTGAAGTGTGTGTTCACTTAAGAAAACTTCCTTTTGGTGTGTTTTAGACAATGAGGAGACTTTATTAGAATGTGTAGTGGAGATATCCCCCTTGAGCGTAACCCCTGGCTTTCTGTTCATGTAAAGGCCTGACCTGTTCCTCGGCCAGTGGTCTCTTGGGTCCCCCCATCACCAGGCTGGGAACAGGAGGGCAGTTTTTGTTCCTGTAAATTCACCACATCAATCCAATTGCTACACCATGGTGGAAAATACTGATAATTGTTCACTAACCTCATGTCTCATCTTCCTGAACACATAGGTTACATTTCCCATATGACTGCATTCTAGCGATTGAATGTGAGTGAAAGTCCTGTGTGCCATTTCCAGTCCTGGAAAAGTCTTCCCTGTGCAATCAATTTTTCACACTTGTTTCCTTCCACTGGCTTGAAGCTGATCTTTGAAGCCACATATTAAAGAGGGTAGAGGCACAGACAGAAAGAACCTGGGTTCCTGTATCATTGCTTGAAAGACAGCCATCTATCAACAAGGAAAACCCATTTGGGGCTTCGTATGAACAAGTAATAAACTTCTTTCTTATTTGTCCCATGAGATACTGGGGAGTTTATGTTGCACCAGTTAGCCTACCCTAACTAGTATAGCCAGGAACATCTCTGAATTAGAACAGTGCTCAATAAGGATTACCTCTTTGGTTTGTGGTTTGACTATATAGCAGATTAAAGACGCTCATTTTTAAATGGGAATTTTCAAAAAGAGTTTGTGTATATGAATGCACATGTTTGTGTGTGTGTGTCAAATACTATTTAGGATCTAGGACTTGTACGCTTCCTATAAGCTTTGAATCTGTAAAACAAAGCCCTGTATTGCTGCTTTGCCTTTTTAAAATGGCATGTAGTTGCATTGCATTTAACAGAATCTTATCCCAGGGTTGAAAGGGGGCAGATCCTTGTGAAAGTAGAGTCTTATAACCCAGTACACAGATGCATTCCTAGGGCAACGCCAGCCATCTCCGAGGTAACCCATGTGGCTGCCTGTTAGGACTGCTAAGGCAGAAAGGCCCTGCTTCCTCTGCCAGGAGTGGGGTGTCATGAGCCTGACAGGTCATTCTTCAGTCTGTTGAAGATGTGATGAAGGATAGATGAAGAGGTCTTGATGACGTATGAGGTGTGTGCAGGACTTATAAAGGTGTAAGAAGCGTAAAAGGAAATAACTTCCAGTGTTTAATTCTAGCAGATTAGAAGATTCAGAGGTCCATTAACAGAAATAAGGAAGTCAGAGGAAGAGGCGTTTGTTCAGAGAGGAAGACAATGGGTTCCATTATGGTGGCGTTGATCTTGAGACTGGAGCCACGCTTGTTTCAGTGGCATTGCATTGCATTGCAAGTGTCTCTTCTCCTCTCCTTAGGCCCATCCATCCTCTGTTATCTGTCCTTAGCCGGTATTGCCTCACCTCTGCCTTTGACGTGTGTATTATCACACCACCGAGTGATCCTACATGCATTTCTAACCTTTTGAAGATGCCTTTCCAGAAATTGAAAAATTTTTAAAAAAGAACACAGTATAATTTAGCCCTATTTTATTAATCCCATCCTGTTTTTAAAAACCAAAAAAGCTCTAATCATATCTCTTCCTGATTTGTGGGCTGAAACATAGTCTATATCATTTCTTCTATCTTGGTTGGGCTACAATACATTTTGGGGTTTATTTGTTTCATGAGTTAGTCTGCCCTACTGGAAACAACGATGAACATTTTTGCAGAGTAACATTGCTGATGAAAGAACACTTAACAGGTCAAAGTTGACAATCAAGAGATACTCACCGGGCTTCCCTGGTGGCGCAGTGGTTAAGAATCCGCCTGCCAATGCAGGGGACACGGGTTCGAGCCCTGGTCCGGGAAGATCCCACATGCTGTGGAGCAACTAAGCCCGTGTGCCACAACTACTGAGCCTGCACTCTAGAGCCCGCGCGCCACAACTACTGAAGCCTGTGTGCCTAGAGCCCGTGCTCCGCCACAAGAGAAGCCACCGCAATGAGAAGCCCAGGCACCACAAAAAAGAGTAGCCCCCACTCGCCACAACTAGAGAAAGCCTGTGCGCAGCAACGAAGACCCAATGCAGCCAAAAAATTAATTAATTAATTAAGAAAAAAAGAGAGATACTCACCAAAGTAATCCCACCATCCCTTTTGCTGAGTTGTGGGACGAAATAAACCTCATGGCTCGGGACAAATGAAAAATTCATTTATAAAGTAATTTTAGGTCTTAAGTTATAGCTCTAAATATTCCTGAGACATCCCAACTTTGAGCTTCTTATCTCCAGCATCCTTTTCCTTTGATCCTCTTCAATCACTCCATTCCCTGAGCCACCACTGCCTGAAACACCTTCATATTCTACTCTGATCACAGCCCTCATCTTTCTAAAAATCTCACTCTGTTGTTCCTGATACATTTTATCTTTGAATTCACTTCAGTTTCCAATGTTCTGACCATCTCTATTCTCTCACAGGTCGTCACGCACTCCCCCCCTCACCCCAATGCCAGCCACTTCCCTGTCCAAATTCCTTCTAATCCAGTCTAGACTTTATGGCACATCATTTCCACAGATTTCTTGTTAGAATCAATCCCCTCTGCTCCAGCACTGCTAACTGAAGATCTGTCTCAAAACTATCATTTGCCTTCCATGCTCCTATGCCCAGACTCCTGACAACTAATGCAGAACATCATGGTAAAAATATACTGCCTCTCCCCTCAGCTGAGCTTCCTGGGTCACCCTTTGGTTAGCTGTCCTTCCCGTTCCCTTCAGGAGCTGCCCCTAACACCCACCATTCTCTCCAGACATCATATCCCATCCCTCATCTCTTCTCTCTCAGCAGATATTTCCTCACATTTCAGATAAAAACGATGTCTATCAGGAGCAGTCTTTCTCACACTCCTTTCCCCACAGAGATATACTTATCTATAACTATGGCATCTTCCCCTCATGTCCTAGAGAAAGAAATTTATGCCTAAAGCTGGTCCCTCTTTCTGTTCTTTAGATCCTATCTGCTCTCAATTACTCAGTCTTTATACTCTCAATTATCTCTTCTTTTTCCTGTATCATCAACCTCCTCTCAATTGGATCCTTCCTTCAGCACCATATTAACAATGTTCACGTTTCTCCCACCTTAATAAAAAGCCTACCCTTGACCCATTTTGACTCCTCCCTTCCTGTCTACACGTCCTCCTTTGCATCCCTCAACCTTTTGCAATTTGCTGCTACTTCAACTACTCTACTGAAATTACTCTTGCTAAGAGGATTTCAATCACCTCCAAGTTTCTAAATTTAAACGCCAGCTTTTCATTCTCTTATTTGACCTCCCTGCAGTAGTTGATGCTCCTGGCTAATTTCATCCTCTGTAAGTGCTCTCTCCCAAATTCTAGAATAACATTCCCTTGTTACTCCTCTCACCTTTCTAACCAGTCTTTTTCAGTCAGCTTCCTGGACTCTTCTTCCTATACATATTTTTTTAAGTTTAAAAACAAAACAAAGAGAATTCTCTGTTTGGTCCTCTTCTCTTCTCCCTCTTTGTACTTTTAGGGAGTTAGTCAGTGATCTGAATTCTACTGCCACTGCTTCAGCTCAGGTGATTCCAATATAATGCTGGATTTGAGAACCACTGCCTAGAAGGATGAAGGCCATACTGACTCCTCAACATGACTCCAAGCTCCTTCCTGACCTGGCCATCCTCCAGCATCCTCTGACCTCTCCTCTCTTTATGCCCTAAGCTCCAGCAAAAAGAAAAAAGAAGAAAAAATAGATAAACAAATAGCTATTGTTTACTGAGCACTTACCATATACAGTATAGTTGAGTGGTTAAGAGCTCAGACTCGGAAACCAGGAAACCTAAGTTCAAATCCTGGATCTGGCACTTGGTAGCTATGGAACCATGAGCTGATTAAAAAGATCCCTTTGTGTCTCAGCTTTCTCATTTGTAAAATGGAAATTATAGAGTATTGTAAATATCTGTAAAGTGATAAGAACTGTGGCTGGCATATAGTAAGTATTCAACAAATGTTAGTGACCATGTAAGTCATTATGTCAGGTACTTTGCAAACAGTGGCTTGTCCCAGGACTGAATGACATCATGGATACCATCTCCCGAAGGTACAGGTCAAAAACTTACTTTTCCCAGCCTCCCTTGATGATAGGCATATGGTAAAGACATCATGCAAGGCTTTGATTCCAAAGAGAGAAATGTGAGGACAGAGGCACCATGTAGAATTCATTCTTTGAAGAGCACGGACAGTGGAAGGCACTTGGGTTTAAACAGTGAAGGAGATGTGGGTGTTTAATGTCTAGTGTCAGCAGTGCACAGCATGGTGTCTGTGCCCAGATATGGCAATGGGGTCTTTGCTGGAGGAGCTCTGCTGTAAATTGTGGGCATTTTACCCAGTTGAGTACCCTTGACGTCATTCAGCCCTCTCAGCTACTCTGTGGACTATCCAAAATAATCTTTAATGACTTACTCTCTTACTTAAACTAAATACAGTGGATCTATTGTTGGCAACTAATAACCCCAGCTGTTATTTCATTATTGAGTAGTATGTACATCTCTATATGTTCATTTTTTAAATGGTTTCTGTTGCCTCTAAACAAACAAAATGCCACAACGAAAGTTGCCTGATGGCTCTGAACTCTGATCTGCATCTCTGGGGGTTGGAACTCTGCCACTTCTATTTCCCAGACACTCTGGCCAGGTGACTGAAAGTTATTCCTATCAATGGGAGTTGCTGGAAGGAGCTGTGAGGTGGCAGAAAGGGATCAGCCACTTTCCTTTGCCTTTTCTGCTTCTGGCAGTGTCCCAGGCAGTAGCAGCAGTGGTAAGTGTGTGTGGGCTCCACGCTCCCTGCTCTAAAAGCGTGGTTTCAGGGGTGGCGGCAGCATTAGGAACTCCAACAGCCTTGGATCTGGTTCCAGAGGAAGCTGTGGTGGGAGATGACTGCCGGCTCCTGGGCTCCTGGTTTTCCGCAGGGTAGTGACTGTTGTGGTCCCAGTGATCCCACAGCATCAGCGGGTGCTCTGGCAAACCTACCAACAGCAGTGACAGCTGCTGGGTGACAGCATTTCCTCTTTACTCCCAGACTCAACCTTGAAGTGACTTCACGTTGTCACATACCTGTGGATAACCGCATCGCCTTCTTTTTGCATCTCCAGCCTTTCCAACACCTTATGTAACCAGTTCACTGTATTAAGACCCCTCTTTAAAATACCTGGAGGGGTTTCTGTGTCCGTGACCAACAGAAGAACCAAAGGATATGAATTTTTTTTTTCAATTCTTGGCAACTTTATTATTTGTGATTATACTTACTCAAGGGAAAACCGTTTTTAAGTAGTCCTTGAATAATCATTCATTGAATCAGAGTGCTAATCCTATACCATGTCTATAACTCATATATAATTCATATGATATAATTTATAAAGTTTATAAGGGCTTTGATTTCATCAGCTAATGAGGGTGGAAGACACACTGCCTGGGTTCACAACTTGGCTTTGGCTTGCCTGCTGTGCGAACTTGAGCAAGTCACTTACTTTCTCGCTGCCTGTTTCCTCATCTGTGAAATGGGGGTAACTTTCGTGCACAGTTGCATGATTGGTCTGACGGCTACCATGTCAGTACCTGTGAAGAGCTCAGGACGGTGCCTGGACCATTGCGATCACTCAGTAGATGGTAGGTGGGTTGTTATTGTTATAGCTACTGTTCTTATGTTAATTTTTTTCCCTAAGCAAAGAGAAACAAGTCAAAATCTTACAATAATCCAAACACTGAAGGAACCATCTTAAATCTGAAGTAAAAATAGTCTTTAAAAATCTCTGAAGATTTCTTTGAACCAAAAAATTTCTATTCGCCTTGTATACTTGTTAATGTCACTTCCTAACATACATCTCTTAGAGTGGTCTGAGTACTTTGAAAACTCAATAACTTTGAAAATTCAATAATCCAGAGTGCTAGGAATAAAAAAATCTATCTAGATTAAATGCATTCAGTAACCTCTCAAAAATCCATGTTGCCACAAGAAGGGATGAGAAAATAGAGCAAAAGCATATCCCATCTTAGTCTGGGGTAGAATGGGTACGTGTCTATGTATGGTTGAGTCACTTAGCTGTGCACCTGAAACTATCACAACATTGTTAATCGGATATACTCCAATATAAAATAAAATTTAAAAAATGAGAAATAAAAAAATAGCATACCCTATCTTTTATTTTTAGGTGTGAAGACAAATTGTTTTCTTTAGTCCAATTAAAGAGCTTCAGTGACAACAAATATCCTTATTGTGCACCTACTGTGTGCCTGGCATTGTTCAGGACACTTGGGTGAGCACATTGAACAAGAGAGACAGCCTCTGCTCTAATGTAGCTTAAAGTCTAATGTGGTTTTTTCAAAAAGAGATCTGGGGCTTCCCTGGTGGCACAGTGGTTAAGAATCCACCTGCCAATGCAGGGGACACAGGTTCGAGCCCTGGTCCGGGAAGATCACACATGCCGCAGAGCAACTAAGCCTATGTGCCACCACTACTGAGCCTGCGCTCTAGAGCCTGCGAGCCACAACTACTGAGCCCGCATGCCACAACTACTGAAGTCCGCACACCTAGAGCCAGTGCTCCGCAACAAGAGAAGCCACCACAATGAGAAGCCCGCGCACCACAACAAAGAGTAGCCCCTGCTCGCCGCAACTAGAGAAAGCCCGTGCGCAACAACAAAGACCCAATGCAGCCAAAAATAAATAAATAAAATAAATTTTTAAAAAAAGAGATCTAACGCTATTTTATAAATTGTTGGTATTGTCTGTTCTCATAAAGTTGTCTATTAAATTAAAATTTGCATTTTAAAGTTTAAATTTAAGTAACAAATATTAAATTCTGGAATCAGGGATCAAATTAGATCTCTTTGTATATGTTTTCATTTATTTTTAAAAATGTATCAAATACCTACTCTGTGCTAGAAAATGTGAAATTTTAGTCCAGAGAGTAATTATCTTTTTCAGAGATGTTTCTCTATATAAAGTTAGAAAACAGAATGCTATTATCATTATAGATTTTATTGAGTAGTTTTAATAAGTGGCTTTTTTGGGGGGGGGGAGTGTTTGCTGGAATTTAAATGTATTACTCTCAAATTTTGGACCAGTGGAGCATAAAAAAATTCTAAACAATTTATACTAGAAATTCTTCAAGGTAAAACATGTCCACATAGTTTTTTTCAAGGAGAAAGTATATTTCACATATATCAATATACATAACTGTGGGGTTTTTTTTACTGAACTGGAATAATAAATATTGACAAATTCATCTCTGAGAACCAGTTACAAATCCAACTAATGAAAGTCCCCTACTTCCAATATGTCTGCCGTAGTATTACATCTAACACCTGATGAACAAATACATCATCAATAATGACAACTATGAAATATCACAGTCACCCAGGTGGGCATCTACTCTCTTAAATTAAGAAATATTTATCTAATCCTCATAGGGGTCTGATCGGAAAAACTATATATTCTTTTTTTCGATACAATTAGCAAAACTGGAAGCTTACACCCGGTAGTCTGGGCTGGGTCAAGGTCTTACTCTTGGTCCCCACACCCTACTCTCATAGTCTAGCCTCCTTTCCAAAAGAATTTGCTGCCGTCAGCAAAAACACAAGAGTATTTTCTTCTGGTTTTTTTGTAATCCTAAGAAAAATGTTCCCAACTATGACCTGCTTCTCTCTCCTAGCAAGTAATAATGGTTCTGGTGTTCTGAACATTGATTTAGAAGCCTCTTTTTATCTCAGGTTTAGTCAGGTTCTTTGGAAGCACCTATCACTATAATGCCTATGCCCTTAGACAAATATATGAGTCATGCTTAAAAAGAGATAAATTATCCCCGGGTCTCTATTACATTTTAATAGTGCAAAGAATAAGGCTGGGGACAGATAATGGAAAAGGCAAGGAATAGTGGAAGGAAACTTCTTTGATTTTTTTTGGCTGAATCACCAGACCATAACTCAGATATCGGCTATCCTGGCTTAGATTTCTGAATCATGGACCAAAAAGACAGAGAAGTAATGGTGACATTGAGATGCAGTAGCATAAACCTTGCAATATACATCTAATCTGTGCATTGTCACAAATGCATAGTGGAGGACCACGCTAAATGTTAAAGTGTTTTAATTAGGTTTTCTTATACTTCCAATAATTACTTACTGTCCTTGCACAAGATACCCAAGTCTGCCTTATAATGAATTCTACAGTATAGAACAATTAGAGCACTATTAAAATAAGAATCTAAATTGGTTTTCTAAAATTTTTATTTTATATTGGAGTATAGTTTTACATTGGATTTACAATGTTGTGTTAGTTTCAGGTATACAGCAAACTGACTCAGTAATATATATACATATATCTATTCCTTTTCAGATTATTTTCCCATATAGGTCATTATAGAATATTGAGTTCCCTGTGTTATACAGTAGGTCCTTGTTGATTATCTATTTTATACAGTAGTGTGTATATGCTAATCCCAACCTCCTAAATTTTTTTTTTTTAATTTTATTTATTTATTTTTGGCTGTGTTGGGTCTTCATTTCTGTGCGAGGGCTTTCTCTAGTTGCGGCAAGTGGGGGCCACTCTTCATCGCGGTGTGCGGACCTTTCACTGTCACAGCCCCTCTTGTTGCGGGTCACAGGCTCCAGACGCGCAGGCTCAGTAGTTGTGGCTCACGGGCCTAGTTGCTCCGCAGCATGTGGGATCTTCCCAGACCAGGGCTCGAACCCGTGTCCCCTGCATTGGCAGGCAGATTCTCAACCACTGCGCCACCAGGGAAGCCCCAACCTCCTAATTTATCCCTTCTCCCACATTATCCCTTTGGTAACCATAAGCTTGTTTTCTAAGTCTGTGAGTCTATTTGTGTTTTGTAAATAAGTTCATTTATATAATTTTTTTAGATTCCACATATAAGTGATCTCATTACATATTAGATACAACTTCATAAATTATTAGTGAAACAAAAATGCCATGTGTAAAGATACTAGAAACACATCAAGATAAAGTCTAACTCTATGTTCTCATGTTTTCACGTTGTTTTGGGCATGAGTGCCTTGCTTTCCTAGTTTATTTACTTGTAAATAATTTAATTAATTTAACAATTTTAGTTTGATTTGGTTCTGTTTCTGTTTGATTGGAAGCACATTCAGCTCCACAGTCAGGCATCGTCCTTGTGGGACACCTCTGGGAGGGCAGGTAATGGCCATTTGTCCCTCTCACTTGTTGTTTTTCAAGCTTCAAGTCAGCAGGCAGAGGGATGAGACAAGCGATAAGACCCAGTCTTTCAAACCCCTTCTGAGACCACTCATGCTGGTGGCACCGCCAGGAAGAGCTGCTGGTGCCCTGGAGAAGGGCAGGGAGCTTCCCATTTAGAAACAACTCTTGTGAATCCCCCCAAAGGCCATTCTTCTCCCAGCAACCACCAGAAAGGGCAGGGACAGAAAACAAGGAAATCTCTGTTTAAATTCGGTGCTTGTTCCAAATGTCACTTTTGGTGATATAATTTTGAAAGAAGAAAATCAATTATGATGGAAGTTTAATAACTTAGAGAAGACAGGTGATTAAAAAGAAGTACAATAGTTTATCTTACCAAAACACCTTTCAACATTCAGAATTCAAAGCACTTTTCAGTCCTGAACTGAGTATAAATCTGATACCCACCAGGGTTCTTGGCCTTCCCCAATCAATAGAAATTGACTAGAGGCCAGACAAGAAATTCAGGCAAGGCTTTTTATGGGGGCCCCTGCTGCAGCAGGAGGGGGAGTGAGAACGAACGGCAGGCTCCCTTGCTCGCTCCCTAAGGTGGGTGGGGCGAGCTTGTTCCTTATATGAGGTCAGGGTAGGGGTGGGTCCAAGGGTCGGGCCGGAGGGGTGTCTTAGGTGTTTTGCCCACCCCTTAGGTGGTGTTGAGTGCAGCTGGCATGTGCTCTGCTTTTTTTTTTTGTTTTGTTTTGGTTTTTTTGTTTTGTTTTTTTTTATGTGCTCTGCTTTTGCTCCCGACCCGGCTCTTCAGAAGTGGCAGTTGAGTATTTTGGTCTTTTGTGTCTTTTTGTCCATAATTTGCCCCAACTGAGCATGCATGCAGTTATTTTTAGTCCCCTACAGTTTCTTTGTATTTTGTTGCTCAAGGAGAGGTGTGTCCATGTGCAAGCACCGCAGCACTGCTGCTAGGGGTCCAAGGTCCCAGGCCTGTCTTAGTTCCTATGGCACAAAGAGATTTGGAACTTGGTGGTTGTAAACTTCTTGATCTTATCCATGCTATGTGAAATACACAAACCTGTTTTTTTTTTTTAAATACATTACAACTTTTATTTGTGAATACCATAATATTTGCACAGAAATTTCTCACAAACCTTACATGGCCTCAAAAAAAATAGTTAATTTGAATGAATATTGTGCTTACAACAAGACTTCTTGAAAGGTAGATCTTTCACTTCTAAATATGTTTTCATTATTCTTGCAAGGTACTTTAATCATAATTAGAATCTTTTAATGTTATTTTAAATCTTTATTTTCTTACAGCCTTCGTACTAAGGCTTTTGGAACCTTTTTAATATTATGTGATGATATCACGTTACATTAATCTTCAAAGCAATTGCAAAGAATCTATCAGTGACGATGGATGTCAGCTTGTTTTATGTTGATTTCTTTTTGTTGTTGATGTCCAATTAAAAGCAACATACAATAAAAAACGTAAGTTATTGATCTTGAATAATGATTTACTTTAGACCTTGTTTTATTGAATATCTATCTCATCTCCATACTGAGCATTGTTCCTCATAATCCTGAGTGCTCAAAAAGTAATTATTTACAATTTCGGTTGTGTTACACTCTCCACTCATCATTACATCATACTGTTTGATATTATAACTACTGTACTATGATATATTTCTCTCTATTCTTTCTTAGTCTTATTTTTACCCAAGCTTTTTAGTTACTAAAATTTTAAAACCAGTATCTTTAATTCTGAAATCAAATCAATGCAGACAGTATTAATTTTCCACTGTTTATATATTGTGATTTTTGAAATCTATAGCCACAGTCACCACTAAAAAGTAGTGTTTTAAAAGGCAAATGATCCATTGCTGTATCTCACAGTGCCTGATCTGATAGCCAGTGGTATTCTTCCATAGTTTATGTGGGCAAGAGATAGGGGGCATAAAAAAAAGTGAGAATCCTAAGTCAGAGAAACTGGGCTCTAATTCTGATTTTGTCACTTAATAGCATTATGACATTAGGAAAATTCTGTTTTTGCATCTGTAAAACCAGAATTATACTTCTTGCCTCACTGAGTTGTTTTGAGGGTTATATGAGTTATGATTGATTATTGTGTCCAACACTGTGTAGTCAATAAATGTTAACTTTTTTCCCCTCTCTTCAGCCCCAGTGTCCTCATCTATAAATCAGCAATAATAATATCTTTATAGCCCAGTGGTATGCTGGAGCTGGCTCATACCAGCTCACGAGAGCTGCTTGTTAAATTTTTAAGACCTTCGTAAGCCTGTTTTTTTTTTAACACAGTCGATAATAAATATTAAATTACATAAATTTACAATTAAATAAACTATATTAAAAACAAAGGCAATAAATATTCAAACTCATCACTCCATAAGTATTTTACTATTATCATGCTCCTAAGGTTATGTAGGTGTGTTGGTAATCAGTGTGGTGGAAATATTATATAAACAACACCGCATTCAGTGAAGTCATTATTATATTGGAAGCTTGGAATTACAAATGCTTTAAATCAGGGCTTTTTTCCCACTAGAGAGCTGATTGCTAAACATTTATCAGTACTATGCATATCTACCTGGTTTTTAAATGGAAAAGCACTCCACACATATAATTTTAGAAGTTTATTCTAAGTTTGGAGTTCTAATATTTCTCCAATGTCATGTTGAAAACGTTGAGGAACAGATGCTGCTAGTGATCATGGAAAGATCAATAGTTAATAGCACGCTGACTATGTACCTTGGGGGAAGGTGGCCCTGAAGTCTGGGTATGCAAAATGATTGGATCCTTGTATTCAAATAGATATTAACCTAAATGTCCATCAACAGATGAATGGATAAAGAAGATGTGGCACATATATACAATGGAATATTACTCAGCCATAAAAAGAAACGAAATTGAGTTATTTATAGTGAGGTGGATGGACCTAGAGTCTGTCATACAGAGTGAAGTCAGAAAGAGAAAAACAAATACCATATGCTAACGCATATATATGGAATCTAAAATTAAAAAGGTAGGAATAAAGACGTAGACATAGAGAATGGACTTGAGGACACCGGGAGAGGGAAGGGTAAGCTGGGACGAAGTGAGAGAGTGGCATGGTCATATGTACACTACCAAATGTAAAATGGATAGCTAGTGGGAAGCAGCACATAGCACAGGGAGATCAGCTGGGTGCTTTGTGACCACCTAGAGGGGTGGGATAGGGAGGGTGGGAGGGAGACGCAAGAGGGAGGGGATATGGGGATATATGAGTGCATATGGCTGATTCACTTTGTTGTACAGCAGAAACTAGCACAGCATTGTGAAACAATTATACTCCAATAAAGATGTATTTTTAAAAAACAAATAGATATTAAACATATGACAGTAATCATTTGCCAGGCATGGATTTCAAGAAGTAAGTCCTGCAAATGGCACTAAATATCATTTAGTCGCTCATTCTAATTGTAATCTGTAATTCAGTGGCTCTATTTTTAGAATAGATTTGACAGTACTTGCATGTTTATTCTCTACAGTGTTATGATGTGCATTTATAAGGTGTCTTTTGATAAAGAGGTCAGTGAATTGTGTAAATGATTATTTCTGAGCAGTTACAGCCTTAAACCTAATTCCATAAGACATAGAGGCTCCAATGAAGTCAAAGGTTTTTACCCCTGAAAAATATACTTTAATTATTTAAGACTATGATATCCACAAAAAAATGGATTTACTCAAAAGTTCCAAGAAAAGAAAAAATAAATTTGGACTTTAAAGTACGTACTAGTGATGGAGTATTCCCATATATTTTTCAATTATTATTTAGAGTATTTTTCTTGTCAGTGCTGTTTTAAAAAGCTCTTAAATCTCATAAACCTGTACTTTGAAGCAGCTGTTTGCACCTAAACCCTTTTTCATTTTGAAGTAACGAGTTGAATCTGTTAAAAAGCAATCTCAGCCTGCCAACTTTGAAAGAATAAGAAATGACAAATTGTAATGTTTGGGGAAAATACTATAAATTAGCCATTTTGAAAATAAAATCTGGAAAATATAAAGAATAAAGAACAAGTTAATATTTGAATAATATTTCCAGCAATGATTTATCTCTCTTACACTAAAACTCATTTTTTTAATCCAAGAGATTAGCTTCTATTACAAATTACTTTATTACAAAGAAAGTTATTCTAATCTGATTATGTAATTTGAGAGATAATTGTGAGAAAATCACATTTTATTGATAAATTTCCTAAATTTTATATTTTGCTTTTAAATTAGTAAAATCGTTTTCCTATCCACATATTTTTCTTGTATTAGTACACAGTGTTCTTTTTAACTTTACGAGATTCAGTTTGGTCTCTATTGCTTACCGATCATGAATAAATTAATATAATTCTCCTGATTAGTTTCTTGCACTCATAAAAACTAGGAATAACAGAACCTAAGAAGCAGTTCTAAAAATGTTCATATCAAGCAAAAGTTGATTTCCACAAATGTTCCTTTTGTAGATGATGTTAGCATTTCTCCTGACACTAATGCATGGTAGGGTAAACACACTGTACTGATACAAGGGTTCAAAATGTCAAAAGACCAGTCCTGGTTGAGGTCATTTTAACTTTCCACTAAAACAGAGAACATAGAAAGAAATGAACATTCACAACACTAAAAACTGAGATTGGATGTATTACCTACATGAGACTGTGGAAAGAATCTGTCCAAATTGTAAGGCATGTGGAAGTAGACTATGAAAAATTTGGCTACCCTCAACTCTCACTTGAAATAAAGAACATTTGGAAAATGATACAAGATACTTTGAACCCCTCAACTCCACCCCATTTGTCACTGGCTTCAAAGAATGAGGGTGTTTACCCATTAGAAAATAAGATAGTCAATTTTCCACTTCCATCACAGCACGCACACACACGCACACACACCATATTCCAGTAAGGACTGGAGTCAACGGAGAGATGCCCTTGCCCTAGCACTTGCCCTTGAGAGAGGCAATTCTTCAGTATATTTTACATGTTCCTTCAAAAGTCCTCACTGGAATAAAGTCCCAGTGGTCCACAGTTGTAATGAACTCAAAACACCACCTTTATTGACTTTCTCTTCTTTCTCTGCCTCACTCGAGCTTCTTGGGATCATACTTCAACAGAACTACCTAGTCCTGAGTCCTTATGACAGGCTCTGTTTTCAGGGACACCCAAACTAACAGGAATGTCCTACTTCCCCCTTCTTCGGCTTCTTTCTGCTTTTATTCACCCTTTGAGACTTAACTCAAATATCACCTCCTCAGGACAGCCTTACCTGACTCCTCCACTCTGATTAGATGCCTCTTTTATTATAACATTATAATTGCTCTGAAGTGATGGTTGTTTTATTAATCTGATTGTGGTAATCATTTTACAAAGTTTATGTGTAGCAATCATCATAATGTATGCTTTATACAATTTTATTTGTCAGTTATACCTCAATAAAGCTGGGGGGGAGAACAAATTTTTTGAAATGTCAAGCAGTATTTTTCCTGCTGGGAATGTAGGTTTACTCCTATTTTTCAATCTTACTCAAAACCCCTTATTGCATAATTTATGAGGTACAGCAGCTTTTAACTATTGTTTTTTAAAATTACAAACTGCGAAACCCGTGGTGGCATTTCGCTAATTTTATTCGTGTAGAATAAAAGCACACAATAAAAAAATCAAAATGCTCCCTTTTTTTTTTAAAATTTATTTGGCTATGCCAGGTCTTAGTTGCGGCTTGTAGCCTCCTTAGTTGTGGCATGTGAACTCTCAGTTGCGGCATGCATGTGGGATCTAGTTCCCTGACCAGGGATCGAACCCGGGCCCCCTGCATTGGGAGCATGGAGTCTTAACCATTGAGCCACCAGGGAAGTCCCAAAATGCTTACATTTCTGTTGGAATATGTATGTGAGTGCTGGGTGACAATGTAAAATGTTTTGTTAAGTGAATTGTGGTTTAAAGTGTTCGAAAGTCCCTGCTCTAGGCCAGTGCTTCTCCCAAATGTGGTTCGGGACCCTCAAATCATAATAGTTCAGATAAAAATGCAGCTTTCTTGCCTCATCCCAGAAATTCTGACTGAATAGGTCTAGGGTGGGGCTCAGAAATTTGCATTTTAGAGGAACTACAAGTGATTCTCACTAAATCACTAATTACAGACACAGATGATAACACTTCTGGTGTTGCAGTGAAGGGATGTAAAGAATTGCTTGTCAATTCACTTTCTAGCACTTTCTAGCATTCCCCATGATTAGAATTGTGGAGAAGACCTTAATTCGTGATATGAAGCAGCGTAGGGCAGTGGTTAAGAGGGTTTGTAAAACGAGACAGACTCGAGTTCCAATCCTAGTTTGTCATTTACTAGTTGTGAGATATTGGGACTCTCTTTTACTTTGTTTGTGTAAGTGGGGTTAATAACTGTTCCTACTGCATAGAGTTGAAAGGATTCAATGAGATAAAGCAGCTTCTGCATGATAATAAAGGAAATATTAGCCACTGTCATCTTTAGGAATCACCAACATTTTGAGAAAAATTCTACTTGCTCGCTTAATTTGACAGACATTAGTTGAGTGTGCGAAGAACTGTGCTAAGTGCTTTTAGAAATGCAAAGATGAAAAACAGCCCCTACTTTCATGGAGCTTACAATCTGATACGGTCATAGACTTTTACAGCAGAAAATAATCAGGTTACCCAATCGGGCTCTCATTTAACAGATGAAGAAACTGAGACTCGAGAGCCTAAGCAAGTTGTCCATATAGTTAGTGGAGAAGTCTGAAGTAGAGCCCAGGCACCTGACCCAGGCCAAGGTCCTTCCACCAGCCCGGACTTCAGTTCATGGCTGGGAGCCCAGTCCTAACAGTGGTGTGCTGGTAAATGTAAACAGCCAGCTCTCTGGGCCCAAAAATGTTTGTGCATATATTTATATGTAATTGTATTCAACCCCCTACTCATATAAAGGATAAGTAACACATGGTTTACAAATGATAATGAAATACGCAATACTCTTTAAGGTAAATGCCATATGACCAACTGATTCTCACTGGATGTTTTGATTTTCCTCAATTCTTCTATCCATAGCCAACCCATGGTTGCAATTCAACCATGATTAGACTAATGGCATTGTACCTCAATCCACTAACTCTTTTTTTAATTGTGGTAACACACATATAACACAGAAGTTACCATCTTAACCGTTTTTAAGTGTATAGTTCAATAGTGTTAAGCATATTCACATTGTCGGGCAACTAATCTCCACAACTTTTTCATCTTGCAAAACTGAATCTCTATACCCATTAAACAACACCCCCTCATTCTTCCCTCTCCCTAAATCCTGGCAACCACTCTTCTACTTTTTGTTTCTATGAATCTGACTATTCTAGATACTTCACTTAAGTGGAATCATACAGTATTCGTCATTTTGTGACTGGCTTATTTCACTTAGTATAATGTCATCAAGATCATCCATGATATAACACGTGAAAAGATTTCTTTCCTTTTTTAAGGCTAACTAATGTTCCATTGTATGCACATACCACATTTGTTTGTCCGTTCATCCACTGATGGGCATTTGGCTTGCTTCCACCTCTTGGCTCTTGTGAACAGTGCTGCTATGAACATGGGTGGGCAAATATCTCTTTACAATCCTGCTTTTAATTCTTCTCTATATATACCCAGAAGTGGAATTGCTGGATCATATGGTAGTTCTATTTAAAATTTTTTGAGGAACTGTCATGCTTTTTTCCATAGTGGCTGCACCATTTTACATTCCCACCAACAGTGCAAAAGTGTTCTCCCGCTTCTCCACATTCTCACCAACACTTATTTTCTGGTTTTTTGATAGTAGCCATTCTCATGGGTGTAAGGTGATCCACTAACTCCTTTCCCAATAAAATTTGTCATTAAATCTGACATGATCTACTGTTAAACTATGTGAAAATTAATAAAGTAAAACCTCACTAAAATGGAGTCAGGAGGCCAGAGGGAGAAGCTCTCATGTCAATACAGATCCCAACAGGAAGAGAGGTACTTTGCCTCTCTGGCAGGAAGTGATACTACTTTACTACCACCAGAAGGAGGAAGAAAGATTTTTCTCCCGCCTGACAACAGCCCAGCCAATGAGAGACTGTCACAACTCAGCCAATGAAAAGCCACTATACTTTGAGCTTTGACTTTCCTCCAATGGACTTTTTGTGTATGACAGCCCCACCCACCTTCCCCTTCTCTATAAGAGTTTCCCCTCCTGCTCTTCACCAGATTTGCATGTGGTTTGCCATAGTTGCGTGTCGCAAGTTACATTTTTTGCTGCTCCCAAGTAAACGCGTTTTGTTGGTAAATAACTTGCTTTTTTATTGTTTTAAGTTAACGTTACATGGAGGTCCCACAGAGATCCAGAGAAGAACGCTGACAACTCCGAGGCTGGTGAACAAACAGGTGTCACTACCTTGGAGCCCACGGAACTCCTGCTTTCTTGCTGACCCTGAAATCTGAGGGTAAGTTTTTTTGCTGGATCCAAGCTCCGCTCTTTTTGCATTTTGAAGCTCTTCAGCTTTTATTGAGGATCTGTTTAAAGCCTTTGTCCTTTATTTGTTAAGGCCTTGTTTTGGCTGTGAGTACTCACACTTCCGTCTGACTCTTTTGAAATCAGGCAGTTCCTACTGTAACTGTGCTGGTATTTGGCCTGCAGGCTATTTAAGAATTATTCTTTGCTCTAGGGAAAACCTCTGAAAAATTGGATCCCAGTTATCTAAATGTTTTGAGGTCACCCCCCACCCAGGCCCCAGCCAATTTTAGTTTAAAAGCCGTGGTCCCTCCTCGTGTTTATTTGATTTATGACTTAACCAAAAGTAACTTAGAACATCGATGGCCATTATGGGGCACTTTTGAACTCTCCAAACTCACCTTTCTTAAAATCTGTTAGCCATGGCTCTGAAATATCCAAACTCAATTGGATGTTTATTTTGATTGGTATTTTGAGGCTTCCAACCATTATCAGAAGTCTAAAAATTGCCTCTGTGTAGAATACGATAATTCAATTAATTGAGGTAAGCTATTAAAGAAAGACAAAAAGCCTTCCAAAGCCTCACGTTTGTCTCCCGGGCTCGTCTGTCTTAGGCTCCGCCTCTAGTGCCATTTTCCTCCTTCTCTGAACCTAGCAGAAACTGCCCCTTTAGTGCTAAATCTTCTGAGGATCCAAATAAACCCCCAAGTACTTAGGTTCCCTGGACTAAGGCCAAACTGTGAGCTACAGTTAAAGAGTTCCCTAAAGTAACCGAGGACCTCCCCCCCAATATGTCTGCTGAAGAATTTCACATAGTTATTCAAACCTACCAACATGGTTTCTCAGATTTATAAGAGTTAGTCCACATGCTTGCTGGTGAGGGTCAAGCCAAACACTGGATGAAACTAGCCCAATGGGAACATCCTGGAAGGGATTAGAAAGGCAAACCCCTAACTTGTCAAGAGGCTGCAGCACGCACTGAAAACCCCCATTGAGCAATTACAGCAGCCTTTCCTAAGCCTGTTGATGGGAACAAAATTCAGGCTTGCGCACAAAAATCCGATGACGCTGTCCGTGACTATTGTAGTTGACTTCAGATTATTTTTAAAGAAAGTCCTGTCTTTCTTCAGATGTTTAAGTCCACTGGGTTAGGCTTTAACTCCATGTTTATTAATGGGCTTAATCAGGACCTTTCTCTTTTAGTTGAAAGGACCAGGATGGAATGGGAAACTATGTTCACTCCAGATTTAGTTAATTTGGCAAATCAGCGTACTCAAACCCTAGAAGAGTCGCCAAAAAGACTGCTAAAATTCTTAATCTTCAACTCTGGCAAATGAAATTCCCTAAACAGAACCAAAACCTTCTAGTTTCTGCTATTATTGCAAAGAGCCAGGACATTGGAAAAAAGGTTGTTACAAATGTAAATGTTTCAGGTATCTTTAGCTTTCTAACCGGCCTTTCCAATGTCCTCCCATTTCTCAGTGACAGACTTCCGAGCAACTCCAGTCGCTTTTCCCAATCCTCCTCCTTGATCAGCTCAGAGGAAACATCTCTCCAGATGTGGAATGAATCTCTCTCTGTCCTGACACTGGAGCCACACCACTTGGTGGTCAACCCCACTGCTATGAAGCAGCCCCTGCCTCGTAGTACTAAAACAGTTCAAATAGGGGGTGTCTCCAGTGAACCTCAAGAGGTTCCTCTCTCTGAACCGATTCCCTTTTGTTTAGGCCCCTTGAGAGATGCACACCCTTTCTCCTTAGCTCCTCTGCCCCTATCCATTTATTAGGCTTAGACTTCTTGGAAAAGTATCATGCCAGGATTTCTTTCTTCCAAAAGGGGAAAATAATTCTAGAATTTGACAGAAACCATCAAATTAGCCAATCAAGAGAATTAACCAAGAGATGTTAATTAATTAACATCTTTTTCTCTGCCTTTGACAGTACAGGAGCTGGTTCTGGAAACACTGATCATTTTTCCCTATTGAATCAGCTACCGTCACCCACCCTTTTGGGCAAAATCTCTAATAATGGAAACATTCACAGTGCACCTCCCACAAAAGATTCAGATAGATCTCAAAATCTCTCCCCAGAATTAGTCAATACCCTATAAGTAAAGAAGCCCTTCAAAGAATAAAGCCCATAACAGAAGATTTCAAGGCTCAGGGCATCATCATCCTTTGCAGTAGTCCCTGTAATACTCCTGTTTTACCTGTGAGAAAACCCAAGGCCCAAGGATGGAGGTTTGTCCAGGACCCCTGAGCAATACACAACGCCATTATCCCTCGACACCCTGTTGTTCCTACTGACATCCATTCCCACTGGGAGCAAATTTGCACTGTAATTGATTGATGTAATGCATTCTTTAGTATTCTAGCTGGTAAGGCAAGTCAATATCTTTTTGCCTTCACTTGGGAAAGATGACATTACACCTGGAGAAGAATGCCCCAGGATTTCACAGAAAGTCCGTTTTACTTTTCACAAACCTTGAAAGCTGGTATAAAAATTTCTGCAGGTTCTACTTAGTTACAGTACATAAATGATTTACAACATATAGATGCTCTCCTTCTCGAATCTCCTCACAGGAAGACAGCATCCACTTACTAAAACTTTTGACCTTAAAGGGACATAAAATCTCCAAAGAAAAGCTGCAGTCTGCTCAAACTCAGTTTCGATATTTAGAGCACCTGATCTCAGAACGGTGGCTACGTTTGGATCCTGATAGCCTTCATGGCACCCTGAACTTCTACAAACCTAAAACTAAGAACCAGTTACAAGGTTTTCAGGCTAGCTGGTTACTGTTGAAATTGGATTCCAAATTTCTCTCATGGCTCAGCCCCTATATGCTTTATTGAAACCCAGCAAACCTGACCCCATTAATTGGGGAGGTCAAGATGACACAGCTTCTGAAGGCTTAAAGAAAAGCTTATTGAGACCATCTGCCCTTGGACATTCTAACTATCAGCTTCCCTTTTCTCTTTTATATGTGAGAAGGAAGGGAATGCCCTTGGGGTACTCACCTCCAAACATGGGGACCATCATTGACCCATAAGGGTATTATAGCCTTACACCTGGTAATAATCTACAGGAGATTCCTCTAACCAATGCAGATTTTTCGTGGTTTACAGATGATTCTTATTTAAAGGGAGAAAATGGTAAATAGAGTGCTGGATAAGCTGTTGCAACTCCTTTTGATATCACTGAGGCAGCACCTTTACCAATGGCTACTTTGGCCCAACTTGCTTCGTTATACACTTTTTTTTTTTTAACATCTTTATTGGAGCATAACCGCTCCACAATGGTGTGTTAGCCTCTGCTCTACAACAAAGTGAATCAGCTATACAGACACACATCCCCATATCTCCCCCCTCTTGCGTCTCCCTCCCACCCTCCCTATCCCACCCCTCCAGGCGGTCACAAAACACAGAGCTGATCTCCCCGTGCTATGCAGCTGCTTCCCACTAGCTATCTGTTTTACATTCGGTAGTGTATATATGTCCATGCCACTCTCTCACTTCGTCCCAGCCCACCCCTCCCCCTCCCCATGTCCGCAAGTCCATCCTCTATGTCTGCGTCTCTATACCTGTCCTGCCCCTAGGCTCCTCAGAACAATTTTTTTTTTTTTTTAGATTCCATATATATGTATTAGCATACAGTATTTGTTTTTCTGTCTCTGACTTACTTCACTCTGCATTATACACTCTTACTTGGGCTTATAATTTAGCCAAGGTCAAAACAACAAACATTTATAGCAATAGTCAGTATGCCTTTGGAGCAGCCCACGACTTTGGGATGCTTTGGAAACAATGAGGTTTCCTACCTCTAATGGGGAAGAAATTTTAAACGGCTCTTATATCCAAAATCCATTAGATGCCATACTCTACCCAGAAGCCTTGGCTATTATTGAGATCCCTGGCGTGCCAGGCTTGACTCCCTAGAGGCTAAAAGAAACCACCTTGCTGATATTTGTGCCCAAAATGCTGCTCTCAAAGGAATTAATGGCCAAATTTCTGTTATGGTCCAAAGGGATGCTCCCCAAAATAACAGTCTAGAAAAATTGGTGAGAAATGCCCAACATTTGATCCCAGAAAAGGAAAAACAATATTGGAGATCTAATAACCATTGGTTTGATAAAAAGAACTCCGGTTCAGGTTAAATAACAAACTGGTCCCACCAGGAATTCTCAGATTCCCACTTCTCGCGATTGTACATGCATTGAACCATTAGTCCACTGACAAAATGATAGTGTTCATGAACCAATATGGTTGGGGAAATACTAATAAAGCCACAAAGAGTGCCTCCCTTGCTTGTCTGCCTGTCCAGAATACAATCCAGGGAAACCTGGTTGCACTGCTCCTGGGTATTTTGAAATGCTGAATGGGCCATTCAAGGTTTGGCAAATGAATTTCATACAGCTGCCCCCATCTCATGGATATAAATATAAATATGTTTTACTCATGGTATGTATGTTTTCTCACTGGATCGAAGCTTTCCCTTAGAGACAGGCTACTGCTTCTTCTGTGGCTAAAATTTTGTTAGAAAATATTATTCCTACCTGGGGAACTCCTCTTGAACTTCAAAATGATTAAGGAACCCATTTTACTGGCCAGGTACTATGACAAATCTGTGCTTTGGGCCAGTTTTACAACATTTTCACTGTGCTTAACATCCTTAATCCTTAGGGTTAGTCAAATGTACTAAGGCCAGTATTAAGGCCCAATTGATTTACATTTCTCTAATAATTAGCTCACGGAACTATACTCATTTTTTTTTTTTTTTTTTTTTGGCTGCGTTGGTTCTTCATTGCTGTGGGTGGCTTTCTGTAGTTGCGGTGAGCGGGGGCTACTCTTCGTTGCGGTGCGCGGGCTTCTCATTGCGGTGGCTTCTCTTGTCGTGGAGCACGGGCTCTAGGCGCACGGGCTTCAGTAGTTGTGGCCTGCGGGCTCTAGAGCGCAGGTTCAGTAGTTGTGGTGCATGGGCTTAGTTGCTCTGCAGCATGTGGAATCTTCCCAGACCAGGGCTGGAACCCGCGTCCCCTGCATTTGCAGGCGGATTCTTAACCATTGTGCCACCAGGGGAGTCCCATACTCAATATTTTGTAATAACCTATAAGGGAAAATAATCTGAAAAAGAATATATATATATGAACTGAATAACTTTGGTGTACACCTAAAACTAACACAACTTTGTGAATCAACTATACTTAAATAAATTAAAAAAAAAAAAAAGACCCACTTGGCAAAATTCATAGAGACTTTCCAAATACCCTGGCGAAAAGCATTGTCATTGGTCCTTCTAACTCTCAGATCCACTCCTTTTGGAACTTGTAAACTCTCACCCTTTGAGATAATCATAAGACACCCAATGCAACTGGCTTCTGCTTCTTTTGACCCACTGTTGAAAAAAGAAGGTATACTTTGATATTGCACAGGCCTAATTGCTTCTGTTAAAAATAACAATGTTTTGTTAATCTTTTCACATTGTGCTCTCAGGAAATGAAGACCTTAAGCATCACATCTTGCAACCTGGATATTCCATCTATTGGAAAAGACACCTCCAGAAGGGCTCTCTTCAACCTCGCTGGAAAGGCCCCTATCAGGTACTGCTAACCAACCTTCTGGATTCTTATCTGAACTCATAGTCTCTGACTTTGCAACCTATAGGCTATAATACTGAGAAAACATTTAGTTCCAAACAGTTTCTTTTGAGATAACAATACTGTTTAATTACTTCATGTTTATTCCTACAATGCATCTTCCCAAAGCATTTCTTTAATTCCTTCAGTTTTTAGTGTGTCCTCGCTATATTTACTATTCTAAGATACAGACTTTATTTTTAAAATGTATCTTATTGAAGTATAGTTGATTTACAATGTTGTGTTAATTTCTGCTGTACAGCAAAGTGGCTCAGTTACATATATACATTCTTTTTTTATGTTCCTTTCATTATGGTTTATCACAGGATATTGAATATAGTTCCCTGTGCTATACAGTAGGATTTTGTTGTTAATCCATTCTATATATAATAGTTTGCATTTGCTAACCCCAAGCTCCCAATCAGTCCCTCCCCCATTCTCCCTCCCCCTTGGTAACCACAAGTCTGTTCTCTATATCCGTGATTCTGTTTCTGTTTCATAGTTATGTTCATTTGTGTCATATTTTAGATTCTACATACAAGTGATATCATATGGTATTTGTCTTTCTCTTTCACTGAATATGATAATCTCTAGGTCCATCCATGTTGCAAATGGCATTATTTTATTCTTTTTATGGCTGAGTAATATTCCATTGTATAAATATACCACATCTTCTTTATCCATTCATCTGTCGATGGACATTTAGGTTGCTTCCTTGTCTTGGCTATTGTAAATAGTGCTGCAGTGAACATTGGGGTGCAGGTATCATTTCAAATTAAAGTTTTCTCTGGATATATGCCCAGGAGTGAAATTGCAGGATCATATGGTAACTCTCTTTTTAGTTTTTTGAGGAACCACCATACTGTTTTCCATAGTGGCTCCACCAATTTGCATTTCCACCAACAGTGTAGGAGGGTTCCCTGTTCTCCACACCCTCTCCAGCATTTGTTGTTTGTAGACTTTTTGATGATGACCGTTCCGACTGGTGTGAGGTGGTACTTCATTGTGGTTTTGATTTGGATTTCTCTAATAATTAACGATGTTGAGCATCTTTTCATGTGCCTGTTGTCCATCTGTATGTCTTCTTTGGAGAAATGTCTATTTAGGTCTTCTGCCAATTTTTCGATTGGGTTGTTTGTTTTTTTGTTATTGAGTTGTATGAGCTGTTTGTATATTTTGGAAATTAAGCCCTTGTAGGTCACATCATTTGCAAATATTTTCTCCCAATCCATAGGCTGTCTTTTCGTTTTGTTTATGGTTTCCTTTGCTGTACAAAAGCTTGTAAGTTTGATTAGGTCCCATTTGTTTATTTTTGCTTTTATGTCTTTTGCCTTGGGAGACTGACCAAAGAAAACATTAGTACAATTTATGTCAGATAATGTTTTGCCTCTGTTCTCTTCTAAGAGTTTTATGGTGTCATGTCTTATGTTTAAGTCTTTAAGCCATTTTGAGTTTATATTTGTGTAGGATGTGAGGAATTAACTTCGCTGATTTACATGTGGCTGTCTAGCTTTCCCAACACCACTTGCTGAAGAGACTCTTCTCTCCATTGTATATTCTTGCCTCCTTTGTTGAAGATTAATTGACAGTAGGTGTGTGGGTTCTCTCCCAGGCTCTCTATTCTGTTCCATTGATCCATATGTCTGTTTTTGTGCTACACTGTTTTGATTACTGTAGCTTTGTAGTATAGTCTGAAGTCTGGGAGGCTTATATCTCCTGCTTTATTCTTTTTTCTCAGGATTGCTTTGGCAATTCTGGGTCTTTTATGGTTCCACATAAATTTTAGGATTATTTGTTCTAGTTCTGTGAAAAATGGCATGGGTAATTTGATAGGGATCACATTAAATCTGTAGATTGCTTTGGGTAATATGGCCATTTTAACAATACTCTTCAAGAGCATGGGATATCTTTCCATTTCTTTGAATCATCTTCAGTTTCCTTTATTAATGTTTTCTAGTTCTCAGCATATAAGTCTTTCACCTCCTTGGTCAGGTTTATTCCTAAGTGTTTTTTTTTGATGTGATTTTAAGAGTGATTTTTTTTTACATTTCCTTTCTGATATTTCATTGTTAGTGTAAAGAAATGCAATCAATTTCTGTATGTTAATCTTGTATCCTGCTACCTTGCTGAATTCGTTTATCAGTTTGACTAATTTTTGTGTGGAGTTTTTAAGGTTTTCTATATATAGTATCGTATCATCTGCATATAATGACAATTTTACATCTTCCCTTCCGATTTGGATACCTTTTATTTCTTGTCTGATTGCTGTGGCCAGGACTTCCAATACTATGTTGAATACAAGTGGTGAGAATGGGCATTCTTGGGTTGTTCCAGATTTTAGTGGGAAGGCTTTCAGCATTTCACCGTTGAGTATTATGTTGGTTGTGGGTTTGTCATAAATAGCTTTTATTATGTTCCCTCTCTACCCATTTTGGTAAGAGGTTTTATCATGAATGGATGTGGAATTTTATAAAATGCTTTTTCTGCATCTATTAAGATGATCATGTGGTTTTTGTCTTTTGTTGATGTGGTGTATTACATTGATTGATTTACGTTATGTTGAACCATCCTTGTGACCCTTAGATGAATAAGATACAGACTTTAGATGAAAGATGTCTGAGACAAATCCCTCCTACCCTTCCTTATTACTCAAATGTGACCACAATAGGTTTCCAGGCTGTGCACTTTCCCTCTGATGAGGGACCTGACACCCAGGAAAGGTCCGACCTGACACCCAGGAAAGGTCCTTCCTGGCCTTGAGAGATAAAAAGCCACTGAATGCTAGTTAAAACAAACAGACTCTTGATCAGCAGTGTTTTCAGAGAAAGGTCTTGATCAAAAGGGAGAAATGTGAAAATTAATACAGGAAAATCTCACTAAAATGGAGATGGGAGGCCAGAAGGGGGAGCTGTCATGCATATACCACTCAACACCACTACAGATCCCAACGGAAAGAAACGTACTTTGCATCTCTGGCAGGAAGTGACACTACTACCACCAGAAGGAGGAAGAAAGATTTTTTTCTCCTTGCCTGTCAACAGCTCAGCCAGTGAAAAACCACTGTACTTCAAACTTCCGGTTTCTTTCAATGGACTTTTTGTTTATAACAGCCCCTCCCAACTTCCCCTTCTCTTCTATAGAAGAGTTTCCTCTCCTTTGCTTTGCTGGATTTGCATGTGGATTGCCATATTTGTACATCCCAAATTGCAATCATTTGCTGCTCCCGAATAAACCTGTTTTGCTGGTAAAATAACTTGCTGTTTTATTTATTGTTTTAGGTTAACTGTTTCTCAGTCCCATACAGATTATGTTCATTACACTAAAATTTGTATTAGTTTAGCAAATTTATGTTGAAATTTCACTCACTTATCAAGAATGTGAGTGATTATTTTGCTGAATCAGATAATAGTTTTACAATACTGGAAGATTCTTCCCTCAGTTTTTTGTGCTATTTGCAATGTAACAGCTGCAAACAACAACATGCTTTTAGTTTAATTTGCATTATTAACATTTTCCTCATCACTTTTTTAAGTCTAGATGAGGGGTAGGCCAACTTATATCATGGACCCGATACTAAATATTTTACACTTTGTAAGCCACACTGTCACTTTCAAAACAATTCAGCTCTTCCATTGTAGTGTGAAAGTAGCCATAGACAATACATAAGTGAATGGGCAATGCTGTATTCCAATAAAACTTTATTTATAAAGATACGTGATGGGTAGGCCCTAGTTTTCTGAACCCTGGTCTAGACAATCAACAAAACAACAAATCATTAGCCCTGCTGCTTACCGGTTTCCCTTGTGTTGATACTCTCACCATTGGCTACTTCAGGTTACCAACATGAAGTTATTGAAAGTGAAATCAGAAAGAGATGCATAGAAGCATGCTATTTACAGCATTCCTACCATACAGATATGATAGACATAAATAACCTCAACAGTACAGATACTAGTAAAATATAATAAAATAATTAGGAAGTGATGAATTCTGAGTATTTATTACCTATGTTTTTACTATCACTTATTTAATTGAAAGTTTATTTAATATAATTTTTATTAATAGCTCTAATTAAAAACTGGCTCACAAAATTCCTGAAAATTGAACAACTGGCTCTCACAAACCAGTGTTGGCCAGCTGATTCCAGACACCAGTCTCCTGCCAGCCCCCTCAGAGAAGTAAGAACCAATCAATGTCCTGCTCCTTGTACCCTTTCAAACTTTAAGAAAATGTTCTCTCCTGAAAGAGGTCAGAAACCTGGTTTCTGGGGGCGTGTATCCTACACCCCCATAAACTAATTTCTGTAAAAACACCTCTTCCAGTTATTATTTAGACTGTCTGCCCTTAAGGTAATTACATTTCTGACCAAACCTGCCCTGTCTTGGAACTTACAGAACCAAACAATTGCTCATGTGTTTGTATTGTGAGTCACGTTTGGTCTAAAAGAATTCCTGTACTCTTTAGAAGTTTCTAAAATTACAGCTTTGCCCAGTCTGGGAACCAATAACTTTGGTCGAAAGTAAGAAGGATATAAGATAGCATGTGTGAACAGAATGAGTTGATCTGTATTTTCACTCAGCCCCAGCCTTCACAATGGAATCTTGAACAACAACTGATTTCACTTATTTATTTAAGTCTGTTTTCTCCTTTCTACAAACCAATGCTTGGTACTCTTAAAGTTTGTGAGGGCAAATATTGCTAAAGTGATTTGAGAACATTGGCTAAGGGGGTGTTGGAAATGTAGGTCATCATTTATCATCTGGACATGAATGTGAGGCATTAAAGATTGTAATTCCATGAACCTGACATAAACACTTTAAGCTCGGAAATATGTGCTTAGATCATTAGGGCAAATTGAAACCACCAGCTGAAATTAGCTTTTTTAATTTTTATCTTCATTTCCTTCATCATGTTCTCCCTTTCTCCCTAGGTCCTAAGTAATTGAGATGTGATGGCTTAATTTATTCAGACATTTTCCTTTGTGTATCTTTTGGACCTGGAATAGACAGTATGTGGCACCAAAAATCACCATTTCCGTGTCTCTCCTTTCTCTGCTCTTCCTTTCCTACTTTGTACTTCCCATCCTTTTTTTTTTCCCCCATTCTTCTTTCTTTCACTTTTCCTTTTTTCTTGCTTGCCAGAGGACATGTATACCCAAACAGTCCAACCTGCTATGACCTTTAAATCTGTTTGAGGTATTAAGTTACGTAACAATGTATATGCTTCTCCTTTAAATAAGAGGCAACCTAGATGTGAATGATCATTGAATCCATATTTATTAGGCCATTAACTTACATCGTCCTTTTTCTGTTTCCAAGTTACTTCCAGGTTCTACCTCTCACTTTGCTATTGGTACATATACCAAAACAAAGCCCTCTAGCATTAATGTGTCTCTTTAATCGTAAAGTATGGGGAAAACACAGGATGTGGGTACTGGAGTTCACTTTGGTAAAGCACAGCCTTTGCATGATTACTCCGGTTCTCTGTATTCTGTCGATCCCAATTGGGTTCATGCTCTAGTCTCACGAGAATGCCAGCTGACCCATGGGTCCTTCCAGAGCCTGACCTATCTCCCTGTTATGAAGACCCAGTGTGAAATCTGTATGCTTAATATCCCAGGTTTAATCCTTCTTTTCTGGCATTGCATGTAAAGGTAAATGTTCAAAACCGCATCAAGTTGGGAAATATATTTCTCATTTTTAGTGGAACACCGTATTTATTTATACGGAAAAGCTTTTGTTGATGAGCATTTTGTTGAGGAAGGTAGCTGTGAAAGGGTTATGCAACCCTCGGTTTTATTTGCCCTTTGTATGTGTATGGATTGGAAAGAGAAAATGCTTGCTTTTATATCTGCTAAGATTAGCTACAAGTAATTGTGGTGAGCTTTGCTGAAATTCCTCATCCTAATGATGCAAACAGAAATCACAGAGCACAGAGCTTCAGGTTTCGGAGGTGACTCACAGAGTCTAGCAATCCATCTTGGAAGTCTTAGCAGGCCTATTTCGGGCTGTTCTCCACACATGGCAAGGCTGAAGAATCCCAGGTGTTCTGCCTGAGAGCAAAGTGAGAGCGTGAGGGTTGCCCTGCGAAGCAAGGACATGCTCATTAAAGCAGGTTTCTGGTGGGATGTGGATCGGCCCGGCAGTTCTGCATTTCTCCTTGAGGTGACCCCTTTCCTTATTAGAGAGGGGGTCTGATGTCCAAATGCATCTGAGTTTAATGAGTTGCAGTTCACTGGGGACCCAGAGAGGGCAAAGAAGTACCTGCTTGGTGAACTGAGAAGAGTATACTGTTTATTTCGTGGATACTACACTGTTTAAATAATGTAAAAGTTTTTCTTTTGTGAGATCTTTCTACTTCTTGGAAGTCTGAAATGGCATATGTGAATATAGGAGACCTAGAGCTATGGGATAAACAGACTAATCAAGTTGGCTGGATTTATGAATTCTCTTACGATAAAATCACTGAACTCTTTAAAATGATAAGATCAGCAGGCATTCATCTCTCTATCTCAAAGGAAGATGGAATAAAATTAGAGAAATTCTTCTCACAGGTCTGCAGATGGTGGTTGGTTAATTAGGTGAAAAGATCTTTGAATAATAGACTAGGGAATTGGGCCACCATATTATTGTTTTAATCTGTCAGGTACTTATTATCAGCAAGAATACTTTGTCTTGCAGGACATTTTTTAATAAAATGGCAGATAAATGTGCATCTTGGTGAAATCAAAAGTGAGAAATTGTATGTAAAAAAATTGTGAATAGCAAAATGGCAATTTATATATGGCCAGAGAATAGTATTTTATACAAAATATAAAGGATGTGATGTCTGTATAAGAATATGCATGATGACTACAGTAGTGTCAAAGCCCTCAAGAAACACCAAGTGTGTATCAGAAGCTAAGCTAAGCATTAACTTGGCATTAAGTGCCATGAAAAAAGAGTTTTTTCCTTTGCCATATTTTGGAAGACCTTTCCGTCATTCAAAAGTAAGTTTTTTTTTTTCTGCCAGTATTCTAAAAATAAATTCAAATACAGTTAAAGTGTATGAAAACCTTTTCTACTATTAGCATGAAAACTCAACTGCAAAGGAAAACTGTGCTTTCGAAATCAATGTGTTAAATATCTTTATAGAATCAATTACATATATAATGTACAATTACATAATTTATGATATAAATTTGCTTTCTTCTGTTCAAATAAAAGTTCTAAATCTTTGGAATTTTAATATAAATACTCAACTTCCTAGTTTGCTATGGATTGTGTAACTCTAGTCAATTCACTTAATTTTTCTTTGCTTCGGTTTCCCCACTGAAAAGCGAGGATCATGAGATAGTTCTACCCTCTTTATCATACTACATAGGAATCAGTTAAACTGAGCACAAGTAAACTTTGATTATATGATGTAATAAATGTATTACATAAAGGTATTAGTACTCTTAAATTTTTCAATTATCACAACTGAAGAAAACTGCATAATTTTCTAATTAGATGAAATGTAAGTGTATGATCTAAGTCATCATTGAGCATATCAGGTTGGCGGGGGAGGAAACTGATACAACAACATATACCATTTATTGTCTATTTTTGTGTGCCAAGCATTTTACATGAACTATTTCATTTGACTGTGTTGACACTTTGAGGTAAATACCACTATAAGACCTACTTTATAAATGAGAAAATCAGGACTCACAAATCCACTTGCTTATGTTCAATTGGAAGCGAGAGACCAAGATTTGAACCTAGCCCTCTTTGATGCCATAGTCCAAGTTCTTCATCGGACTTTGTGACTGCTTCTCCAAATTTGGTTCCCTGTTCACATGATCCAAGACTCTGCAATACTCAAAATACAAATGGAATGCTGCAGTAGTTGAAGTCAGCACACAATTTCTGAGATCTTCTCCCTTTCCAAAATTCACACTGAAATGCATGCCCTTTGTCATCTAAATGAAAATAAACGTAGGAGAATCTGTCCCTGGAGCTAGTAGGTGGGAGATATGGAAACATTGGGTCTCCTGCTTTAAGTATGTGGGTTTGATAAGAAGATGCATTTTCTTTAGAGACGATCAAATATTTCTCATGCTATTCATGAAAGCTTCAAATAAAACATTTATGCCAATAATCATTTGCCATTGCCAGGAAAAAATGTAACCATGCATTATTCGGAAGTTTCTTTCATCTTTGGAATTGTAATAAATATTTTTTCACCTCTTCCACACAGGAAAATGTTATGATGGTCCAGGAAAATGACATTAGATGCATAAGTATTATGAATAATCGGTGTGGAATTAAGTAATATAAATAAGCTACCCACTGACTTCATGTACTCACCTAGTACACATTTTATCTGAACAAATATTTCAATTTTGGCAATTTTCCAAAACAATTATTTTAAAAGGAAATATAAATTAGATTAACTTTTAGAAAAAGGGAAACAAATATACTCTAAATATTGGGGAAAATGATATACAATGGTTATTTTTTAATACTGATTTCTTGAAGATGTACATTTGTTTATTGAACAGAGTTAGAAAATAATTTTTAAAACGTGTATGTAGTATAAATTGCTATGGCTTTCAACTAGGAATAAACAATTTTTTCCAAAAATATATTATTAAATGTTTGAGCCTCCTAGAACAGGCTAGCTCAGTTTTGTTTTTTTGAAATATGCATATTTTAAACAGTAAGTGTCACAGTGAGTTCAACTCACTTTTGAAAGTGTTAGGAGGGTCCAATGAAGAGCTACTTAAACACCAGGGAAGAAACCAATTATTCAGAAACAACTACCGTATGTAAAAGCTTCATCCAAATAAGGACTTTTGTGCAATGTAAATGAACCCCTTTTACTAAATGTAGACATTTACCATTGTTATTAACACTTTATCCCCAGGAGGTACAATTTTCCCAATGCTAAGTAGTAACAGAAAAATGCACAATTATTCTTCCTAGAAAAAAAAAACTGCATTTAATTTGTATTATTTTACAATTTTGCAAAAACACTGGAACATAAAGAAAAATACACCATATAAAATTTCACTCTACTTAAAACTAGTCTTCAGAAATATTATCCGGCCTGCCAGATGTTTTCCTCCTTTATTATAAATTAACAGTAGTGATATATCAAGGATATAGAGGAGTCCGCAAATGTATTAAGTCTCCTGTTCCTCGTGTGTCGGCATCTTATTTGTTTGCAATAAATAAATGTATGTGTATATATATAAACACGCTAAAATTTGTACTTGGTATCTTCTAACTGCAAAGCTGCTCTAAAAGATACAGACATTGTTTTTCCATTAAGCTAATTTCTGTTACTCCATTCCACCTCATCTTGTAACTGACAGCCAAAGAAAATGAAAAGATTCGCTCTTGTTTGCTTTCATGAGAAAATACCACTTTGTTAATGTTAAAATAGTCCTATAATTTTCCAGTTCTTTTTAAGTGACTCCGGAGAAGTAATCCAAGATAAAGAGAAGCGTTGATAAAGCCTGGAAGCACAAGAGGGAACTATACAGGCAGGAAATGTCACTGCACCAGCACTGCCTGGTGGTTCAGAGCAGGAGAGTTAGGGATGGAAACACACTCACGTGCACAGATGTCCTTGCACACACGTACACAGAATGCACCGTCAAGCAGATTCTCCTAGTGTTATTTGGAACTTCTTTAACAGATAGCATTCTACACCAAAATGTGGCTAAATCAGGTCTGCTCGGAAAAGCAGAAAGAAACGTCTTTCCTGGAGGAGCGCCAGTGTCTGAAGCCTCTTGCAGTTCTGGTATCAGATCAGTGAAGGTTCTCTTGCCCACTCCTGCCAAGAGAGCATGATTCTTTTTTTTTTTTTTTTTAATTAATTAATTTATTTATTTATTTTTGGCTGTGTTGGGTCTTCATTTCTGTGCGAGGGCTTTCTCTAGTTGCGGCAAGCGGGGCCACTCTTCATCGCGGTGCGCGGGCCTCTCACTGTCGCGGCCTCTCTTGTTGCGGGGCACAGGCTCCAGACGCGCAGGCTCAGTAGTTGTGGCTCACGGGCCCAGTTGCTCCGCGGCATGTGGGATCTTCCCGGACCAGGGCTCGAACCCGTGTCCCCTGCATTGGCAGGCGGATTCTCAACCACTGCGCCACCAGGGAAGCCCGAGAGCATGATTCTTAAACCTTTGGAGTCTATTACTCCTTCTCAAAATCAGCCTAATAATGGTCCCAAGCCATCACTTTGGTTTTACACAGCATCTCTTGGATTGCACCTCTAAATGCTTTAGGGTTGCCCGGGTAGGAACCGTAATATGGGCTGTTACTGGTGGTATTAAAAGCTCAGAAAATCAGTGGACAGAGAATAGGTCGGTATCATCCTCAATACAATCTTGATCTTTTGACCAACACCATAAACACTGAAAGATAAATTGAGGTAAAATTAAATCTAGGGCAAACCCCCATATCTTCTTAATAAAAGAAGTGAAAACTTGTGACGAAACATACTCACAATTTCAATAGCATCTCTAATTGCCTTTTGTTTACTCTGGCTTCCTCTAGGAGGTTTTGATGCTATCTTAATTATCACTGTTGTTTTATGCCTATTAATTAATGGTTTAAGTTTTGTACTTTTATCCTGAGGCAATTTTATAAAGGAAAGTATTTTTAACCAATCAAAATGTTACCCCACAGTTCTTCATCTTAGCCGGCTGCACAGGTGTAATGGAGCACTTGGCTAGGTTCCATTGCCCCTCTGGCAGGCTGAGAATACTTGTTATGAAGCCTAGTCGGGACCAGGAGAGCATCTTTTTTTTTTTTAAATTTATTTATTTTATCATTTATTTATGGCTGTGTTGGGTCTTCATTTCTGTGCGAGGGCTTTCTCCAGTTGCGGCAAGTGGGGGCCACTCTTCATCGCGGTGCGCGGGCCTCTCACTATCGCGGCCTCTCTTGTTGCGGAGCACAGGCTCCAGACGCGCAGGCTCAGTAGTTGTGGCTCACGGGCCTAGTTGCTCCGCGGCATGTGGGATCCTCCCAGACCAGGGCTCGAACCCGTGTGCCCTGCATTGGCAGGCAGATTCTCAACCACTGCGCCACCAGGGAAGCCCCTAAGAGAGCATCTTAATGGATGTTGGAAATGAGGTTCTCTGGCTGACACCATCTGTTCATGTCTGTATAGCGCTGGTTACCAAAAGCTTGCTTGGGACTTCCCCTGATACAAAGCCATAGACTAGGAAGGGGACGGGGAGGTGCAGGGCTCTGTTCCAGAACAGAGGCCACGATGGAAGGTTAGCGTGGGTGAGATGCTGTTTTGGGTAATGCCTGCTACAGAGTAGATACTCATTGAATGCTCAACTTAGGTTAAATCGCTTTGATGTGGGGAGGAAGAAGGGTGGTAGCTGGGGTTAAAAATGCTGTGCACTAGAAAACAAACTTATGGTTACCAAAGGACACTACTGTAAACAAAACAAACAACAAGGTCCTACTGCAGAGCACAGGGAACTATACTCAATACCTTGTAATAACCTATAATGGAAAAGGATCTGAAAAAGAATAGATAGACAAATAGATGACTGAATCACTTTGCTGTATTCCAGAAACTAACACAACATTGTAAATCAACTATAACAGGAACAAGTTCCGTTCCAAGAGTATGTTCGTAAGTCCAATTTGTTTGTAAGCTGGTACTAACTTTGCAGTACCAGCTACATCACTGCTGCTTTGACGCTTGCTTTTGGACATCCTGGGCTTGAAATAAAGATACTGTACTGCCGTACTCTATACAGTACTGTACAGTAAAGTACACAAAAGCACAGCCACTTGTAGAGGATGCACGCACGTGACAATGCACGGCAGACACGGGAGCGAACTTACGTGATTGGACATGCGAATGCACATTCGCATCTTTGAAAGCTCGAAACTTGAAGGTTTGTATTAGGGGTCTTACCGTACTTCAATAAAAAAAGAAAAGCAAGTGATACCCATGAGCCCATCAATCAAAGATCATCAGTGACAGCATTTTAGATATTTTTCTATGCATTTTTGTTTATAGTGATCATATCAATTACACAAAATTTTTACGGGTCTGTATCCCGTTTTTCCCCCCACTTTAGATTAATGTAAAATTTGTTTTTAAATGCTGTACACTAAAGTATTACTAAATGTTCTGGCATTTAATGAGCAGGCAATTGTGTATCAGATACCATACATCTTCGGTCATAATATCTCTTGGCTTATTGTATAATGGCATTTCTATTCTTTCTTTCTTGGATATTTATTTCTTATTACTTCTCATTTTTAATTAGGGAATTTTTCCTACTATAGAAACTGAGATCTACATGCTAGTGAGGAAACAATAACAATTTGAGAATTTCAAGTGAAATGAAAATATCTTTAGGCCAGTAACTGACTTACCAGAGTCTGGCATTCTTGTAGCTTATAATTTAGGTATCACTTCCAGTTAAGATTCATGGTGCTCATCGCTGACCTCAGACTTGATCTTTAAAAAACGCGAAACATGACAAATGAACTTTGACAGAAATATATTTAGTGACTAGTTTGCTGACATCCACAGGTAAGGCAGAGAAAACTGCCAGTTTTCAAAAAAAAAAAAAAACTAATTTGCATCTGGCTCCCTGTCCTCAGGAGCTGCCTGGAGGGGTTCGTTCTGTGCAGGGGAAGGAGTCCTACACAGCATGCCCTGCACCCATGCCTGGCTGCGCCTAACCAGTGAGATAAATATTTACTTCCCTTCACCTTTACTTGTGCAAGATGATTTTAGTCAAGGGGTGGGGAAAAAATCAGCTTTGCAGAAATAGCTTTCTGTTAAATGCCCAGAGTTCAATATTAAAAAAAAAAAAATACAACCTCTATATAATTATATCTTATCTGTTATTAGCTACAGGATTAGTTCTGCCTAAATTCCTTCCTTTCCCACTTCATGAGTGTTTATGAAAGACCAGTAACTAGCCTGAATGTCTGCAAAATGGTATCAAACACAAATCCAGCATTTGAAAGACAGGAGCTCACGTGTAGCTCCAAACAGAGCATTAATTACTTGCTAAGAGTATTTAATGAAAATGACTGCACTTAAATATGTTCAAAGACTTGGAAAAGATGAATTCCAAGTTTCCTTTCACACACAGATCCAAAATATGAGCTTGTATTTGATGTTTGGAGTCTGCAGCCTAGACTAGTTTAAACCCATTGTGGAAGAACATCAGGGCTATAGAGTGATTAAGGGCACAAAAGAAAAACATTTTAGAAAATGTAACTAAGTTAAAATTTCATGCAGTTTTGCAGTTGCAAATAGCTGAGTATTGAATGATGGCCTTTCCTGATCACAGCATTTCATGACCAGTTTACATGTGATTAAATTGATCTATCAGATAGTTTGCAGAATACATTTTTCTGGTTTGGTAACAGGAGCTTGGTAACGGGAGCAATTTTTTTTTCTGTTCCTCTAAAACCAAGTTATTCAAAATGTAGTCAATGGACCAGAAGCATGGGCATTGAGGTTGTTAGTGATGCAGAATCTCAGGCTCCACCTCAGACAACTGCCCTCTTGATGATTCACGTGCACACTACAGTTTGAGAAGCATTGATCTGAAACACAGCTACGCATCTTTCTTATAAAGGAGAGATGGGTTTTTTAATTTTCAGAACTAATTATTAAAGTTAAGTCAACAATGTTTTTTTAATTCTAAATTTTAAACATTTAAAATACTTTTTAAATCAACTCATGCTAGTATAACAGACTTCTAGCACGACTTTAATTTTTTTTCTAGAAATTCTCCCATACAGTTGGAGGTTCGTTACAATGGTCCCAAACAATGTGTAACAAACAAATTATGTTCCAAAATAAGAGAATAATTCTTGATGACAAACCAAACAGCAACAGCTATTTTTGTCTGATATAATAATTTTTAGTGGGCCAAGTTTATTATTTTGCCCTCATTTATCAAATACTTTGTGCCTTATACGCGGTATTTTCAGAATTTATGAAAACAGAATTATGCTTTAAATCGTCTGGCAAAATTCTAAAAAGCTTTGTTCAGAACAAGAGTAACGTCTACTGGATTGCTATTGTCTTTCTAGAAGTCCAAAGCCAAGTTGAGGTTTGCTCAGTTTTTACTAAGGAAGAGTAATCGCTCTGTTTACTCTGACATAATCTGCCTTCACTTTCTGAAATAAACTGAAACTCCTAATGAATAATATGCTTGTTTCCTGGAGAACATATTATCTAAATAATAATTTAGAGCTATGATATAACATTTTACTGCCAAATCATGAAGTCAGATTTATTTGGTTCACTTACATAAGCCAATTACATATTTTGTACTTGTTTAAATATTATAATGCATCATCTTCAGTCCTTTAAAAAAAAAAATTCATTTCAGGAAAAAACCTAAAGGGTAAGTAGTGGTATGAGGGTAAAGGAACTGATGTTGATTAAATTGCTTCAACTCCTGGTAAAACTACAAAATAATTGCACATTAAAATAGAATGAGCATCTCTGATAAGAGTTCTTCTCATCTGCAAATGTCCATAAAAATCACATCTTTTCATTTTAAAGATGCTTAAATTAGAGTCAGTTAATTAAAGGGAAACTACCTTATGCAATTAAAATTGTTAAGGAGTTATGCAAAGTTAACCAGTAGTGGTATAAAATGCATAAAAATCTGTCCCTCTTTTTGTCTTTGTAAGTGATATGTTCTTGATGACAGGACAGAGAAAATTCAAAAGGAAAAAAGTGTAACCATGAGAAAGTATGTGTGCGTGTGTGTGTGTGTGATATTCTTCAAAAAAAGCATAGTTTTGATTACAGTTCTCCCTACGCAAAAACCTTCAACTGCTCACTGTTTCTTTTGAATAAGTTCTAAACTCTTAAATATGCCTACAAAGCCTTCCATGCTCTTGTCCTAAACTATCTTACCAGTTACCTCCCATTACTCGCCATCCTCTCTTCTCTTGGCTCCAAACAAACCACTTGCTGTTTCCCTAATATAACCTGGGTTTTTCCTTTCCACACTTTTGTTCGCACTGTTTCTGTTGACTGGAATATTCTCTCTCCAACACCACTTCACCCTACCCCACCACCTACCATAACCCCAAACTGACTGGGAAAATCCCACTCTCTCAGTTAAGATGCTTATAGCTTCCTGTAGCAGAATACTCAACTAACTGCTTTAAACAATACAGACATTTATTATCTTACATAGCAAGAAGTTCTGAGATAGAAAGAGCCATGTGCTTTCTTTCATTCTACTTTGCTGTCTTTAGCATGTTGCCCATTGTCTTGAGGCTTGTTTCCTTATAGTCACAAGATAGTTGCCACTGCTCCAGGCATTCCTTCCTATGTCAACAGAGAGGAAGAAAGGAGTTCCTCTCATATACCTTTTTTTAAGGGAAGGAAAAGCTTTTCCAGCATGCACTTAGCAAAACTCTGCTAAGGTGCTAATTAAAAGGAATCATCCATGCTCATTCTCTAGCTTCAAAGAAGGCAAGAAATATAAGCATCTAGTACTTTCAGCCTCTAAAACGGGAGATGGGCTGTACTATCCAGGAGGAGGATGGGAATGGCGACGAACGGTTGCCTGTAGTCCTCCAAAGCCCAGATCTAATGATGTTGACTCCGTGAAGCCCTCTCTGAGTCATCCAGTAAAAGTTACCTCTCCTTTGGTTTTGCACAACACTGTGTAGCTTTTATATTCACATTTTGCTTTGTATTCGAGTTATCTGTATGCTTGCCTCATTTCCACTATGAGAATGCATCAATCCTATCTTGTTCATCTTTTATTCCCATATCCTCTAGCATAGTCCTTGACCCTTAGAAAGTGTTGAATAAATATTTCCTGAACTGAAAACCTCACTAATTTGAACCACAGTTAGATGATTCACTTTAGCTACAGGGGGAAAAAGAAACATCATGTCCGCCTCCAAAAAAAAAAAAAAAACTTAGAGCTTTCACCACATTTGCAATTAATACAAGTGCTGCTTTTCAATAAGCAAAGTACAGGGGTAACAGTCAGAAACAAAATTAAAAATAGAGAGAGGCTGACCTTATCCTCTCTGCTGACAAAACAAAAACAAGCGAAAAAACATCCTGGCAAATGTGCTGTTTTCTCAAGACTGGTCCACTAGCTACTGGATGAAGGAAGACTCCCAAGGGCTCATCCTAAAGGGATCCCAGACTCAAGCCAACTTAGACCAAAAGGATCAGGGCTGCCTACCAGGGACAGACCAATGAGCTAGGAGCATCCCGAGTTCCTGAGGATTTCATGGAGCAGGGCTGCCATATCACCTCTGGACTTCAAATCTATGAACTTGTAAGAGAAAGAAGTAAATTTACTTCTACTGAGTTTTCTGCCATTCACAACTAAGCCTAATCCAAATTAATGCACTCGATCTACACTGCAGACTATGGTACCGCCAGAGCCTTTGGAGCCGGTCAGGGCCTCCAAGAAGGCATTGCCAGTAGGAAAGTCCTCTTGAGTTAAGCCTCAACCCAGCTTGGCACTCGATTCAATTTGAAGATGGGCCCAAACTAATTCCATCCAGTCAAGTACCATCAACTCTCTGCACTCAGTTCTCTTGGCAAAATGTTGGCTGCATATTGAGTTTCTCAAGCAAAACAAAGGATAGTAACAAATCGTCAAACATCGTAAGCGTCAACATTGCTGACTGTGTTTAGTTAAATGCCATTTTTTCCTAACACAAAGTCATAGGATTGAGTGAGGCCTTCCCAAGGAAAAAGCAACTTACCTCCCTCCAAGGGGTAGATGAGACATATGGAAAAATCTGATTTAATGGTTCTTTGCTTTTTATTTATGTTGCTATATCTTTTATTAAAGATCATCTGGCTAACACTGTGGCAACCTGCACAAGCAAAACAGTCAAGTGTAGGGGAAGAAGAGGCAACCTAAAAATGCATTTTGTATTTATCCTAAATGTCAATTTAATTGAAAAAGTTGTTTCTTTGCATGGAGAGGTTATTTTCCTGATGCCACCAACAGAGTCAGTTAAAATAAGCTGGTTTGTACACGAAGATGCAGATGGCTTGAAAAATCTCCTTATCGCAGCACACGTCAGGGAGGGTTTATATAGACCGCAGAGGAATCCCTGAAGCTGGGCCTTGCTGAGAACAGTGGGATTAACACCCTGGAAGATACACAAGAAGGGCAGGAGCACTTGTTCTCAGTTTCTCCACCCAGAGGGCAACTGTCCAGCCAAGATTAAGCTGAAAAGACACGATAAATTATTCTACTCTCTAACAGGGAGAATTTCACGACCACTCTGATTCAAATGATAAACACAGACCTCAGATCAGATAATTAAGGTCCAAACATTGAAGAGAAGGCTTGAACTGTCTGATTTCTCTACATTGGTCTTATTATACTGATTTTCAAAACTAAGTTTCACTTTGTGGAAAACATTTCCCCAGAATGGATGCAGCCAGTCGCATACAACTGATTTAAAACCACAAAGGAAGTCTATGAACCCATCTAGATATTGAAAGTAAAATAGTGATACTATTTGTCTTAAAGAAAGTGCTGTTTTTTTAAGCTATTGTGATTTTTTTTTTTCCATTTCAGATTTGCAAATGGAATTCTCACATTGCTCTCTTCCATATACAATATCTTATTCGGGGCCTTATATTTACCATTTCTTCACATACATTAAATACCATTGAAATGTAGTGATTTTGTCTTTATACTTTAACGTCAAAAAATGAAAACCTAAGGACTTTGAAACTGAAATTAAATTATTTGGTGACATATCCATAACCCCAAATACCATACTTGTTAAAGAGAAACCTGTTATATATAGTCTTAATTTCCCTAAGAATGTAGAGCATTGTGGTTATCATGGTACGTGTGAGAAGAGAAGCAATATAGCACAGTGGTTAAGAAGTGGACTCTGGAGCCAGATTTAAATTCTAGGATCCTGGCTTCCAAATCTTAGCTCTACCACTTACTAGCTATGTGAATAATGGGCAGGTTATTTAACTTCCAAAGTGCCTCGGTTTCCTCATCTATGAAATAGTCCCTACTACACTCTCCCATTAAGAGGACAAAATAATTTAATGTTAATATAGCACTTGGTGCCAAAGCACTTTCTTAAGTAATACAAAATGTCTCTGCAGTTAGCAGTTAAAAGCTAATTTAAAACTCCCTACCTGTATGTGACCAACTTACTCTCAGGACTATTAGAACATAATACCACACAACACTTAACTTGATTAGCCAGCATTAAATTATTAAGATTGCAGATTTGCTCAAGCAGTCTCTCTGGTGAATTCATTTCTCATTAGAACACAAATCGAAGGATAGAAAAGATGAAGAAAGGACAGAGTATGAAGTACCCTGGCTGTTAGAGAGAGCCAGTCTCCTCCATTCATTCATTCATTCATTCAAAGGTCAAAACCAGCTGGCCCTAAGAACTGACACACTAAATAGTGGCACCATCTTTAGACTTGATCAGGGAAACTTTTTCTTTTTGATTTGTGAGATAAAAACCAATATAAAGTACTATCTTACCTTAACTATTGAAACAGCCATGTATCTCCTGTCTCTCCCTACATCACTGCCAGACAAGTCTTCCTGGAGCAAAACAATAAGAGTCTGACTCCATTTTTGATGTTTGTTCTCTGATACTTTCAAGCCCCACTCCTCCCTCTTCATTTGTTGCCTCACATCTGGGCAAACCAATAAGAAGTGTGTCATGTAAATAAATGTCAAACCACTATGTTGTATACCTGAAACTAATACAATATTGCATGTCAACTATACTTAAAAAATTTTTTTTTAAGTGCCAAGGATGCCATTACTCTGTTGGATAACTGCAAAATGGACCAACAAAGACTATGGGTTCTATTGAGTGCAGAGATTTATCAACATGCCAAAGAATTATTTCAAAACTGACTTAAGACCAGTGTCTCTCAACCCAGTAAAGCAGTAATCACGATGGAGAGGCCCCTAACCCTGACAGTACTGAGTTGGGACTCTCTGTAGGAAGAAACTTATAAATATGAGCAGAGTAAAGTAGAACCCTCCAAAGTATATCCAGTAACCACCAAGTAGAGGTATGGGGGACTTTGCTATAGGGGGAGGAATCAGAAATGAAACAGAGTTCAGCAATTTGACCCAATTGTGAATCCAGAATATACTAAAATAATTTATCCAACAGAGCACTGATTGGCTTTTGTGCCTCTACAACACTGGTTCTAAATTAATTTTAACATCAGCTAAGATGCACCCATTGGCCTTAAAGGCCTTAATCAATACTGGTGCCCAAGTTACAATTATAGCTGGGGATCCCAATACATTTAAACAATTATAGCTGGGGATCCCAATACATTTGCCTCCTTAGGTAGGAATAAACCTACCTAAGGAGGCAAAAAACCTGTACTCTGAAAATTATAAGACACTGATGAAGGACACTGATGATGACACAAGCAGATGGAAAGATGTACTGTGATCTTGGATTGGAAGAATCAATATTGTTAAAATGACCATACTACCTAAGGCAATCTACAGATTCAGTGCAATCCCTATCAAATTATCAATGGCATTTTTCACAGAACTGGAATAAAAAATTTTTAGTTTGTATGGAAACACAAAAGACCCTGAATAGCCAAACCATCTTGAGAAAGAAGAACGGAGATGGAGGAATCATGCTCCCTGACTGCAGACAATACTACAAAACTACAGTCCTTAAAACAGTATGGTACTGGTACAAAAATAAACACCTAGATCAATGGAACAGGATAGAAAGCCCAGAAATAAACCCATGCACTTATGGTCAATCTATGACAAAGGAAGCAAAAATATACAATGGATAAAAGATAGTCTCTTCAATAAGTGGTGCTGGGAAAACTGGACAGCTGCATGTAACAGAATGAAATTAGAACATTCTCTAACACCGTATTCACAATAAACTCAAAATGGATTATAGACCTAAATGTAAGACTGGATTCTATAAAACTTCTAGAGGAAAAAATAGGCAGGACATTCTTAGACATAAATTGCAGCAACATATTTTTGGATCCGTCTTGTAAAGTAATGGAAACAAAAACAAAAATAAACAAATGGGACCTAATTAAGCTTAAAAGTTTTTGCACAGCAAAGGAAACCATAAACAAAACAGCCCACAGAATGGGAGAAAATATTTGCAAACAATGCGACTGACAAGGGATTAATTTCCAAAATATGCAAACAGCTCATACAGCTCAATATCAAAACAACAAACAACCCAACTGAAAAATGGGCAGAAGACCAAATAGATATCTCTCCAAAGAAGACATACAGATGGCCAAGAGGCACGTGAAAAGATGTTCAATATTGCTAATTATTAGAGAAATACAAGTCAAAACCAAAATGAGGTATCACCTCACACGGGTTAGAATAACTGTCATCAAAAAGTCTACAAATAATAAATGCTGGAGAGGGTGTGGAGAACAGGGAACCCTCCTGCACTGTTGGTGGGAATGTAAATTGGTGCAGCCACTAGGGAGAACAGTATGGAGGTTCCTTAAAAAACTAAAAATAGAGTTACCATATGATCCTGCAATCCTGCTCCTGGGCATATATCCAGAGAAAACTCTAATTCGAAAGGATACATGCACCCAAATGTTCATAGCAGCACTATTTACAATAGCCAAGATATGGAAGCAACCTAAATGTCCATCGACAGATGAATGGATAATGAAGATGTGGTACATATATACAATGGCATATCACTGAGCCATTAAAAAGAATGAAATAATGCTGTTTGCAGCAACATGGATGGACCTGGAGATTATCATTACTAAGTGAAGAGAAAGACAAACACCATATGTCAGAGAAAGACAAACACCATATGATATCACTTATATGTGGAATCTTAAAAAAATGATGCAAATTAACTTATTTACAAAACAGAAACAGACTCACAGACATAGAAAACAAATTTATGGTTACCAAAGGGGAAAGAGGGGGGAGATCTGCTGGCCACCTGGAGAGAGAGAGAGAGTGTGTGTGTGTGTGTGTGTGTGTGTGTGTGTGTGTGATTACTCAGGATGAACTTTACTTTATCTGTGATAAGGTCACCATAACATGTGATGGAGCCTTCTAGCAAGCTGCTGCTATCCACCACCTTACCAAGTCAGCCTAGATCAAGGACGAGATTCAAGGGTCAGCACAACTGGCCAAACTTCATGCAGTCATCTTAGTGATGGAAAATGCTTGATCAAAAATTGGTCCAAAGTGCATGTTTTTACGGAATCTGGAGGCATTACCAATTATCTGTCCATTTAGTCTGACCAATGGCAACAACTCCTTATCCAAGGAGTTGATTGCCCTGTAGATACCTAAGATAAAAATCAAGGTCCACATAAAGTTTGCCCATACTAGAGCCAAAATAAAAGGCCTCCTCAAGACATTTCTTATCCCTTTCAGAGTTCCAGACATTACTGATGGTGACCAAGGCATGCATTTCACTTCTCAAAACACATACCATAGACTCTAGAACAAGACATTCAATGGAACTTTCACCTTACTAATGGCCACATGCTGTAAGCCTCAGAGAGCCATAATAGCTTACTTAAATAAGTTCAACATGAATTAAATGAGACATAGCACATCATCAATCAAACATCAGTGGTGAATTATAATTGAGTCTGATTTCACCTGTGATGTCTGAGTACTGACAGCTTTCAAGCCCATACCCACCCCCCCCTCCACTTTCTGTCCCACATTGGGGCAAGCTCATAAGAAGGCCCATGAGCTTCATCCCTTGGCACCTGCTGGGTAGTTAAAACCACAAATACCCCAACTCTCACTCTGGTCCCACCCCCTAATCACAATGAAAAACAGCCAAGCTCTACCCTCCCAGAAAATCCCATATGGGAGTAATAAACCTTGATGTGTGTGTGATATCAGGCTTGATATCCAAACTTATTTGGGGAGAGGGTGTGGATCTCTCCCACTAGGGGATAACCACATCTATGCGTATCACTCCCCTGCTGATAGACCTCCAATAACTCCCCCACTGTCCGCTGAATTAAATAGAAACTATTGATCATAACTACAGATTTATCTTTCTAGTCTCACTCTCCACTATTCTCCTTGATAAACATCATGCTTCAAATGCTACTGTTCCCAGAACGCACCTGGTCTTTAATTGCCTCCATTCTCTTTGCTTATGCTCTGTCCTGAGTTTTCTCTTCTACCCAATGTCTCTATCGGCCCTTCTTCAAAATCATCTTAAAAGCCAATCCTCCATGAAAGATTTTCTGAATCTTCCAATTAGACAAGCTCTCTCCCTGCTTTGAACCCCATATCACACAGTTTGAATCTCTGGCAGCGCTTTATCACATTCTACCCTATAACAAAGTCATTCACATCTTATTGCTCCTGAAGCTCAGGGGTTGACAGCACAGGTCCTGGAAACAGACCAAAAAAAAAAAAAAATCCCACATCTGATTCTTGCTACCTGGTTGTCCTTGGGCAAGTCACCTAGCATCTCTAAACCTCAATTTTCTCTTCCAATGAGAATAAGATCTTACACGTGAAGGGTTTTGCCTAGTATCTGATTCATACTAAGAACTCAATAAAATGTTAGCTATTATCATTGTTTATCCTCTCAACTGGATCAGAAGCAATTTTATATCAGAAACTCATTTTTTAATCCAATGCAACAACAGTGTCTGGTATATAGAAAGCATTGAATAAATATCTATTGAGTGAACTGAATAAATCGTTCATAGGACTTCACTGAAATGTTAAAGCAGATTAACAGTAAGATTAGCACAGTTAAATCACGTGCATGAATGTAAATTAATTCTAAGAACACACACACAAATCATCTAAAAAGAGAGTAGAATTCAGGAAAACATAGGTTTGTCTTAAAAACTGCTTGCTAACTTGTAACTAGTTTCCCAGAGGTTCCTCCACACCCCACACCACCTCTCCCGACCCTGCAACACACACATACACACTCTTATAACTGGGTTATGGACTTAGCTATCTTCTAATTTTGGTATTTTAACAAAGAGTAGACATTTGTGGATGAAAAACAGTGACAAGTTAATTAGCAACTTAAAGTTTCTTTCTGTTCAAAATCCTGTCCACAGACCATTCAGTACTTTGTTTAAGAAAATCATATAGTGAACAATGTTGTTCTACATTTAATATTCTTAAATAGACATCAAAAATATTTTTAGAGTTTAGAAGAAAAAGATTACCCTCTGCTGCAGTAATTCTCATTCAAGGATCTACTTTAAGGGAAAAATATGGGAGACGTAGAAACACAGGTAGGTATAACAATGCTTATGAGAACATTAGCAAGAAACATTCTATGTGTGTAAAATATGTGATTGTCTGCCGTACTTTAAACTATTAAAATAGTTTTTAATGGTAGTAGGGGATGATCACAACATTGTGAGTGGAAAGGCAGGTACAACGTGATGCCAACAGGAAGCACTTTATCTCGACATTAAGGCACTTTTCATTAGTGATAGGATTATTCATGGTGTTTGTCCCCACTGTATTTTTAAATAATCTACGAGAAACATGAGTTAATTTAAAAATATGTCCTTTAAATGTTTGATAGCCATGTGTTTGCTATGATCTATAAGAATAACTACAGAACGTGTCTAACTGAAAGATTAAAGTCTTCCTTGAAGGCATTTAACTAGCTGTATTGTCAAACTCAGAGAATCTGCATTGCACATAGAAAGGAACGTTTGTAAATTGACTGACCTGATGTTTCAGTCATTCTATTTCTCCTGTGTGCAAGTCGTCACCTTGAAATGTTATGTATCATGGTTCTCTTTAGGGGAAGAAAACACAAAGTTGTACAAATAGGACTGCGGGGGGCGAAAGGGAGGTCAGGAGAACTGTAAACTTCCACTTTAAAAAAGCCTATCTTGATAACATCTTCAGGTTCTTGAAAACATATTCTCAAATATTTACTTCTCTCAAAAAATATTATAGTTGGTTATATTTTAAGCTCTGGCTTCCTTAAAAGCAAATGTATCCTTACATTCACCAAGTCCAAATGGGAACCACCAATAAATCCTATTATCAGAAAATGTCAGCTAAACTGCATTTCTGTTTTTATAAACACTTACATACAGGTTTGTGACATGGTAACCATGGTCCTGAATCCTATACCGCATTTTCATTTTCAGTAGCCAAGCAAACCTAATGAATTTGCCACGTGACACATTAAAAGGCACCGATGATAGATTTTTCTCAAAATTCACATAAGATGAGAAACCTTTTGTGATCTGTGGCATGCATGCTACAGGACATAGGGACTGTCATGAGTTTGGTCCTGTGTATGTAGAGACAGTGAACTGGCACAGCAGCAGCAGAGCTGCTGGGGTTTGGCCCGTCAGTCCGCTGGTTTTCCAGGGTGATGATGGATTTCCGTCGATTTGGATTCCCTGTTTGGTCTCGGTCCTCAGAGGATGGGTGGTAGCCTGCACCTGGAGTGGGTGCCAGCCGGGAGAGCCGAGCAGAGCATGCAAAGCTGACTGCTCACCTGGTGACTGACCGACTTCACGGCCCGTGAACTTGGTCTCATTTGTTTGGTGTTCTCACCAGCTGAGCTAACTCATCTTTTAAGATAGAATTACACAGGCTAGCACAGCTTTCCAGAGTTTTTTTTCTCTTCCAAAGAAAGATCACCATTAAATTTCCGAAATATTTCCTATCATACTATGGACTCAGAGGAGCTTTATGTAAGCATATTCAGGGGTCTGAAACTAATTTTTTGAATGCACTGAAAGTGACATTTAAACAAATATAGTGAATGTTTGAGCACAAAGCAAAAACAATAAAACAAATTCACGTCAATCGCCTTTTTTAAAATTAGACAAGAGAATTTCAAAGGTCTCAAGGTAGGTAATTAGCAATACCACCATGTGGCAAAAAAAGAACTAGAAAGGGAGTCTGGAACCCTGAGATCTAGTCCTGGTTGTTGCTATATAAGAATAATATGTCACAATTATCAGATTTTCATTTGTAGAATGGGAAACTGGGCGTGACACATTTAAGAGCGCATCCAATTTTGAAATACTAAGAATTCTTTTTCTTGTCAAAAATACATAAATCATATATTAAATATGTTTTTAAATCTAGATTTTTTTTAACCCATGACAAAATTAGAGCTTCTAAAATGTTTTAAGATAAAACAAAACATAAAACCAGCCTGCATTTTTAATCAAACATTACTAGGGATGGAAAAATACCTGTACAAAACATCCTCAAGGAGCTGTTTTTCTCCTCCTAAAAGACAGGATCACCGGGACAATACAGAATATATTGTCTTAAACTAATTATTTTCTAGTGCAGTGCTGCAGTATTACTGAAAGATTTTAAAAATACATCATCAAGGTATTTTTCATATATGATCTAGAAATATAATTTCCTCCTTCCCTCTCCTTTACTGTGAAAGATCCTTGCCCAAGTGTAAAAGTGAAACTTGAATCTCATCTGAAAAATGTCTCTCTTCACTGCAGGGTGCTGCTCTCTGAAGGCTGGATTTTGGAGCAGAAAGGAAGCACGGGCCAAACTGGTTTTAACTTGCAAACCAGCAGAAATGATAGGAAAGATTCCCAAGCTAGAGCTGCAAAGCCTCTGATGTCCTAAAGAAGGTAAGCCTCGTATTTGGAACCTTAGTCCAAAAGGGACAGAGTCAAACGGAATCCCTAAGGAAACAATCGTAGTTCATTTGGGACCTGCTTTTTTTCCACCCACTTTAATTAAAAAGTCAGAAAACAAAGCTGTAACTTATTTCCGATTAAATATTGAGATGAGCATAATCCACATTTGCTGCCAATCAAGGTATTTTAAAAGAATTTACCATTGATTTCAACCAATCCTTTCTCCACCTCTGAAAAAAAAAGAAATCTTGTCTATTATCGATAGTTATCAATTTAAGTAGCTCTTTTTTCTTTAAAAAATGTTATCAAATGTGCTTCAAAGACTCATTTTATAAGAAAGATCTATCAGTTATAAGGTGTAAATGTGCCTCATGGGTCACCATTGAGTCCCATGGGGCAGCAAAATTGATGATACATATATTAATGTTGCAAACTGAATTGTTACATTGAAAGGGGCGAGTTACAATTCAGGGTCAAATAGCTGTATTAGCCTAAATTCTTGCCACTTTAAATTGAAATGTATTGGACATTTTAATAGCTTTTTAAATTGAGGGATTTATCAAGTACTTAAATTTTTAAGTATTTTTCTGACTTTCTTCAAATGAAACTTGTAAAGGATAAATGAAGGGTGTTTTCTGCTGAAACCTTTGGTAAGCTGAGTAATAAAATGTATCACCAACCAAAATAATTTTTAAAAATGGACTATTTATAGGCTTCTAGGATCAATAATGCATAATGGTACTAAGGAACAGTGTTTAAAACAAGTGCACTTAAAGCAATACATTGATTTCCTTTTTTGCCTATAATCCTTATTGGATTTATATAGCACCTATCTGCCAAGGAACTCAGAATGCCTTATAAGCTTATAGACTTAGAGTATTATGACTACACAATAGCAATTGTTTTCAAACAGTAATATTTTTTACCTTAAGAATGTCTATTGCCATGTATTGGGGAAGAGCAAGCAGTGATATGATATAAAATTGGGAAGTTGATACAAAGGAAGAAGCAAGGGGGTGAAAAAGAAGCAGGAAATCATAAACTTCAAAAAAGCCATCACCTAATGGGCAAAAACTCGGCTTCACTGTATCACAAATTCTGCTTCAGTGAGTTGATGACGAGAAAAGCTAGATTGACAAATCTACCGCTTTCCCGGATGTTAGATAGAGCTCAGTTTTTAACTGTTAGATTATCACATGATGGAGGAGAAATCATTCTTCTGAACGGAGACTCTATAAATATTACAATTTGTTGTTTTCTACAATAGCAGCAGACTTACCAATGAAAGCCCCATCGGCAGTGTATTCCTAAAATGGTGTGCTTTAATTTATTAGATGTTTTCGCTAGTTTTTGGCTATGTTTTGGCATCACTCTTAGGAAATAATGGCAGCCAGCCAGTTTATGAATTCCTGTTGAACATTTAAAATGTTTAATGGAATATTAAGTACCATATATTTAACCTTTTCTTAGGTAATTATAGGATCTGATGTATAACCCCAAAATAATGCATACTATTTCATAAAATGAGCCTTAGGAAACTTAATATAGTTAAAAATAAAACATCGTATTCTGTCTGTCTAATCTAATCTAAACAAGGAACAGATTCAGATATTTTTAGCTCTATTTTGAAAACTTCTGAATTTAACTCAAAGAGGGAAAAGGTTTCTATGCTTCTATTGTAAAAAAGATTTCTAGAACTAAAGTACTATCTAATCCTATTTCATTTATAAAAGTATGGAAACCTACATTTTATTTCAAATATAAAACACTCCAGAACATGACCATTTTAAAGGGAAAGAAGGGCCCTAAGACTTACTGACACAAGTTTACCTATACTTTAAATTAAGCAATAATGGCTAAATTAAAAGTCACTTTATAGAAGAGTTTAGAGATTAATGGAATTTACTTTTAAACTTACTTGGCAAATAATAAACTGTGGAAAAAAAGAAAATCTTGTCTATTATTGACAATATCACTTGATTAACCAATTGCTTTTATTTACACCTAAGTGTGATTTATTCTTCACAAAGGTGTGTATACTAACACAGAGTTTAGCTAAAATCAAAATGTCCCCAAATTCTTAAGTGCTGAACTGAACATAAGAACCTATGATTAGTTGAGACACTCGTATGTAAACATAGACAGTTACCTCTGGTTATTTCCTCAAATTCATATCCTACCATAACAATTTTTTAAACACATTAGCAGAGTCTCTGATAATCAAACTATCAACCCTATAGGTTCCATTTTAAGCATTTAAAAAAATATATTCTCAGGAAAATCTAAGTTCCAATTTACATTATGACCTTATAAATTTTTAAAGTTACTCTTTTAAATCTTTTATTTTAGAATATTCTGTGTCTTAAGATACTTCATTTTCACACATTTATTTGCATTATATTTGTTTCGTACTCTGCTCTAAAAATCCACAGAACAATTTCACATGGAGAGTTTTATTACGTAAATAATTTTGTTCTGTCCTAACAACTTAGTCTAGAAAAAGCCCCACACTGTGAACTGCTTATCATACAGAACTCTTCCCTCTTACCAACTTTATAATGCTTTTACAAAATTGTTTAATGAATAGCATTAACTTTCACATGAATATTCAAATTCTCTATGTAAACCCTGAAAGGATCCACCATCTCAAAACTATCTCCAAGGTCTGTCTGTATAAGACACTGCTCCCATTTCATTCTCAGCTATAATAACTAATACCTTAATTATCATCAGAACCAAGACCATTTAATATCGCTGCCCCTAATCTTTTTTTCAAATAGGAAACTTGAACACAACTGTAATTCTTTTAAGAATCTTTATTGAATTTTTTCTGAACAATTTAGTTTGCTGGCTCTCGATGCAGTTTATAAAAAAACTTCAGCACAGTTTCATATAAACTGCAATCAAAAAAGTAACTTGTCAAAGAAGTTATCTGAAGTTGCAAGTTATTTTTTGTAATATGCAGAACAGGAAAATGTAAGCATGCTCTCGGATGCAGGCGCTCCTGTGTGCTATGGAGTTACTTTGAAGAGCTTGCTAAGGTCTGCGGGCAGTTTATGGAATGCAATCATTCTCTCCACAATTTTGGTACATGAGAATAAAACTGATATTTATGAAATACGTCTTTTTCTCAAAAAAGTTGAGGCAGCTTTTGTTGAATGCTATCTGTGGGAGTACACTTGATAACCTTGAACTGTACTAAGAGAAACAGACAGCCAGGAGGCCACGTTCATGCTGAAACTTGAAAACATCCCTCTAGACGTGTTGATTTCCCAGAAAAGGAAGAGGATAAAACACTAAGCACAGTTGTTCATTGTCTTACAGTAGCAGAACACACCAAGAAACTTTACATAAGAAGGGAGCAAATTCCCTTCACTGCTTTCAGTCAAGGTCAGTGGCGGCTACAGTGGAGGGTGGAGGTGGAGCCAGCCTAGGACAGGATAAAAGCTGAAGTCTACATCTCATGCATAGTTGTCCTTGTTCTGTCCTCGCGTGGTTCTCAGACATCCGAATTAGAACTGAGGTTTGTTAACCTGGGGTCCGCATTGATTTCATATCTGTAATGATACCCTTCCATGTGATCCCTGCAGGCATCTCTGATGTTATGCATCCACTTTTTTATCCCTTTGCGGTTCAAATACAAAACCAGTAGAAAAATGGCGCCTATCAGGGCTAAAACAATACCCAGGAAGACGTAAGACGTCTGCAGGGATGGAGGAAGGATAGGGTCACATTCCAGGTCGGAGCTGTCGAGTTCCAAGAGGACCCGATTCCTCATTTTTTCCGGGAATGCACAGGTGAGCCTGGCTTTGCCCTGCACTACGTCTGTCTCCTTGAGCCAGGCCACCATGTCCGCCATGTGGCAATCACAGACCCAGGGATTGTCGTCCAGGAAGACCCTGACGTGGGGCAGGCTCTGCAGCTCTGCCAGGGTGCCGTTGTGCAGGACCTTGAGGGCGTTGTTCTCCAGGTGGAGGCTTTCGAGGTGTGTCAGGTTGCGGAAGGACACGTAGGTCAGGCTCACCAGCGAGTTGTTGCGCAGGTCCAGGTGCCTGAGGCCGGGCAGCTGGGCCAGGACGTCGCGGGGCAGGTAGAGGAGGTGGTTGCTGACCAGCTCCAGGCGGCGGAGCCCGCGCAGCGCGTGGCCTGCTCCCAGGGCCGCTGCCACCGTACCCTCAAAGCTCCGGTTCTGCAGCTCGGCCGCAGGGGGCACGATGCGGTTCAGGAGCAGTTCCACCAAGGGGCTGGGGGCCGCGACGCTGGCGTTGCCGCCCGAGAAGGCGAAGGGGCTGAGGTCGGCCAGCGGGTTGTGGCTGAGGTCGAGCTGGCGCAGGCTGGGCAGATGCTCGAAGGCGCCGGCGCGCACCTCCTCCAGGTGGCTGCCGCTGAGGTTGAGCGCGGCCAGCTCGGCCAGCGGCGGCCGGCGGGCGAAGGCCCCGGCGGGGAGCACGGCCAGCTGATTGCCGGTGAGGAAGAGGTTGCGCACGTAGGGGGGCAGGTCCGCGGGCACCTCGGTCAGGTTGCGGTTCACGCACTTGACGGTGCGCGCCGCCTCGGAGCACTCGCACGCCGGGGGGCATCGGCCCGGCAGCTGGGGCTGGGCGGACGCCGCGGAGACCGGGAACGCCGAGGAGGTGGAGGAAGACGCGGAGGAGGGGAGGGAGGACGAGGAGACCCAGCCCAGGAGGACCAGCGCCAGCCGTGCCAGCCGCAGCCTCCCGTCCCCGGCGGCGGGGCCCCGGGAGCACCCCCCAGGCATCGCGGCTCGGGTCTCCCCGGAGCTGGGCTGGGACGCTGCCCGCTCCGAAGGTTCGGGAGGTTGGGCCCGGAGGGCGCGGGCCGGCCGGAAGCGTCTGGAGAAAACTTTCCTCTTGTGGAAGCTGAGGAGGGCCGCCGCTGCCGCCGGAACTTGGCTAAGCCCCTCGCCACCGGGCGTCCCCCTCCCGGGGCCGAGTCCCCCGCCCCTTCCCTCCAGAAAGTACGCACGGCGGGTCGGGACGCTCAGCTCCGCGCTCCGCTTCCAGCGGCCGCCCCCGGGGGGCACCTCCTCGCCTCTTTTGTTGGCGCCTCGCGCAGGATCCGCGGCGCGACCTGGGACAAGCGGGAGAGAAGCGTGAGGGGCAGCGGCGCCCGCAGCTCCCCGAGTGCAGGAACCGGCCTCTGCCAGCCAAGTCGTCCCCACTCGGTACCCGAGACCTCCCTCCTTTAAGCCCGTCCGAGCCTCGCCGCCTCCAGCGCGCCACGCAGATCCGTACCCGGGAGTGGGGCGCGCGACCCGAGATGCCGGAGCGCAAAGTCTGCCTTCTGCTGCGGCCCCTGCTATATATACCCTTCCAGCTCCCGCCCTCCTCCTTTCCCGATACGACTCGTCCCCACCCCCCTCCCCCGCATCGAACTTCTCGCTTAATCCCCAGCGCCTCCCGGCCAAACTTCTCACTCTCCCAGCTCCTTCCCCCCACCGTCTCCGCAGACGACTTGCCTTCCGGGGTCTCCGCCCCCTGCCCGGACTTCTCCTCCCGGTCCAGGTGAGGATGAGAGGGAAGTTTCCTGTTACAGGAGTATTTCGATCTCTCAGAACCCTCTTGGATTAAGTGGAGGAGCGGATAGCTGGCGCCCCCCAGCCGGCGCCCCCGCCAGCCCCTCGGATCCGGGGGCGTTCCAGTCCTCTCCAACAGGGAGGGGAGAGGCCGCGAACAAAGCGACGGCGGAACCCTGACCTGCGCTCCTCTCCTGCCCGAGGATGGGGAGGGGCCCCGGAGCCGCCTCCTCCGCCCGCTCCCCACCGCTCACCTCCGCGCGCCCGCCGCCTCCCGAGACAACTCCCGGTCCCACCAGAGTCGCGGGGACTTCTCGGGTCCGACCTGCGCGCCGACTCTCCTTGCACCCCAGCCCCAGGCCCAACCTCCGCAGCTGGGAAAAACCAATCCGGGGGGCGGGGGAGGGCAGGCCTGCCGGAGGGGCTGCTCCGGCCGCGCGGCCAGCCTCGGCAGACCTCGGTGGGGGGATTGAATAAAGGGGGGGGGGGTCTGCGCTGCGCACCTCCTCCTGGTGGAAACTGACGAGGAATGCGCCGGAAAAGGTGAGGGAATCCCTTCTTCTCCCCCTTCCCCGACATCCTTTGGTGGTTCCTCGTTTTGCATACTGGACTTACCTTGGACAGGAACAAAACCGCTGGTGAATCTCGTGGAATTCGTCCTGATTCGGGCACTTAAGGCAGTAACCGGGTAGATTTAGGCGTGACAGAGCAACGCGAAGCAGCAGCGTAAAGAAGGGAGCTGAAAATGCACAGCGGCAGCGGTAAAACGCCCAGCAGCCTGCAAGGGAGTTTCGCAGTCTTCCCACCAAAGTGATAACGTTAGACTGCCGACTTCAGATTTAGGTGTAATTAACGCGTCCCTACCTGTCCCGCCCCCGCACTTCTCCGGATAGTTACGGAACTTGTGAAGGGAGAGAGCTAACTTTAAGAAGAAGGGGGGGAAAAGATTGGTGGAGAAGAGATTCACTCTTGATTCATGAGCTTTTCCCTTCCCCAAATTAAAAGCAGAAGGAAGAAAACGGCCGCCAAAGCGTCCTAGAAACAAAAGGCATACAGAGAGGACGTGAGTCACCCGGAAAGCGGACCCTCCCCGCTCACCAGATGTAGCAGCGATGTGTCAGTGCAAGTCACTTAAGATGGGAGAGCTCATGGGGTGGGAGTGGGAGGGAGGCCGCCTGGGGAGAGCAGAAGTTTGGTACCAATGTCTAACGCCCCAGGAGGCGCCAGGTAGGCAGGGAACCCAGAGGCTGAAGTCGGGAAAGGAGACTCTGAATGACTTGAGTATAGGGGGGATTTGTTACATCGGAGAGGTTTGGGGTCCTGCAAGCTCAATCCTTGCTCTCTCAGTGACTCTGTATCTACTTTCTCCCGATCAGATAATTTCCCTGAAAGGATGAGAAGGTGCTGGTTATTCAAGGCTTGTTCATTTTAGAAAGAAAATGGCAATTAGAGAAAACAGTTGGGGAAATTAAGATCTGGTAATATGAAAAGGATCGAATAAAGAATGCCGAAGTTTGTGCCTGTGACGTGTGCCTTTAGTGTGACAAAAGGCCCCAACTCTCAAGTTGATTCCTTATTACTTTTGTGGGAAGAGATAGTCTGCAGAGCCAGTAGCCAAAATGACCCAGACAAGACCTGGAGGGGTTGGAGACTGCAACGGTTTGTGCAAAAAGCCAGTTTTGTTCACTTGTATCTTCAGCACGTTTATCTAAATCTCTTTTTCTTGTTTTTAAAAGTGTTTTTTAACACGAATGTGAAACACTTTGACAAAAGAATCTGAAAAGCTGCAGTGATGTTCTGTATCCCTATGGTGGTGGTGGTTACATAAATCTATACATGTGTCAAAATTCATAGAACTTTGTACACCGAAAAGAATCAGTTCTATGATAATTTTTAAACAAAAGTAATTACTCATGGGAAAAAAACTGTAGTAATGCTCTGGCATGATATTAATTCTGGTTCTGCTCTGTTAAGGAGAGTGAGAAGCACTTTAGAATTTAGAAAGATATATTCTCATCCGATCTTAGAGTCAACTCGGCAGTATAGATACCATTAGTACTATTGTCTTGTTATTCGTGTTGTTATTCTGTTTTACAAATGAAAAAACTGGGGCTCTGAACTGAGCATAGCTAGCATTGACCGTGTCTTTTACTTGCCAAGCCCTGTGCTGATCACTTTACAGAAATTATCTGTTTTGTTCTTCCCATCAGTACTCAGGTAGGTTCTCTCACTGCAGTTTTAAAGAGGAGAGAAACTGAGGCAGGAATAAATTATGTAACTTGTTCTAATGTGTGGTGGAGGTAGGGACCAGGCCCAGATTTGTCTGCTTTTCTTAAATATCTCACATTCCGCCTCTAGGCAAAATTGAGGAGTTTGTGCAAAGTCCTACTCTGTATCACTTAGGCACAACCAGAGCCTCTCCCCTGGTTCTCTTTCTCCTGATTTTCTTCTACTTGCCTGCAGCTGGCAGTTGGTTATGGCTGCTGAATCAGGACTCAGAAATTTGGGGTCATTTTTAGCTCCACCACTTATTCATTGTGTGGCTTCTGTATACCTCTGTTTCTTAATCTGTAAAATAGGACCACTAATAAAACGTTGTGGCATTTCCATGAGAATTGAGATAGCAGGCAAAACTGCCTGTTGTTTTTGTGTTCTTCTTAATTACTCGCCCTCTCGCCATTTATTGTGCACCCACCATATCCCTGTAACTGTGTTAGTGATAGGAATCCAAGGATGAATAGTCTAAGGTCTCCTTCAAGTAGAGTTGCCAGATTTAGCAAATAAAAATACAGGACACTCAGCTAAACTTGAATTTCAGATACACGATGAATGATTTTTTAGTATGAATATGTCCCACGCAATATTTGGGATGTACTTACACTAAAAAATTTTGTTCTTTACCTGAAATTCGAATTTAACTGGGCATCCTGTATTTGGTCTGGTGACAAAGGAGTTCATAACCTGGTGGAAGAAACACAGAAACAAGAGCTTTCAATGCAGAACATTGAATGCAGTTTAGTATGTGTATCTTTCCAATCTCTCTCTTTGCATATATTTTACTTCTGTTTTTGCTATTTTTTTATATGAATGGGATCATAGTATATGTATTATTCATGATTTTTTTTTAGTTTTAAAACAACCATATATCATTCTGTGTCCATACATATAGGTATGCTTTCTTCTTTATTTTATAGACTGCAAAATATTCTGTACTGTGGATTGTTTTGCCACATTTTTTAACTGCCCTATTGAAAGACATTAAGATCAGTAACTACTTTTTAAAGAAGTTTCCTTCAAGTGAGAAAAACGTACTAGGATCAGTTCTATTTTGATTGTCTTCAGCATCTAATTATCCGGAATTATCATACTTGCTTTACTCCTGACAGCTTGAAAATTTTTTTGTGCATGATGCTATTTACATGCTCTAAAGCAGAACAGAGAATTTCAGAGCACATTTTCCCCCATCTATTCTTCCATTCCAAAATAAAATAAGAAGGATCTGAATGTCCTGATGGAGAAGAACCAATCTAGTGTATTTCATAGGTCATTTTGTAGCCTCCAGGAAAATGTCTCTGCACTATTATTTATTTAGCACATTGTTTCTGCAGGAACCGTTTTTCTTCTAATGACCCAAAGGAAGGTCATTAGTAAATTTTTGAAATATTGCTGCTAAATCCTGGGAAGGCAAGGAATAATGTATTTTTTTTAAATGATGGGTGATTATGGCTACCCTCATAGTAACTAGAAGAGAGAAACCATGTGGTGCAAGCATGGACGAACATCAAGGTTATTTAAGACTAGTTAATTTTGGTCTCTGCCTTAAATTAGCAAAGGAGTTGATAAAGGTGAACACTCTCAAATCTAAAAAATTTCTCAAACAAAATCAAACATTGGTGAATGTCAAACACACATGTCGTAAAACCGTGAACCAACCCTTAAAACCAGAACAATCAACTTGACAGTCAATTTGGGGGGAAAAATATATTTTAATTGTTAACGATTAAAAAGAAAACTCTTCTCATGTGCTGATTTCAAATCATTTGAGAAAGAAATAAGCTTCTTGTCTGAGATATATAAACTAAATTAAGTAAACTATTAACTAGGGAATGGGTTGAAAAGGACATATTTGTTTCATGAGTCAGTACAATGGGGGTTGGAGCTAGTAAAAGAAAAATATAGGAAAGACATTTCAGGATTTATCAGAAATTAAATAAATACTAAAGAAAGAACAAGCTAAAAGGCTGTAAAATTGGAAAGGTTAAACTGGATGTAAATATGTGATTCTTCAAGGATGAGAAAACCTTGAAACATAAATAAAACAATTATATAACAATCTGCAGAACTTTCCAAATAGTGAACATTACAGGATTATTCAGCTTTAAGTGTATTTAACTTTTTAAGTCGTTACTGTATGCCCTCCAGCTATTTGATGTTCTTGGGGTACAGAGGTAAATAGGATAAAAATCCCTGTCTTCAGATAACTCACAGTCTAGTGGTGAAGGCACACTACCTAACAGTTACAAAACATATGGTGACTGCAAGGGTCATGGTGGAGTGGGGAGACTGGAGAAGACTTCATGGGGGAAGTAATGCCTGAACTGCATTTTGAAGTATTAGTAGGAACTTGCTAGGCAAAAGATTGGCAAGTTGGTGAAAAGACTTAGAGAACTTGTTCAGTTCTAGAGACTACGTGGGGAAGAGCACAGCACGCATTGGAGAGAGTGGTACAAGGCCAGATTTGAAACACGGTGGGATCAGATTACTGCCCTCTATTGGAAAAAGTTTGATTTCATCCTATAGAGCTGGGGAGCCTGCGAAGATATTTAGCAGGGGAACAACGTGATCAGATGTGCATTTTACAAAGATCACCTCTGCAATCTGTTTGAAGGGTAGGTTATAGGCAGAGAGACTGAGGGCAGGGAGAGAAATTGGGAGATCCAAGTGATGCATGTTGGAGAACTAAACTAAAGCAGTGTTAAAAGATTGACAAGACAGGAACAGATTATATAGACCAGTGGTTCTCAACAGGGTGACACGGCCCCTAGTGGGCATTTTGGATATTTGTGGAGGCATTTTCTGGTTCCCACAATCATTGGGGAGAGCTACTGGCCTTTAGTGTGTACAGGACAGGGATGTTAGCTATCCTGCGATTAGAGAGACAATATCATACAATGAAAAATTATGCTTCTTCCCACATGACTTTCAAGTATCCATCTAGGCACTCTTGTAGGTGAAAAACCTGATTATAATCATCTCAGCCTAGAAAGAACTCCATTCTACATTTAAATTGCAAATAGTTATAAAATGGTTTTAATATACACTGAATTTTCCAGGAATGCAGCTACCATGTTCGTTGAAGAAAAAATATTGTTTTGTTTGGGACTCTACCAAAATTTTATCTCTGACAGCTATGCCACTCATGCTATTTGAGACACTAATACAACCCAACTGTATCAGTGTGCATTTGTATTTATTGCATTTACAGTAATTCTTATTTCAGAATGTCTAATGTAAAGGCAAACTATTATCTTTTCACTATTCATTTGAATCTTAGTCTAATTTCTCTTAAATCCTAGCCTGTTTATAAGTAGGTGGAAGTAAATTACCACTTCATTAGATCTTCTAGTATAGTTATTTATATGTTATACTACATGTTAGTTAACATTTAATTATGCTCCTCTTATTTCCCTCTTATAGTTAGTATAATATATATTTTAAAATTGGTGTGAAGGTATGCTTTATATAAAGGGGCTTTATAAAATACTTGTTTTAAAAAGTTTGAAAGTAATCTGTATAGATACTTAAGAGGTAGAATCTATAAATCTTGGTGATTTATTCAATATGGAGGTGAGAATACAGGCATTTATAATTCTAGAACATGTAATATAATAGATAGTTTCTCTATTTTAAATGATGCCCAAGAGAAATCCTAATAACCCTAGATTGAAGAGTCAAATTTGACTGTAAGGAAGCTGAAAAATACCTGGAGTAAATGATAGAACAGTGAATTTATTTGCTTGAAGAAGACCTGGCTTATTTGGTTGAAATTATTGTCTTTTCAAAAGAAATTGTGATTAAATATTTAAATCAGCAGTGTTACCTAATACTCTTTTTCTAATGTAAATTAATTCAACTTTGAAGTTGACATTGAAGATTTTCCATTTCTCTAGTCCTTGCCCAAACTGGGTTCTAAACCAAAACTGGAATTCAGCCAAGCAATGGGAGCAGTTGCAGTTGTAGCTACCATCCAAATTTAATTAATTTCAATTAAATTTAATACAGTTCAATAAATGTTTACTAATGTAGCTTTTTTGTATGGAATTCACTTTGTCTTCCAAACAGAGCCACCTCCAAAGCCAGAAATTTTCCTTAAAAATTTTCTAATCCTGGCACATTGACAGGCAATCTATTGCATGTCCATGGCAGAGGTTCAGCAGATAGACTTGGGCCAAAACTCAGATATATGACCCAGGTGTCTCTAATCTATTTTACAAGTCTTATCCAGTGAGCTAAAGCACATAGGTCAATAAGTTGCCTGCTAGCACTGCTTGAAATAGTCAAAGCCAATAAGTGAATATTTATCAGATTTGGTTTAGCTCCCCATATAAAAGTCCAGGAAGAGAAGGCTAAAAATATTGTGTGTTTTGGAATAGAATTTTATCACATTACCTTGGCAGTGAAAAAAAGAATGAAGTTAAAGAGTTTAACTAGAGAGACAAAATCAAGCCAGCATCAAATCATATGGCCTGAACAGTGGGTGGGTGTTGAGTATGTGTTTTCTATATTTAATAACAAAATATTTTAATTAATTTAAAATGGTAGAATAAAGGAGTTGGGTGCAAAGGGCATGTCAGAGGATACCTATTATTGAACTTGAACAAAAGCCTGCTGGAGGAATGTGTGACATCAGGAGGTACTTGAACCCACAAAATATTGGTGTGATGACATTTGCAAAGACGTGATATTCAAAATAGTTTACAACTAGTATGGCACAGCCACTGACCGGTAAGTGTTCAATAATCAGGGTGCCACCCGTCAACAAGCAGTAGGGCTTTGGTGTTGCAAGCTGCCTGAATACAAACAATTATATATATACTGAAGGTTTCCTATTCTCTTGGCACCCTCCACAGTACAGGCATCATTAAAATTGTTCCATAACTTCGAAGCTTTACTCTAAGGAATTGGAAATCTTCCTTAAAATAAGAAAATAATCAGTAGTTATGAATAAATTGAGGTTATTCATTATTTGTTAGATTAAATAACTTTGGAGGGCATAAGTGCTTCTAGGCACTGTCCTGAGAACTGAGGATGCAATGATGAATTAAACAGACAAAAGCCTTGTTTTCATGGAAACTTATTGTTTCCATCTGTTTATTAAATCAATTAACTCAAGTGTGGGAAATCTAGTTTTCTTTTTTAACTGAATTAAAATATTTTGTTATTAAATATAGAAAACACATAACAGCAGAGGATTGTATAACAAAAGCTTGTGTCTACTACTCAGCTTTACAAATCCTAATATTTGGTTTCCTTTTCAGTTTTCTTTTGTATGTAATTAAAGTGAACAAATTGATAAGTTTTGACATATACATACATTCTTGAAACCATCATTCAAGAAAGTTAACATATTCATCACCCTCAAAAGTTTTCTCATGACCTTTTATAATCTCTCTATCCACATGTCACCCTCACCCCAACCCATGCCCAGGCAACCATTAATTTGATTTCCGTCACTATAGATTAGTTTGAATTTTCTAGAATTTTCTATAAATGGAATAATACAGTATATGCTCTTTTTTATCTGGCTTCTTTTCACTCAGCATAATTAATTTGGGATTTATACATGTTGTTATGACTATCAATAATTGATTTTCATTTCTTTACTAAGTAGTATTCTATGATATAGATATAGGACAATTTGTTTATCCCTTTACCTATTGATGGACATTTGGACTTATTCCAGTTTGGGGCTATCACGTATGAAGCTAAGATAAACATTCACATTCAAGTCTTTGGGCATATGCTTTCATTTCTCTTGGGTAAATATCAAGAGGTGGAATGGATAGGTCATATGGTAGATTCATTTTTAACTTTTTCAGGAATGCCAAACTAGTTTCCAAAGTGGTTATACTATTTTACAATCCTCCCCTCAGTGAAGAAGAGTTCCAGTTGCTCCACATCCTTCCAACACTTGATATTGTTAGATTTTTTTAATTTTAGATGTTCTAAAACATGTGTAGTGGTATCTAATTTTGCTTTTAGTTGTCGCAATGATGTTGAGCACCTTTTAATGTGTATATTTGCTACCTGTGTATCTTCTTTCATGAAGTGTCTGATCAATTCATTTGTCCATTTTTATTGAGCCATTTATCTTCTTACAATTGAGTGTTAAGAGTTCTTTACATATATATTCTAGCTATGAAGAAATAATAATAAATTAGAGTTCTACACTTAGACAAACATCATTGAAACTCCTGATTTAAGGAAATAGTAAAGAATCCTACAATTATCGAAGCAAAATTGGCACTGGGCGAGGGAAGAAAAATTTAACTGATTTCAGAATTTTTTCTGCTCTATTAGATGCTAGAAGAATTTGGAGCTCTATGAATAGCCTCAGTTTTTAAAAATAATTTAATTTCTTTTTTGAAATGTATAATGCATTTAAACAGTTGAAACTTCAAAAGTGGCAGGAAGGTAATACAAGGGGAAATCTCTTTCCAATCCTATCCCTCGGCTATCCAGTTAACCTCTCCACAGACAACCGACTTTTATCAGGTTTCTGTGTGTATCTTTACAGTTAGATCTTACGCACGTGTATGCAAATTCCTTTTCACAAATAATTGAACACTTAACATTGTTCTGCACTATGTTTAATTGAACAATGAGACTCAGAGATTCTTCATTGTTAGGGTAATAATGGGCAGATGGTATTCACTAGACTGTTTATTAGCTACCTATTGCTGTGTAATTAACCACCTCCAAACTCAGTGGCTTAAAACAATTCTTTATAAGCATAGCTTATGCATCTGTAGGTTGGCTGAGGATTGGATCATTTGGGTTGGGCTTGGTTGGCAAACTCTGCTAATCTGGGCTGGCTCACGCTTCTGCAAATTGATTTGATTGGTGGGCTCTATTCTAGGTTGGGCTTGATTGAAACACCTTACCTGAAGACAGTTCTGCTCCAAATGGCTATTACCTTCCTCCCAAGACCAGTGGAATAGCCAAGGCAGTAGAAGCACGAGAGCAAGCAAGCTTAATCCATGTAAGTCCCTTTTAAGATACAGCTGGCATCACATCTGTCACCGCTCTGTCAGCCAAAGCAAATCACATGCTAAAGCCAAGGAATAAGGAATTAGACCCCTCAGGTGCACAGTGAGTGAGTGCTGCAAAGTAAAATGGCAAGGGGCTTGTACAGAGGGTGGGCTGAAGAAATGGCGCTCCTGGTGCAATCTACCACAAACTGATATACCACGATGTATTTCAACAACCCCTATTAAGAGATTTTCAGCTTTTTGCTATTACAAGCAATGCAGCAATGACTGAGTACACATGTCATCTTTCACATATGCCAGTACAGCTCTAGGATAAATCCTTAGAAGTGAACTTCATGGTTAAAAAATATGGGCTTTTATAATTTTGATAGGTATTGTGAAGCACTGTTTGGAGATTATTGTAACAATGTATATTCCCATCAGCAACGTTGGGACTATGTTATCATTTTTTTTATCTTTGCCAATCTTTCACATGAAAATATAATTTTTGCATAGCTCTAATTTGTATTTTTTAATTATAAATGAGGTTGACAATCTTTTCATATGTTTAAAAACCATTCGTATTTCCTTTTTAAATCCATCTGTTCATATCTTTTGCCCATTAAGTTCTAATGGGTTTTTTAGAAAATTTTCTCGATTTATATATCTTAAAGAAACTAACACTTAACTTATTAAATTAAGGGCACATGCAAAAAAAAAAAAAAAGGTCCTATAATTAAAAACAACAAGCAGAACCATAGTCCAGCCAGTTGACCGGGGAGTCATTGAAAGACAGAGCTAAGAGGAGCCCTCCTGAGGTCAGAACAAATCTTAGAGATGGCTTCAAAAACTACTCCTACTTGAATTTAATTGTTAACTTAATGGCTTGCCTCAGGCTGCCATAGCAAAATGCCATAAACTGGGTGACTTAAACAATATAAATGTTTTTTCTCGCAGTTCTGGAGTCTGGGAAGTCCAAAATCTAGGTGTTGGCAGGGTAGGTTACATTCTGAGGCCTCTTGTCTTGGCTTATAGGCAGCCACCATCTCTGCTATATGCTCACATGACCGCTTCTTTGTGTGCAGCAGAGAGAGGAATCTCTGGTGTTTCTTCCTCTTCTTAGAAGAACTCTAACCTCATGGGAGCCTCACCCTAATGACTTCATCTAAACCTAATCACCTCCCAAAGGCCTCACCTTCTAATACTATCACATTGGGCTTTAGGGCTTCAGCATATGAATTAGGAATTGGGGGTGGGTGGGGGGAGCCACACAGTCATTCAGTCTATAACATTTAATTTATTTTAAACTTAATTTATTCAATTAATAAAATAATTCATTTTAGCTATAAAAGATAGTATAAATGAATGTTTCTTCTTATTTCTTTTCTTAGCTGATTTAAAACACAATTGTATAAAATACTATATATATATATAATTGTACTGTTGGGCCAGAACATATAGAAATGTGATATATCTGGCAATAACAGCATCAAGAAGGTAGATGGGAGCAAAGCTGTGTTGAGCTAAGGAAATGACCCCTGATGGTAACTTGAATCCTTGGAACATACCTAGAGAACCAAAAACAGTAAACAGTAAGGTTACTATAACAAACTCTGTAAATATAAACTTGTTCTCATTCTTTTCTCAGCCTGTTTAATACACATAAAATTATACAAGCTAGTACTATTGGTGGTTTAGTAACATATATACATGTATCATGTATAACAATGATAGTGGGAAAGGGGAAAGAGAGAATAGCATTGCTTAGAAGTTAATGTTTCTATATCACTTTGTAATTAAGTTTGTATAAATCTGAAGTATCAATAGATTTTGATGATATGTATATAGTAAGCCCTAGAGCAATCACTAACAAAATAAGTTTAAAAATAGGGAAAAAGTAATTAAAATATTACTCTAGAAAATATTCCCTTAATTCAAAATAGAGCAGTAGGGAGAACAGAAACAGAAAAGACATTAGACAATAGAAAACAAAAATTTAAATGGCAGACATAAATCCAGTTATATCAATAATAATATTAAATGCAAATGGGTTAAATAATCCAGTCACAAGGCAGAAATTGTCAAACTGGATAACAATCATGATCCAACTATATACTGTCTACAGGAGAAACACTTTAGATTCAAAGTTACAAATAGACTGAAGGTAAAAGAATGTAAAAAGGTGTATCATACAAACAGCAACCAAGGAAAGCTGGAATAACTATAATAATATCAAATACAATACACTTTAAAATGAAAAGAAAATGGTACTAGAGATAAAGAGGGCATTTTATAATAAAAGTGTCAAACCATCAGAATGTTATAATAATTATAAACATATATGCCCATAGCATCAAAGCTCTGAAATACATGAAGCAAAACAAACAGAATTGAAAGGAAAAATAGAGAATTTGACAAAAATAGTTGAAGAGTTCAACACCCCCCCATAATGGATAGAACATCTAAGTAGAGTACCAAAAAAGGAAATGGAAAACTTAAACATTATATGCAAAATAGATCTAACAGACATATTTAGAATATTCCACCCAACAACAACAGAATACACATTTGTCTGAGTATATGCTCAGGATAGACTATATGCTAGGCTATAAAACAATCCTCAATAAATTTAAAGGGATTGTAATTGTAGAAGTATTTCTCTGATCACAGTGGAGAGAGGTTAAAAATTAGTAACAAAAAGAAATTTGGGATATTCACAAATAATGAAAAAATTAAACAGTACACTACTAAATAACCAATGAGTCAAAGAAGAAATCAAAAGAAAAATTAGAAAATATTTTAGGATGAATGAAAATGAAGATACAACCTATTAAAACTTATGAGATGCAACTAAAGCAGTTCTTAGGGGGAAATTTATAGCTATAAATGCCTACATGGAAAAAAAAAAAAGAAAAGAAACAATCTCAAACAGTGATTTAACATTCCATTTAAGATACTGGAAAAAGAAGAGCAAATTAAACCCAAAGCAAGGATAAGGGAGAAATAATAATGATTAGAACTGAAATAAATGAAATAGATAAAAGAAAAATAATAAAGAAAATCAACAAAATCTAAAGTTGGTTCTTCAAGAAGATCAACAAAATTGACAAAACTTTAGTTAAACTAAAAAGAAAGACTCACTGTCATACAGAGTGAAGTAAGTCAGAAAGAGAAAAACAAATACCGTATGCAATGCATATATATGGAATCTAAAGAAAAAAAAATTGGTACTGATGAACCTAGTTGCAGGGCAGGAATAAAGAGGTAGACATAGAAAATGGACTTGAGGACATGGAGTGGGAGGGCAAAGCTGGGGTGAAGTGAGAGTAGCATCGATATATATACGCTACCAAATGTAAAATAGCTGGCTGGTGGGAAGCAGCAGCATAGCACAGGGAGATCTGCTCGGTGCTTTGCAATGATCTGGAAGGGTGGGAGAGGGAGGATGGGAGGAGGCTCAAGAGGGAGGGGATGTGGGGACATATATATATGCATATGGCTGATTCGCTTTGTTGTGCAACAGAAACTAACACAGTATTGTGAAGCAATTATACTCCAATAAAGATCTATTAAAAAAAAAAAAACTCAAATTACTAAAATCAGAAAAGGAAGAGGACAGATTATCAACCTTACAAAAATAAAAAGAATTATGAAATAATGCTATGAACAAGCGTGTACCAGCAAATTAGATAATTTAGATGAATAGAACATTTTCTAAAAAGACACAAGCTACTAAAACTGACTCAGAAAGAAATAGAAAATCTGAATAGACTTCTAACAAGTAAAGAGACTTAGTGAGTAATCAGAAAAACTTACTACAAAGGAAAGCCAATGACTAGACAACATCACAGGTAATTTCTACCAAACACTTAAATAAGAGTTCTAATATTTTACAAATTTTTCCAAAAATAGAAAAGAAAGTAACATTTCTTTTTTTATTGAAGTATAGTTGATTTACAATGTTGTGTTAGTTTCAGGTATTCAATAAAGTAATTTATATATATATGTATATGTTATTACAAGATATTGAATATAGTTCCCTGTGCTGTACAGTAGGTCCTTGTTGTTTATCTATTTTACATATAGTAGTGTGTATCTGTTAACCCCAAACTCCTAATTTATTCCCTCCCCTTTCCCCTTTGGTAAGAGTAAGTTTGTTTTCTATGTCTGTGAGTCTGTTTCTGTTTTGTAAATAAGTTCATTTTTATCTTTTTTTTTTTTAGATTCCACATATAAGTGATATTATATGATATTTGTCTTTCTCTGTGTGATTTATTTCACTTGGTATAATAATCTCTAGGTCCATCCATGTTGCTGCAAATGGCATTATTTCATTCTTTTTTATGGGAGATTAATATTCCATTGTGTATATATACCACATCTTCGTTATCCATTCATCTGTCGACGGACATTTAGGTTGCCTTTATGTCTTGGCTATTGTAAATAGTGCTGCAATGAATACTGGGGTGCATGTATCTTTTCGAATTAGAGTTTTCTCCAGATATATGCCCAGGAGTGAGATTGCAGGATCATATGATAACTCTATTTTTAGATTTTTTAAGGAACCTCCATACTATTCTCCACAGGGACTACACCAGTTCACATTCCCACCAACAGTGTAGGAGGGTCCCCTTTTCTCCACACCCTCTCCATCATTTATTATTTGTAAACTTTTTGATGATGGCCATTCTGACTGGTGTGAGGTGATACCTCATGGTAGTTTTGATTTGCATATCTCTAAGAATTAGTGATGTTGAGCATCTTTTCATGTGCCTGTTAACCATCTATATGTCTTCTTTGGGGAAATGTCTATTTAGGTCTTGGAAACACTTCTTAATTCATTCAATGATGCCAATATTACCTTGATATGAACACCAGACAAAGACATCACAAGAAAAAAATATAGACCAATAGCTCATATAAACATAAATTCAAAATTCTTTTAAAAATACTACCAAATCAAATTCAGCAACATAGGAAAAGGATCATACACCATGACCAAGTGGGATTTACACACAGGAATGCAGGTTGGTTTAACATCTGAAAATCAAGAAGATAGCAATGCAAGACTTCAAGGAGAGACTTCCCTGGTGGTGCAGTGGTTAAGAATCTGCCTGCCAATGCAGGGGACACGGGTTCGAGCCCTGATCCAGGAATATGCCACATGCTGCGGAGCAACTAAGCCCGTGAGCCACAGCTACTGAGCCCGCGTGCCACAGCTATTGAAGCCCGTGCACCTAGAGCCCATGCTCCACAACAAGAGAAGCCACTGCAATGAGAAGCCCATGCACCGGAACAAAGAGCAGCCCCCGCTCGCCACAACTAGAGAAAGCCTGCGTGCAGCAACGAAGACCCAACGCAGCCAAAAATAAATAAATAAATAAATTTATTTTAAAAAAAAAAGACTTCAAGGAACATGAAAAATCAAGGAAACATTACAGCACCAAAGGAGCTTAATAATCTTTCAGTAACCACGTGGAAATGGAGATCTACATATTCCCTGACAAAAAAAAAATTGAGAAAAAAATGTTTTAAGGAAGCTCAGAGAGCAGAGAAACAACTCCGTGAAATCAGGAAAGCAATACATGAACAAAGTGAGAGAGTAAGCAGAAAGATAGAAATCATTGAAAAGAACCAAACATAAATTCTGGAGCTGAAGAATACAATGAACAAAATGAAAAATGGAATACAGAGAATCAAAGCAGACTTGATCAAGCAGAAGAAAGAACCTATGAATTCAAAGAAAATTCATTTAAAATTATCCAGTCAGATGAGAAAAAAAGAGTGGAGAAAGCCTACATGAGTTATGGGGCACCATCAAAGAAACAATATTTGCAGTCTGGGAGTCCCAGAAGGAGAAGAGAGAGAGAAGGGATCAGAAGGCTTTTTAAATAAATAATGTGAAAATTTCCCAAATCTGGGCAGAGGTATGGGCATCCAGCTACCTAAGGCACATAAATCCCCATAGAGATTCAACCAAAAGAAGAATCACAGTGTCATAAAACTGTCAAAAGTCAAAGACAAATAGAGAATTTGAAAACATCAAGAGGGAAGAAACTCCTCTCATACAAGGGAACCCCCATCAAACTGTGAGTGGATTTCGCAGCAGAAACCTTGCAGCCGAAACCTTGCAGGCCAGGGGAGAGTGAGATGATATATTCAAAGTGCTGAAAGGAAAAAAAATGCCAATAGGAACACTTTGCACAGTAAAGCTGTCCTTCAGAAATGAAGGAAAATTAAAGACTTTCTCAGACAAACTAAAGCAGAGAGAGTTCATTACCACTACCCCTGCCTTACAAGAAATGCTAAAGGGATTTCTTCACACTGAAATGAAAGGACACTAATTAGTAACATGACAACGTATGAAAATGCAAAGCACACTGGTAAAAGTAAGTATATAGTTAAGTTCAGAATACTCTAACATTTTGCTGATGATATGTAAATCCCTTAACTCTAGTATAAAAGTTAAAAGACAAAAATATTAAAAATAACTATAGTTACAGTAATTTTAATGGATACACAACATTAAAATAGTAAATTTTGACATCAAAAATATAAAATGGGAGGAGGAAGTAAAAGGGTAGAGTTTTGTAACTGAAGTTAAGCAACTGAAATTAACTTATCATCTTAAAATAGACTGTTAATCACTGTAAGAGGTTTTATGTAAGCCTCATGGTAACCACAAAGCAAAAACCCATAGTAGATAGAGAAAAGAGAAAGAGAAAGGAATCAAAGTATACCAGTACATAAAATCATCAAATCACAAAGAAAGCAAGAAAGAAAGGAACAAAGGAACTACAAAACATTCCAAAAAAGCATTAACAAGATGGCAATAGTAAGTCCTTAGCTATCAACAATTACTTTAAATGCAAATAAATTAAATTTTCCAATCAAAAGACATAGAGTCACTGAATGGATAAAATAAGAACAAGATGCAACTATATGATGCCTACAGAAGACTCATTTCAGGTTTAAGGACTCATTTCAGGCTGACAGTGAAGGGATGAAAAAAGACATTCCATGTACATGGAAATCAAAAGAGAGCAGAGACAGCTACACTTATATCAGAAAAAATAGACTTTAAGTCAAAAACTCTAACAAGAGACAAAGGAGGTCATTATATTATGATAAAGGGGTCCATTCATCCATAGAATATAACATTTGTAAATATATATGCACCGGGGCTTCCCTGGTGGCGCAGTGGTTGAGAATCCGCCTGCCAATGCAGGGGACACGGGTTCAAGCCCTGGTCTGGGAAGATCCCACATGCCACGGAGCAACTGGGCCCGTGAGCCACAACTACTGAGCCTGCGCGTCTGGAGCCTGTGCTCCGCAACAAGAGAGGCCGCGACAGTGAGAGGCCCGCGCACCGCGATGAAGAGTGGCCCCCGCTCGCCACAACTAGAGAAAGCCCTCGCACAGAAACGAAGACCCAGCACGGCCAAAAATAAATAAATAAATTTATTAAAAAAAAAATATATATATATATGCACCCTCATTGGGGCACCTAATCATATTAAGCAAATTTTAACAGATCTGAAGGGAGAAATAGATGGCAATGCAATAATAGTCAGGGACTTCAATACCCCACTTTCGACAATGGAGAAATCATCCAGACAGAAAAGTAATAGGGAAACATTGGACTTGTACTACACTTTTGACCTAATGGACATAAAAGATAAATACAGAATATTCCATCAAAAAGCAACAGAATACAGTTTCTTCTCAAGCCCACATGGAACATCTCTGGGAGAGATCATATGTTAGACCAAATAAGACATAACAAACTTAAGAAGACTGAAATCACGCCAAGTATTTTTTCCCAAACACAATGGTATGAAACCGGAAATCAATAACAGGAAGAAAGCTAGAAATTTTACAAATATGTGCAAATTATGCACTCCTGAACAATCAGTGGGTCAAAGAAAAGATCAAAAGGGGAAAGCAAAAATAAATTCTTAAAATGAAAATGGAAACACGTCAAACAGTAACAATAGCAATTTTGATTAAATACTTGGCAAAGGACCTAAATAGACATTTTTGCAAAGAGGACATACAAATGACCAACAGGTACATGAACAGTGCTCAACATCACTAATCATCAGGAAAATGCGAATCAAAACCACAATGAGATATCACTTCACATTAGTTAGCTTTTATCAAAAAGATAAGAGATAACAAGTCCTTGTAAGGATGTGGAGAAAAGGGAGCCCTTGTACACTGTTGGTGGGAATGTAAATTGGTGCAGCCATTATGGAAAACAATATGCAGGTTCCTCAAATAATTAAAAATGGAAATATATGATCCCAGTATCCCACTTCTTGGTATATAGTAGAAAATGAAATCTCGAAGTATCTCGAAGAGATATCTACACTCAGCATTGCAGCTTTATTCACAGTAACCAAGATATAAACAACCTAACTGTTTATCAGTGTATAAATAAAATATGGTATATATACACAAGGGAATATTATTTAACCATAAAATAAAAGGAAATCCTGCTATTTGTGGCAACATAGATAAACCTGGAGGGCATTATGCTAAGTGAAATAAGCCAGACAGAAAAAGACAAATACTATATGGTATCACTTATATATGGAATCAAAAAAAATTAAATTTATAGACGCAGAGTAGAATGGTGTTTGCCAGGGGCTGAGGGTAGGGGAAATAGGGTTGGTCAAAGGGTACAGACTTACTGTTATAAGATGAATAAGTTATGAGGATCAAATGTATAGCATGGTGACTATGTGAGTAGATCTTACAGACCACAAAAAAAAAAAAGTAATTATGGGAGGTGATGGATGTGTTGACTGTGGTAATGATTTCACAATATATACATATATCAGATCATCACATTGTATACTTTAAATATATATAATTGTATACCTCAATTATATCCCAATAAATCTAGTGGGAAAATCTACCAAATATTGCTGAAAGAACTTGAGACCTAAATAAACAGATAGAAATCCCTTGTTCACATATTACAAGACTTAATATTAAGATGGCAATATTCCACAAATTGATCTACTGATTCAAAACAATCCTATTAAATTGTCATTTGAGACTTTTTTATAGAAATTGTCAAGTTGATCCTAAAAGTATTAAAGAAATGCAGGGGACTCAGAATAGCCAAAATAATCTTGAAAAAGAACAAAGTTGGAGGACTTACACACCTGACAACTTCAGATCATATTATACAGCTGCTTTAATCAAGAGAATATGGTGATGCAGACATAGAGAATAGACCTGTGGTTGCCAAGGGGGAAGGGGAGTGTGGGAGGGACAGAGTGGGAGTTTGGGGTTAGCAAATGCAAACTATTATGGATAGAATGGATAAACAACAGGGTCCTACTGTATAGCACAGGGAACTATATTCAGTATCCTGTGATAAACCATAATGGAAAAGAATATAAAAAAGAATGTATATATATGTATAACTGAATCACTTTGCTGTACAGGAGAAATTAACACAACATTGTAAATCAACTATACGCCAATTTAAAAAAAAAAAGTGTGGTGATAGCATGAGGATAGACTTATAGATCAGTGAAATAGAACTGAGAGTCCATATATAAACCCTCACCTTTAAGTTTGGTTTGTTTTTGACAAGGATACCAAGACCATTCAACAGGGAAAGAATTATCTTTCAACAAATGGTGCTGGGACAAATAGATATCCACATGCAAATGAAATGAAGTTGGTCTCCTTCCTTAGATATATACAAAAAAGTTAACTCCAGGTGGATCATAGAAGTAAATGTAAGAGCTAAAACTAAAAAACTCTTAGAAAAAACATAGGAGTATATCTTTGTGATATTGGGTTAGGGAAAGTCTTTTATTTTTATTTTTATTTTTTTTATACACCAGGTTCTTATTAGTCATCAATTTTATACACATCCGTGTATACATGTCAATCCCAATCGCCCAGTTCATCACACCACCACCCCTACCCCCCGCCGCTTTCCCCCCTTGGTGTCCATACGTTTGTTCTCTACGTCTGTGTCTCAATTTCTGCCCTGCAAACCGGTTCATCTGTACCATTTTTCTAGGTTCCACATATATGCGTTAATATACGATATTTGTTTTTCTCTTTCTGATTTACTTCACTCTGTATGACAGTCTCTAGATGCATCCACGTCTCAACGAATGACCCAATTTCGTTCCTTTTTATGGCTGAGTAATATTCCATTTTATATATGTACCACAACTTCTCTAACCATTCGTCTGTTGATGGGCATTTAGGTTGATTCCATGACCTGGCTATTGTAAATAGTGCTGCAATGAACATTGGGGTGCATGTGTCTTTTTGAATGATGGTTTTCTCAGGGTATATGCCCAGTAGTGGGATTGCTGGGTCATATGGTAATTCTATTTTTAGTTTTTTAAGGAACCTCCATACTGTTCTCCATAGTGGCTGTATCAATTTACATTCCAACCAACAGTGCAAGAGGGTTCCCTTTTCTCCACACCCTCTCCAGCATTTGTTGTTTGTAGATTTTCTGATGATGCCCATTCTAACTGGTGTGAGGTGATACCTCATTGTAGTTTTGATTTGCATTTCTCTAATAATTGGTGATGTTGAGCAGCTTTTCATGTGCTTCTTGGCCATCTGTATGTCTTCTTTGGAGAAATGTCTATTTAGGTCTATCCACCCATTTTTGGATTACATTGTTTGCTTTTTTAATATTGAGCTGCATGAGCTATTTGTATATTTTGGAGATTAATCCTTTGTCTGTTGATTCGTTCGCAAATATTTTCTCCCATTCTGAGGGTTGTCTTTTCGTCTTGTTTACAGTTTCCTTTGCTTTGCAAAAGCTTTTAAGTTTCATTAGGTCCCATTTGTTTATTTTTGTATTTATTTCCATTACTCTAGGAGGTGGATCAAAAAAGATCTTGCTGTGATTGATGTCAAAGAGTGTTCTTCCTATGTTTTCCTCTAAGAGTTTTTTAGTGTCTGCTCTTACATTTAGGTCTCGAATCCATTTTGAGTTTATTTTTGTGTATGGTGTCAGGGAGTGTTCTAATTTCATTCTTTTACATGTAGCTGTCCAGTTTTCCCAGCACCACTTATTGAAGAGACTGTCTTTTCTCCATTGTATATCCTTGCCTCCTTTGTCATAGATTAGTTAACCACAGGTGCATGGGTTTATCTCTGGGCTTTCTATCCTGTTCCATTGATATATATCTCTGTTTTTGTGCCAGTACCATATTGTCTTGATTACTGTAGCTTTGTAGTATAGTCTAAAGTCAGGGAGTCTGATTCCTCCCACTGCATTTTTTCTTCCCTCAAGACTGCTTTGGCTCTTCGGGGTCTTTTGTGTCTCCATACAAATTTTAGAATTTTTTGTTCTAGTTCTGTAAAAAATGCCATTGGTAATTTGATAGGGATTGCATTGAATCTGTAGATTGCTTTGGGTAGTACAGTCACTTTCACAATATCAATTCTTCCAATTCAAGAACATGGTGTATCTCTCCATCTGTTGGTATCATCTTTAATTTCTTTCATCAGTGTCTTATAGTTTTCTGAGTACAGGTCTTTTACGTCCTTAGGTAGGTTTATTCCTACATATTTTATTCTTTTTGCTGCAGTGGCAAATGAGAGTGTTTCCTTAATTTCTATTTCAGATTTTTCATCATTAGTGTATAGGAATGCAAGAGATTTCTGTGCATTAATTTTGTATCCTGCAACTTTACCAAATTCATTGATTAGCTCTAGTAGTTTTCTGGTGGCATCTTTAGGATTCTCTATGTATAGTATCATGTCATCTGCAAACAGTGACAGTTTTACTTCTTCTTTTCCAGTTTGGATTCCTTTTATTTCTTTTTCTTCTCTGATTGCTGTGGCTAGGACTTCCAAAACTATGTTGAATAATAGTGGTGAGAGTGGACATCCTTATCTCCTTCCTGATCTTAGAGGAAATGCTTTCAGTTTTTCACCATTGAGAATGATGTTTGCTGTGGGTTTGTCGTCTATGGCCTTTATTATGTTGAGGTAGGTTCCCTCCATGCCCACTTTCTGGAGAGTTTTTATCATAAATGGGTGTTGAATTTTGTCAAAAGCTTTTTCTGCATCTATTGAGATGATCATATGGTTTTTCTTCTTCAATTTGTTAATATGGTGTATCACATTGATTGATCTGCGTATATTGAAGAATCGTTGCATCCCTGGGATAAATCCCACTTGATCATGGTGTATGATCCTTTTAATGTGTTGTTGGTTTCTGTTTGCTAGTATTTTGTTGAGGATTTCTGCATCTATATTCATCAGTGATACTGGTCTGTAATTTTCTTTTTTTGTAGTATCTTTGTCTGGTTTTGGTATCAGGGTGATGGTGAACTCATAGAATGGGTTTCAGAGTGTTCCTTCCTCTGCAATTTTTTGTAAGAGTTTGAGAAGGATAGGTGTTAGCTCTTCTCTAAATGTTTGATAGAATTCACCTGTGAAGCCATCTGGTCCTGGACTTTTGTTTGTTGGAAGATTTTTAATCACAGTTTCAATTTCATTACTTGTGGTTGGTCTGTTCCTATTTTCTATTTCTTCCTGGTTCAGTCTTGGAAGGTTATACCTTTCTAAGAATGTGTCCATTTCTTCCAGGTTGTCCATTTTATTGACATAGAGTTGCTTGTAGTAGTCTCTTAGGATGCTTTGTATTTCTGCGGTGTCTGTTGTAACTACCCCTTTTTCATTTCTAATTTTATTGATTTGAGTCCTCTCCCTCTTTTTCTTGATATGTCTGGCTAATGGTTTATCAATTTTGTTTATCTTCTCAAAGAACCAGCTTTTAGTTTTATTGATCTTTGCTACTATTTTCTTTGTTTCTATTTCATTTATTTCTGCTCTGATCTTTATGATTTCTTTCCTTCTGCTAACTTTGGGTTTTGTTTTTTCTTCTTTCTCTAGTTCCTTTAGGTGTAAGGTTAGATTGTTTATTTGAGTTTTTCTTGTTTCTTGAGGTAGGCTTGTATAGCTATAAACTTCCCTCTTAGAACTGCTTTTGCTGCATCCCATAGGTTTTGGATCGTCGTGTTTTCATTGTCATTTGTCTCTAGGTATTTTTGATTTCCTCTTTGATTTCTACAGTGATCTCTTGGTTATTTAGTAACGTATTGTTTAGCCTCCATGTGTTAGTGTTTTTTACATTTTTTTCCCCTGTAATTCATTTCTAATCTCATAGCGTTGTGGTCAGAAAAGATGCTTGATATGATTTCAATTTTCTTAAATTTACTGAGGCTTGATTTGTGACCCAAGATGTGATCTATCCTGGAGAATGTTCCGTGGGCACTTGAGAAGAAAGTGTAATCTGCTCTTTTTGGATGCAATGTCCTATAAATATCAATTAAATCTATCTGATCTATTGTGTCATTTAAAGCTTGTGTTTCCTTATTTATTTTCATTTTGGATCATCTGTCCATTGGTGTAAGTGAGGTGTTAAAGTCCCCCACTATTATTGTGTTACTGTCAATTACCTCTTTTATAGCTGTTAGCAGTTGCCTTATGTATTGAGGTGCTCTTGTGATGGGTGCATATATATTTATAATTGTTATATCTTCTTCTTGGATTGATCCCTTGATCGTCATGTAGAGTACTTCCTTGTCTCTTGTAACATTCTTTATTTTAAAGTCTATTTTATCTGATATGAGTATTGCTACTCCAGCTTTCTTTTGATTTCCATTTGCATGGAATATCTTTTTCCATCCCCTCACTTTCAGTCTGTATGTGTCCCTAGGTCTGAAGTGGGTCTCTTGTAGACAGCTTACATATGGGTTTTGTCTTTGTATCCATTCAGCAAGCCTGTGTCTTTTGGTTGGAGCATTTAATCCATTCACGTTTAAGGTAATTATCAATATGTATGTTCCTATGACCATTTTCTTAATTGTTTTGGGTTTGTTTTTGTAGGTCCGTTTATTCTCTTGTGTTTCCCACTTAGAGAAGTTCCTTTAGCATTTGTTGTAGAGCTGGTTTGGTGGTGCTGAATTCTCTTAGCTTTTGCTTGTCTGTAAAGCTTTTGATTTCTCCATTGAATCTGAATGAGATCCTTGCTGGGTAGAGTAATCTTGGTTGTAGGTTCTTCCCTTTCATCACTTAAAGTGTATCATACCACTCCCTTCTGGCTTGTAGAGTTTCTGCTGAGAAATCAGCTGTTAACCTTATGGGAATTCCCTTGTATATTATTTGTCATTTTTCCCTTGCTGCTTTCAATAATTTTTCTTTGTCTTTAATTTTTGCCAGTTTGATTACTATGTGTCTTCACATGTTTCTCCTTGGGTTTATCCTGTATGGGACTCTCTGCACTTCCTGGACTTGGGTGGCTCTTTCCTTTCCCATGTTAGGGAAGTTTTTGACTATAATCTCTTCAGATATTTTCTCGGGTCATTTCTCTCTCTCTTCTCTTTCTGGGACCCCTATAATGCAAATGTTGTTCCGTTTAATGTTGTCCCAGAGGTCTCTTAGGCTATCTTCATTTCTTTACATTCTTTTTTCTTTATTCTGTTCCGAAGCAGTGAATTCCACCATTGTGTGTTCCAGGTCACTTATCCGTTCTTCTGCCTCAGTTATTCTGCTATTGATTCCTTCTAGTGTAGTTTTCATTTCAGTTATTGTATTGTTCATCTCTGTTTGTTTGTTCTTTAATTCTTCCAGGTCTTTGTTAAACATTTCTTGCATCTTCTCGATCGTTGCCTCCATTCTTTTTCTGAGGTCCTGGATCATTTTCACTATCATTATTCTGAATTCTTTTTCTGGAAGGTTGCCTATCTCCACTTCATTTAGTTGTTTTTCTGTGGTTTTATCTTGTTCCTTCATCTGGTACATAGCCCTCTGCCTTTTCATGTCGTTTATGTTCACAGTCTGCAGGATTGTAGTTCTTGTTGCTTCTGCTGTCTGCCCTCTCAGGGAAAGTCTTTTAGATATGACACCAAAGGACAAACAATAACAAAAATGTATATTAATTGAATTTCATGAAAACTAAAAACTTTTATGCTTCAAAGAACACTATCAAGAAAATGAAAAGATAACTCCCAGAATGGGAGAAAACATGTATAAATCATATATCTGATAACAGGTTTATATCTAGAATATGCAAGGAACTCTTACAACTCATTAACTAGAAGACAAACCTACTTTTTAAATGGGCAAAGTATCCGAATTGACGTTTCTCCAAAGAAGATATATCAATACAGATAGTCAATAAGCCTTTGAAAGATGCTCAATATCATTAGCTGTTAGGAAAATAAAAAACAAAACCACAGTGAGATAATACTTCACCCCCACTAGGATGACTATAATCAAGAAATGCAAGTAATGACAAGCATTGGTGAGGTTTTGGAGAAGTTGGAGTCATTGTACATTGTTGCTGGGAATGTTAAATGGTGCAGCTGCTGTGGAAAACAGTTTGACTACTGCTCAAAATGTTAAGTAAAAGGTTACCATGTGACTCAGCAGTCGCACGGCTAGGTAAATATCCAAGAGAAAAGAATACATATGTCCACACCAAAACTTGCAAATTAATGTTCATAGCATTATGCATACTAGCCAAAAAGTGTTTTCACACCTTGAACATTATTTCGACAGTTTGAGAATTGTTCCCAAATATCTAACAACTGGTAAAGGATAAGTATGGTACATTTGTTTATAATGATGTCAACATTATAATGGTACATTATTTGACAATAAAAATGTCAATAAATGGTACATTATTTGACAATAAAAATGAATGAAGTACTAATACATGGTATAACATGAATGAATCTTACAAATATGCTACATGAAAAAAAGCCGGTTAAAAGAGACCACATGTTGTATGATTCCATTTATATGAGACATCAAGAATAGGCAAATCTGTAGAGACAGAAAGTAGATTAGTGGTTGCCCAGGGCTGGAACTGGTAGTGGGGGAAATAGGGATGGTCTGCTAATGGGTACGGATTTCTTTGGGGAGGTGATGGAAATGTTCTAAAATTGCTTTAATTTGGTAATGGTTGCATAACTCTATGAACATACTAAAAAATCATTTAATTGTGTACTTTAAATGGATCAACTATTTGGTATGTAAATTATATGTCAAAACTGTTAAAACTCATAACAAAAATTTTTTAATTAAAAAGAAACACCATTGTGGAGGTGGGATGAATTGGGAGATTGGAACTGACATATATACACTATTGATACTATGTATAAAATTGATAACTAATGAGAACCTGCTGTATAGCACAAGGAACTCTACTCAGTGCTCTGTGGTGACCTAAATGGGAAGGAAATCCAAAAAAGAGGGGATATATGTATATGCATAGCTGATTCACTTTGCTGTACAGCAGAAACTAACACAACATTGTAAAGCAACTATACTCCAATTTAAAAAAAAAAAAAAAGGAACACCATTGGACAAGTAAGTTTCAAACATAATAATGACCATAAATAAGAGAGTCCTGGGAGAGCTTTGTGGAAGTGTTCAACTTTCAATCTCACAGATTAAAGAGCTTGATATGAACATAGGTGGATCTGGAAGGACAGAAGACGTTCCATATGGAGAATAGAAATACATGTTCAAAACCCGGTACTTCCACTCCCTCCTTTTTCTAACTCATCCTTCATACTATCACTGGAGAGGTCTTTCTAAAGGCAAACCTCTGAGCAGCTCATTCTCTGCTCAATGCCCTAAAGGTACCTCATTACCTCCAGAATAAGGTAATTACCCTTTAGTGTAATATTGACAGCCCATCCTACCACTTGCCTCAAAGCACTCTTTGTATCCCATTCTCCTGCAAGAGCAATCAGTTTATGGTTCCCTAAACCTGTCATATTTTTTCTTTATTTCTATTTTCTGAATATTCAACACTCTGCTCAGAGGACTTTCCACACACATCTTCTTTGCCTGCCTGGTAAACTCAGATTCATTCTCTTATACTTGGCTTAACATCACCTTCTTCTTGAAACGTGGTGGCCTCAGATAGCATGTACTGCTCCATCCTCTTCACTACCCATGTGAGTTATGACACCTCATGTATGATCATCGTTTACGTGGTTGACTTCCACACCAGACTGTAGTCCTTCCTTCTTTGTATCTTCAGTGTCAAGGAAAGCACCTATTGACGGACTACATGGATGGTTGGATGGATAAATTACAAACTAATTAAAAGCTCTCTATCATCTACTTCAATCTTGGTGTAGTTTGAAATACCTCAATAATCAATCTGATGCCTTCCTAGATAATAGGAATTTTAGAATAAGTTTTTAAGTTTTCAGAAAAAAGGTTTAGAAATTATATCACAGCACTTTTAATGCAAACTGATGTTTCTCTTACTCTTTCCTAAAGAAAAAAATTAGTTACTCTGTGTGGAAGAAGAAGTTAAAAAACAATAATAGACTTTTCATGATATAGATTCAATATTGGGATATTCATTGCCTCAAACGATGGAATTTAGCTTGGTACTTCAGTAAGTTGGTGTTATGAGAAATTTTGAAATTGAAACAAAGCTTATCAGATTCACATAAATAAAATATATATAATTATAATTAGACATAATTATATTAAAATTAATTAAAATTATATTTTAATTAACTAAAATATAATTATGTATAATTACATGTAAATACTAGTTTGGAAGTTGTGACTGAAATATGTTTTCAAAGAGTTGTCTAATATATGTTCTATATGGCCAGTGTGACAAATAGATGTTATCACAGGCAATTCATCATAACTTTTTTTTTTTTAGTCTTTGGACAGAATCAAAAAATGTACTTATTAGATCACAAGTTGTACCTTATATGAAAAGTACAGAGTTTCTAGTTATTTGAGCATGAAATATTATTTATTATAATTGTCAATAACTTTGCTGAACTTGATTTCCTATTAAAATATTTTATAAATTCTTTCATGTGTATAATCTCATTATAAATTGAGTTTTGGTTAAGAAAAAAAGACACATAATGGTTCCATTTTATGATAAAATCTTTATTGAGAAAAATGTTTTCATGCTCAAGTGAACTGCAGCAATATATTGTCAATACAAATATTGCACAATTTTTGTTTCCAATGTTCCTTTCATATTCCTAAAAGTTTGTGGCTTAAAGGCAGACCACATGATGCTAGATTTTTTATAATTAAGAATTAGAGAAGTATTCTGCTTTGTCTCTGGAGAGCATTTTTAGAGCCCAGTGCAGTTATCACTGAGTTAAAGGCCCATCTGGGACCTGTCTAAGCCCAACTCTGCTTATTATTAAACTTCACCTAGTGGGCTGGCAAGTGGGCCATGTTTAATGAAATTTCCAGGGCATGGAATTTGGGCTGGGCTTAGCTATTACCACAAGCAAAAATAAATTTCTTGGTGCAGAAATAATTTTTCTATCTTAGAATTTTCGCAGCCGTTGGTATTTTTCTTATGGATCTTATCACTTTCCACCTTGCTTTACGGTTACTTATCTGCAATATTCACTCCCCCTATTATATTGCAAGTAAGAAACTGACCTTACTCATCTTTTTATAACCCATACCACTTTTTACAGAGATTTAGCATATAGGAGTTAACTAATCGATGTCATTCGAATGTCAAATTGTTCAATTAATTTCTCTAACTTCAAGTATAGAATTGTGACAATGCCAAAAATGTGTTTAGAGAAAATTTTAGCTTCACCATGATTATAAACATCAATAACGTAATAATGAAACATGTCCTATAGATCAACTTATATGTGGATATCATTGTCTTCCACTAGTCCATTTTCTTGAATAGTCAGTAGCTCACTGAATACTTCCTGTAAGAGGGCTCCTTGATGTTTCAGAGGTCTCTAGAATATTCTGACACTTGACCTTGGGGAACATGCAGAAACCCACAATTTTGCATTGGATGCATAAAGGTTGCTGGGGCCTGCCACACCTGGCAGCCTCCCAAGAGGTATACAAGATGACCTTCTAAATGTGGAAAGAAAATATTAGGACTTATATTTTACATATATTGTCTAAAAATGTTAAAGAAATTATACTCTATTATCAATGTTTAAGACACAGATAGCCAAAATCTGGTACTCAGTACATCCTGAGGAAAGAAGGGGAGAAGTAGATGCTGGTGCTTTCCTTTCTTTGTTTGCTTCAATTTTTCAGTGTCCCAATCCTAACCTTAATCATCACCATCACCAGGCGTAGCAGATACTGCAGATACCACACGCCATACTTGCCCGGGCCCACCTGAGTTCACCTTAGGCGCGGTGAGCAGTTGGCAGCAAGCTAAAAGCCTCCCACCTCTAGCACCAACATCTCTCTTCTTCCTCCTGATTCTCCAGCACCATGGGAATTTGCTCTGCCAAAGACAGTTGCCACCCAGAAGTGAAGGGTATGTAAAGCCGCCAGCGACATCCATCAACCAATGGGGAATGGAAGTTGCTGGCTAAGTGCCCTTGCCGTGCCCTCATCCAGGAACGAGGACTCTGAGGTATGTCGCACGTGGCTTCTCAAAAGGTCACTATTGGGGTTGAGCCCAGAGCGGCAACGTGCTCTTCGTCACACTGTGTATCTCACTATGCTACTCCCTCCCTGTGCCTCCGAGAGTCAGCTCCCATCCTAAATGGAGGTACTTGCTCAGATTTCTTTACTGAAGAGAGTCCATGTTCAAAAAAGTGTCAAGACCACTGTGTAAAGGATCCTAAACTTTGTAACTGTATTACTATCAGAGGCCACCATGTTGAAGCCTAATTCTACAAATGAGAAAAGTGAGCTCCAGAGGGTTTAAGGTGCTTTTCCAGGGTCACATTTCCAATTGATTGTAGAATCAAGTTATAATGCAGGTCTTCTGATACTCCGTTCAAAAACCTTTCCACTCTACCACAGAGAGTAAGAAATCTGAAGTGATTTTACCCTGGTTCCAAAGGCACACTTGTCCTCCACACATTCTCTTCTGGCCGCTCTCCGTCCCTCTTGGTTCCATTGTTGACTCTCGGAAGCACAGGGAGGGAGTAGCACAGTGAGATACACAGTGTGATAAAGAACACGTTGCTGCTCTGGGCTCAACCCCATAGTTCCATGACCCAACTTGGTTCTCAGTTTCTTTGTATTCTTGACCCCTTTATGTTTATTGACATTAATCCATTCCTCCACACAGACTTTTTTTTAACCTTCACTCACTGGGTCTTCTAGACCATCTCCTCACCTTGTCCCAATGGCAGCTCCATACTATATTTTGTCCTGCCTTATAGCCTTGGCTTTTCAACTCAGTGCTACCCGTGGTCCAACGTGGCAGCACTAACACTCACCAAGAGGTCCAGGTCCTACTCCCGAGGTCGAATTTTGCTTTGAGTTATAGGAACCATGCTGATTGTTTGCATCTTGCATGTTGTTGGGCCAGTGGCCCTACTTTAAAATCCAGTTTTCCTTCAAAACTCTGAACTAATTTTGGTCCTGAATTGCTCTAGGATTACATGAGAGGTTGGAGGAAGCTGAGAGTGTGAATTTAGTTCCAGATCTATGTCTCTAAGTTTGGGAATTTAGTAAGTATTGTCTGTCATAGCTATAATGGAAAAATATTTAGGACCTTGGTGTAATACAAAGAAGCAGAGCAAAAGGAAACATAAGGAAATACAATGGTTATGAGCAAGAATTTGAAGCCAAACTGTGATCTAATTCCAGCTCTACCATTTATTAGCTGTATAAACTTGGGCAGGTCAGTTCCTTTCTCTGTTTCTCCATCTATAAAATGGGAATAATAATCGTACCTACTTCAAGAAAAATTTGTGAAGATTAATTTAGAATTATATCGGATGAGAGCAAGTTCTGTATAAGTATTAGACCGTAGAATAATCTTCATGAGGTGTTAAGTGTTGAATAGATATTCATCTATCACTGAACAAATGCCTGATGGTCTATATCTGTGTACAAAATTGGGCTAACTATTGTAGGGACTACAATAAAGTACAGTACACAATACTTGGGTGAGAGTCTGAGTTAAAGCAGCAGGAATGGTAATGGAAATGAGTGGATGAATTTTTAAATTAAAAAGTTAGAATACACTAGATATAATAACCAATTAAATGTGGGCATGAAAGAGAAAAATGTTTTAAAAAAAAAAACCTTCCCCCCAACCCCATACTTCAGTTTGTATGTTTAGATAATCTATGTTTTAAATGACAGAGGAAATGCAGAGGGAGGAACAGGCTTTAAATGAAAGATAATAAAATTGATTTGTATGTTTCTAGTGCCCATATGTAGAGATGAACCTGGAGCTCAGGAGAAAGGGACAGTGGAATTTGAGTTGAGGTGATTGTTGAGGACATAGGAGTCATTGAGATCACCCAGAGGAGATATTTAAAGGAAAACAGAAAGTCAGATAAACCCAACATTTAAGAGAGAATAGGAGGACAAATCAGGAAGTCAGAAAGGATATTTAGAAATGTGGAAGCAACAACAGAGTGTACTACCATGGAACTGAAGGATGTAGGAAGGTCCAAAGGTCCAACAGTGGCAACTGCTGTGGGAAGATTAAGTAGAGTGAAGACTGAAAATAAACCCATGGATATGATGATTAGGCTATAATTGGCTGCAGTGAGTTGGTAGAGACAGTACACATTGTGCATTGTAGCAATGATTTAGACAGCATCTCCAGGAGGAAACTAGAGTTTTTGTGTTGCAACTCTCTCACTGTCTGATTTGCCAAGCAACATACAAATACTCCCTAAGCCTCAGTGTTCTCATCTGTGTAAATAGGGCTGCTGATGATACCACCTCATCGGATGCTTGGAAGATTTAAATGAGATAATACGTGTAAGGTGCACAGTACCTGGCACACACACATCATTCATTCAACGAATATAACTATTATTATTATTAATGATATTATTACAATCAGTTAAGGAGAAAATGGGAAGTTAGGACATGGAGGCTTCTCAAGAAGCCTACCAGAAAGAGAAGGAGAGACGTGAAACATTCACTTGAGTAGGAAATAGTGCCCACGAAGGGATGTTTAAAAATTTTGGGATGGAGAGAGGCTTGCTCATGTTTTTAGGCAGAGGAGAACGAGCCAGTAACTGAATAAAAATACTGTTACAAGAAGTGGAGAGTTCTTTATTTAGATAAAATTTTCTCATAACGGATCCATTTCACAAAGAGATAATATGACAAGTTCAATAAGTCAAAAACAGAAAGCAGTATTTGAGTTGAAACATCTGTGCGTGAACCTAATTTATGAAACCACCTGTAATTTGTTGGCTGTTCTCAAGCAAAGTAAGTTATTTCTTCCATGGAGCACTTTCAGTTTTTTCAATTTGCAATTCTTTACTGCTTCTGAAATGAATGTGAATTCTTGAAAGGCGTGGCTAAGAATCTGAGCAGGTCTACCTAGATCACCTCCTTCCAACAGTTTTTCTAGTCTTGTGAGACTTGAAAAGATGAGGGAGAGAGAGAGAAAGACACCTATCTCAACAAACCAGGCAACCAATCCCCAAGCAGATCTCAGGCGTGGGAACTAGCATCAGTAGGTAAGACCCATTAGAAAGTAGTGACTACTTTTTTAGCCATAAATATTCATCAAAGAAGTCAAATAGCCTCTGGCAATAGATGGAGATCAGTGGACCCACAGTGATCAAAGAAACGGCGAAAAGGGAAAACAGAGGACAGTACAGAATACTTTCATCGCATTACATAGCTTGGTTCAAAAAATAGGCACTTCCAACATTATGTGTTAAAGAATGGGATGAACCATTTTGACTGCCAGAGTCATCAACTTGTCATGCTGAAAGTTTAGAAAAACTTAACAGCTACCTCTTCGTGACAGTTGACTGCAAGCAAGAGAAGAAGATCCTTGTAGACCAATTCTCTAGACCTCTCCAATCCCAGTAGTTCCTCTTTGCAAAAGAGCTCTGGTCTCCTGGTCAGTGGAAAGAGTGATGGGGGATGTGTATCTGGCCTGACTGTTCTCTCTCACGATGGCAGCAAGAGCACAAGGCTGGCTTCAGTGAAATCTTCTTGGTTGAATTTTTCATTTTCTTCTTGGCCATCTAGAGTTAGCAGGAAAAGAATCTAATAGACCAACTCGGGCTGAGTTGCTGATGACTGATAATGGTTTGTTATGATATCCCTTCAGGCTGTTTACATTTGAGCAAGAGAGCATTAACTCTGAAGGTAGGAATTTTAAGTACTTTGGAATGCTGTAGGGGAGACATGTGAAGACTTAGGACTCTTCCTAGCGCTTTACCAATTATATAAACAACAGCCTACTCTTAGCTCTGACAATTCTTGGCAGGCGACAAGGCTGAGGATACTAAGAATAACAACCATGTGACCAGAGTCTTGATCCTAAACCCTTTCTAGAAAGAAAAGTCTTCATGATCTAGGAAATCAAGCTGAAATTACCTCCTTCCTTTGTGTGGCTCTCATCATGGATTATCTGTGACAACTAAATGTATCTTGTACTGATTTTTTTTTTTTTTTTTGGCTGCATTGGGTCTTCGTTGCTGCACGCGGGCTTTCTCTAGTTGCAGCGAGCAGGGGCTACTGTTGCTTGCGGTGCGCAGGCTTCTCATTGTGGTGGCTTCTCTTGTTGCGGAGCACAGGCTCTAGGCGCGCGGGCTTCAGTAGTTGTGGCACGTAGGCTCAGTAGTCGTGGCTTGCGGGCTCTAGAGCGCAGGCTCAGTAGTTGTGGCGCACGGTCTTAGTTGCTCCATGGCATGTGGGATCTTCCCAGACCAGGGCTCGAACCTGTGTCCCCTGAATTGGCAGGCGGATTCTTAACCACTGAGCCACCAGGGGAGTCCTCTTGTACTGATTTTTAAAAATGCGTTGGTTAAAAAATGTATCCCCAGACTTCCCTGGTGGTGCAGTGGCTAAGGATCCGCCTGCCAATGCAGGGGACACGGGTTCGATCCCTGGTCCGGGAAGATCCCACATGCCGTGGAGCAACTAAGCCCACGTGCCACAACTACTGAAGCTCGCGCACTCTAGGGCCCGCGAGCCACAACTACTGAGTCCGCGTGCTGCAACTACTGAAGCCTGCACGCCTAGAGCCCGTGCTCCACAACAAGAGAAGCCACCGCAATGAGAAGCCCGCACGCCGCAAGGAAGAGTAGCCCCCGCTCGCCGCAACTAGAGAAAGCCCGCACGCAGCAACGAAAACCCAATGCAGCCAAAGGGAAAAAAAAAAGATAGTATCTCCAACCATTATTCTAATCTGTGAAAAGCAGAAAGAGGAAGAACCAGGTTCATAGAAACCCTACTCTGTAAAAGTAAAGCCTCAGACTGCCTTCAGGAAATAAAGAATTTTCACTGATGAAAAATTTAGCAATAAAAGCACAGAGTAGATAGTTATTAGTCAGGTAGTAATGTTTGTGGAAAAGACAGTATCCTAACTGTTGTGGGCAAATATAAAGGAGATGACAGTAAGAAACTACTAAATACATGACAACAAACGTGAGAAACAGATATTATTACCCAGTGCAACTGTGTGTGTGTGTGTGTGTGTTATTGAGGATAGAGTATGGATGAAGGGAATATAAAGTTATCGCAACAAGCAAAAACAATAGCAATTCCTGTCTTTATGTAGGGCGATTGCTTTCACAAAGTTTTTCTTTTAAATTTGATTCTCGTATCTACCCTAAGAACTTAGTGTTAAAATGCTAAAAACTCAAACAACAAGATCCCACTGTATAGGACAGGGAACTGTATCAATATCCTGTGATAAACCATAATGGAAAAGAATATAAAAAAGAATGTATATAAGGGGTGGGATGAATTGAGAGATTGGGATTGACACATATACACTATTGACACTATGTATAAAATAGATAACTAATGAGAACCTACTGTATAGCACAGGGAACTCTACTCAGTGCTCTGTGGTGACCTAAATGGGAAGGAAATCCAAAAAAGAGGGGATATATGTATACGTATAGCTGATTCAGTTTGCGGTACAGTAGAAACTAACACAACATTGTAAAGCAAATATACTCCAATAAAATATTTTAAAAAAGAATGTATGTATACACATATATATGTATAACTGAATCACTTTGCTGTACAGCAGAAATTAACACAACATTGTAAATCAACTATACTTGAATAAAAAAAAAAGAAAAACATACTAAAATCTCAAGTGCAGCAGAGATCCAGAGAAGAGAAGGGAGGCTTGTCTAAAAGGTCACACAGCAGGTGGACAGTTAGGGAGAGGGATGGGGGAGAAGTGAGGACAGAGCCCTGCCATTTAGCATCATTATTGGCTTACGCACAATTTTATTATACTCTCTGTTTGTGGAAACTTAAGGTTACTCAAGTCATAATAATTTCTTACTTGTTCACGTACAAAACATCTTGTTTCAATTTAAGCATCCATCGCTCCTGTGTATTTAGCTCAGGATGGTCTCACATTTGTGTGAGATGACATATATATATGTAGTTATTCGGTTTGCATTGTTTTTAATGGCAAAGTTGTTTGAAAATGTTCATCAATAGAGAACTGAGTAAATTATGGTCCAGGGAACTCCCTGGTGGTCCAGTGGTTAGGACTTGGCGCTTTCACTGCCGTGGCCCGGGTTCCATCCCTGGTCTGGGAACTAAGATCTCGCAAACCATGCGGTGCGGCCAAATTAATTAATTAACTAATTGATTAAAAAGAAAAATAAATTATAGTTCAGCCATACAGTGGAATACTCATGCAGCTGTCAAATAGAATGAAGCAGCTCTCTATTGATTTGGAAAGATCTAGGACTGCTGAAAAAAGTGCTACAAACTGTGTGACTTGAAACGATGGAAATGTATCATATCACAGTTCTGGATGCTAGAAGTCCAAAATCAAGGTGTCGGCATGGCCCTGCTCCCTCTGAAACTTATAGGAGAGGATCGTTCCTTGTCTGTTCTTAGCTTCTGATGACTTGTAGCAAGCCCTGGCGTTCCTTGTCTGTTCTTAGCTTCTGACGACTTGTAGCAAGCCCTGGCATTCCTTGGCTTACAGCTGCATCACTCCAGTATCTGCCTCCGATGTCGGTCATCACATCACATTCTCACTGTGTGTCTGCGTCCTCCTTTTATAAGGACACCAGTCACATAGGATTAAGGGCCCAACCCACTCCAGTATGACCTCATCTTAACTTTCTTTACATCCACAATGACTTTATTTCCAAATAAGGTCACTTTCTAAGATGCTGGGGGTTAGGAATTCAATATATCTTTTTGGGGACCCAATTCAATCTATAAAACATCTCCAAGACAAATTGGATTTTCACCTAATTTTCTCAAAGCAAGGTGCAGAGCAGAGTATATAACACCTTTGTGTAAAAGAAATGTGTACACACATATACATAAATGTTTATAAATGCATTAGACTATCTCCAGAAGGGTTCATAAGATACTAGTAGCTTCCAAGCACGAGAACAGTAGAGCTGGTAGAAACAATATACAAGAATCATAGTTTTTAGTTATTACTTTTTTTGTACTTTTGAATTCTGTGTTAACCAATTTTTTAAATCCCCTTCCACAGCTGTTCTTTAGTTACCGTGAATCTATTTAACATTTAGTTCCCTCAAATATTAGGAGAAGGTATTCAGATCTTTTCTTCTGAGCTGCCCTGGCAAGATTCATCCAGGAGAGAATTCATTCAGTTGAATGCCAGTCCAAAATATTAAATAGAGAGGGAGAAATCAGAACCAGGATGGGAGACTGGGCTCAGAAATTATGCCATCAGAATCTCAAGCAAAGCAGATGCACACGGCAGAGAGTGAGTTCAGATTCTCCAACAGGATGATCATGGATCTGAGAGCAGAGTGAGGTCGTGCTCAGGAGTGGCCAGCAAGCCCTGTCATTGTGGTTCTAAGTGCCGTATTTCCTACACCTGCCCGTCCTGAGAATCAGTTTTTCTGCATACAGATTCTTCACCCCCTTCTCCAGAGAGTCTGATTCAGTGAATTGGAGGCTCTGGCCGTAAAACGTGAATGTTTAATACATACAGAGAGAAAGTTTGGGAAACACTAAAGGGCAGAGAGAGAAAGGAGAGTGCTTAATGATCACCCTTGGTGTGTTCTCTTTCTCTACCTGACTCTCCTTAAAATTAACCCTGATCCTAAGGTATGAGCAAGATATTCAGTTCAGGACTCCTTGGATGGCCTGTCTTGTGCTGTACCATCCCAATATTATCTGCTATTCATTTCTGCTTTTCCCCCAATAACTCTAACATCAAAAGTTCTCTGACACAGGCTTTATTGGACTCTGCATCATTTAGATCCTGTGGGAAGACAGTTGGCCTGATATTCCAGAGAGTTTCAAGACAGGGTAATCCTGAGAAATCAAGATATAGAATAGAATTTTTAATGGGAGGAAAAAAACCTCCTTCTCAGGACCTGTCTTTTACAAGTCCAGAATTAGGAAATATACTGTTGGCAAAAATGTTCTAAACTGTATTTTGATGCAATTTGCTCTGGAAGGAATAAATAATATGCTGTCTAAACAGGATTGGTAATAAAATCTATTTGAGAAATACTTGTAATTATTCTGCACTTAAAGAATCACAATGCATATATATTATCATAGTTAAGACCCTAAGAAGTCCTTGACGTAAAGAAATTTATTGACCTTTACTGAAATCAGAGTTTATAAAATGTACTTGACTGCACATTGTTTTCTTACATGTTACATGTTAGTATTCTTGCAAGTCTGAGATTCCAAGGAGGAGAGTTTGGAAAACGTTACCATAAATATTTCCACATCTCATTTGCTAAGAGTTTGGAGAGTAGTTTGGGAAAGGAAATATTCTGTTAGAAATGAAGTCATCTGAGTGGATGAGATAGGACTTCCTGGGAGCATTTATTTATTTAACAAACATTTATTGAACATCAGCTAGAAAAATAAACTAGACAAAGTATTTTTTCATGAAACATAGGGATTTTTTGGTAGACTCCTTTGGTAATATTAATCATTTTGTAATTTTCTTTTAAAAAATTGTAGACATTTTCTGGTATATTCTCCTTTACAGAATATTCACAGTTTGATTAATATGAGAGCACACTAGCTTGTTGGGCCAACAAGTGTTGACTTATTGGCTCAAAAAAATACCAGATTATGAGAACATTGAGGTATTTAAGTTTCAGATATGTAGTACAACTAATGTTTAGTTTTATAATAAACTTATTTAAATGAATAAAATAAAGCAATAGAGTTAATGACAAATATAAAAATATCTAAGGACAGAATAAGGCTTCCAATTAAACATGGCAAATTGAGCCTGTTTATTTCTATACTCTCCTAAAACCCCACATAAATGGCCTCAATGAAATAAAAAAGGAATAAATCCACTATGACAGAGAGAACAGGGTGGGTAATAATAGCAGCTAAGAGATATCCACAAGGTTCTAGAAGGTGGAAAGTAGACGACTGAGTGATGAGACTTAGCTCAGCAGAGAAAATGGAAGCCCAGCTGCCTGCAGTGAGAGATGCCCCAGCAAGAAGTGTACCAACTGAACTGTAAATGCCATAAAGCTCCAGGATGGTAAGATACTGATTATTCCCAAAGAACCAGGGTGTGGGATGCGGCTAAAAAGTAGAGAATTAGATGAAAAATGATAAGTAACAATAAGACCTCCAGATGCCCTCTTCAGCCAATAACATCAGGCATACGCCTCCAGCATCTGCAAGAAGCAAGATGAAGAGCCAGCCCAACCATGAAGCTACTGAAGCCTAGGCCTTGGACTCCCCATGCACAGGTCCCTTCCAAGGCCTTGTATTTAATTGTGCTTCATAATTTTATATTTTCTTTGTCCAGAAGAGGGCCCTCCAAATGATATAAGCTTGAGGCCCCACAAAACCTAGATCCACCCTAGAGAGAGTAGAGATATTGGACCAGGAGACACCATTCTAAAAACAAGGGGGATTTTTTTTTTTTTTTGAAGTATGGTTGATTTACAATGATTCAGGTGTACAGCAAAGTGATTCAGTTATACATACACATATATATATTGTTTTTCAGATTCTTTTCCATTATAGTTTATTACAAGATATTGAGTATAGTTCCCTGTGCTAAATAGTAGGTCCTTGTTGTTTACCTATTTTATATATAGTAGGGTATATCTGTTAATCCCAAATTCCTAATTTATCCCTCCCTCCCCTTTCACCTTTGGTAACTATAAGTTTGTTTTCTATGTCTGAGAGTCTATTTCTGTTTTGTAAATAAGTTCGTTTGTATAATTTTTTTAAGATTCCACATATAAGTGATATCATATGGTATTTGTCTTTCTCTTTATGACTTAACTTCACTTGGTATGATAATCTCTAGGTCCATCTATGTTGCTGCAAATGGTATTATTTCATTCTTTTTTATGACTGAGTAGTGTTCCATTGTATATATGTACCACATTTTCTTTATCCATTCATCTGTCAATGGACATTTAGGTTGCTTCCATGTCTTGGCTATTGTAAATAGTGCTACAATGAACATTGGGGTACATGTATCTTTTCAAATTAGAGTTTTCATCTTTTCTGGATATATGCTCAGCAGTGGGATAAACATGTCATATGGTAATTCTATTTTTAGTTTTTTAAGGAACCTCCATACTGTTCTCCATAGTAGCTACACCAATTTACATTCCCCTTTTCATCACACCCTCTCCAGCATTTATTATTTGTAGGCTTTTTGATGATGGCCATTCTGACCAGTGTGAGGTGATACCTCATTTTAGTTTTGATTTGCATTTCTCTAATAATTAGTGATGTTGAGCATCTTTTCCCATGTCTATTGTCCAGCTGTATGTCTTCTTTGGAGAAATGTCTGTTTAGGTCTTCTGCCCATTTTTTTTTTTTTTAAATGAACTTTTGATCTCCTTTTTTTCAAATTTTATTTATTTATTTATTTATTTATTTATTTATTTTTGGCTGTGTTGGGTCTTCGTTTCTTTGCGAGGGCTTTCTCTAGTTGTGGCAAGCGGGGGGCCACTCTTCATCGCGGTGCGCAGGCCTCTCACTATCGCGGCCTCTCTTGTTGCGGAGCACAGGCTCCAGACGCGCAGGCTCAGTAGTTGTGGCTCACGGGCCTAGTTGCTCTGCGGCATGTGGGATCTTCCCAGACCAGGGCTCGAACCCATGTTTCCTGCATTGGCAGGCAGATTCTCAACCACTGTGCCACCAGGGAAGCCCCTGCCCATTTTTTGATTGGGTTGTTTGTTTTTTTGATATTGAGCTGTATGAGCTGTTTGTATATTTTGGAAATCAATTCCTTATCTGTTGCATTGTTTGTAAATATTTTCTCCCAACCTGTAGGTTGTCTTTTCATTTTGTTTGTGGTTTCCTTTACTGTGCAAAAGCTTTTAAGTTTATTTTTTTATATAGATTTATTTAATTAATTAATTTATTCATTTATTGGCTGCGTTGGGTCTTCATTGCTGGGCACAGGCTTTCTCTAGTTGCGGCGAGCAGGGGCTACTCTTTGTTGCAGTGTGAGGGCTTCTCATTGCGATGGTATCTCTTGTTGCAGAGCACAGGCTCTAGGGGCGCAGGCTTCAGTAGTTGTGGCATACGGGCTTCAGTAGTTGTGTCACGGGGGCTCAGTAGTTGTGGCTTATGGGCTCTAGAGCACAAGCTCAGTAGTTGTGGCACACAAACTTTGTTGCTCCACAGCATGCGGGATCTTCCCAGACCAGGGCTCGAACCCGTGTCTCCTGCTTTGGCAGGCGGATTCTTAACCACTGTGCCACCAGGGAAGCCCCTAGCTTTTAAGTTTAATTCTGTCTCATTTGTTAAAAACAAGGGGATTGTGTGAGAATCTGCATGAAAAACTGTTCCCTTCCACCCCTGCCACAGCTCAGCTTCCAGAACAGTGTAACCTGGCTATACTTTCAGGCAAGAGACTAGAAAACACTGACCAGGTCAAAATCAAAGACCTATAGAAACTGACATTTACAGAGGCCCATCTGTCTTTTCAGGGAATTCCCACCCTGACCCAATCTCCCTACAGCAAAGCTCACTGGTTGAGAAGTCCTACAGCTTAAAAGCCTCACTTCAAGTATGAATAGACAGTCAAGAATCACCAAAGAAAAGCCTTCAACATAACAGCTAGAAAAAAAGCAGAGAAAAATTTTAACAATAAAAGCAAACCTTATAACAAATATCCTCAGAAAGAAAAGAGAAAATACTGCATCTGTTTAAAAACTTTATTTATATATATATATAAAATACTATACATACATATATAGTACACATACATGTATACTATATATACATAAATATACGTATGTGTGTATGTATATATACACACATACATACATTCAAAAAGTAAGACAAAGATATTGGATATTTAAAGTATGATAGCAGATGGATTGAAATATAACATTGAGAAAATTTGATTAATAACAAGGATTCCAGAAATAAAGTGTGAAAAAATGAAAGGAAGGAAGTTATAAAAAAGAAAGGAAGGAAATTACAAAAGAAATAACACAGGCAGGGACTTCCCTGGTGGTCCAGTGGGTAAGACTCTGTGCTCCTAGTGCAGGGGGCCGGGTTCGATCCCTGATCGGAAAACTAGATCCCGCATGCATGCCGCAACTAAGAGTTTGCATGCTGCAACTAAGAAGTCCACATGCTGGAACTGAAAGATCCCGCATGCCGCAACTAAGACCCGGTGCAGCCAAAATAAAATACATACATACATACATACATAAGAAATAACACAGGCAGATGTCCCAACTGTGAAAATTTGAGTTTCCAAATTAAAATAGTCTACTAAATATCCAGCACAATAAAGAATAAGTTAATAATAATAACAATAATAATAATGGCTAATGTTTACAGAGGGCTTTTGCGCCCAGCACTGTTCTAAACATTTTGAAGTATTACTATTGGGTTGGCCAAAAAGTTCGTTCAGGTGTTTCCGTAACGTCTTACGGAACATTTTACAGCCAACAGAGGCATAGAAAAGTTGAGTACCTTCCAAAGTTAGAGAGCTAGTTAAGTGACAGATCTAGCAGTCTGGCTCTAGAATCTGTGCTCCTAGTCACCACACATTTTAGCCTCTCCAGAAAAAAAAAAAAAAGATCTTGTGAAAGCCCAGTTATTCTGAAATGTTAAAACCCTAAGTCTCCCAATGGGAGAAGATAGGTCACACACCAAGGACTGGGAACAAGAATGGCATCAGAATCCTCAAGAGCACTACTGAACACCAGTTAGCAATGGAGCAATCCTTCCAGATTTCCAAGGAAAAATAATTTCCAACGTAGAAGACTATACCAGGCTCTCCATCAAGGACGAGAGCAGAATAAAAGCATTTCAATCATGTAAGGCTGCACACATTCACTTCCTGTGCGCTCTTTCTCCAGAAGCTACTGGAGGACTAAATCAAGAAGGAGTAGGGGGGCTTCCCTGGTGGCGCAGTGGTTGAGAATCTGCCTGCCAATGCAGGGGACACGGGTTCGAGCCCTGGTCTGGGAAGATCCCACATGCCGCGGTGCAACTGGGCCCGTGTGCTACAACTACTGAGCCTGCGCGTCTGGAGCCTGTGCTCCGCAACAGGAGAGGCCGCGATGGTGAGAGGCCCGCGCACCGCGATGAAGAGTGGCCCCCGCTCGCCGCAACTAGAGAAAGCCCTCGCACAGAAACGAAGACCCGACACAGCCAAAAATAAATATAAAAGTAATTTAAAATAAAATAAAAGGAAACTAATTAAAAAAAAAAAAAAAAAGAGTAGGATGAGGTGTCCAGGAAAGGAGATGCACCGAGGAGAGAGCAGAGGGAAATCCTGGAGGATGATAGAAGAGGTCCCAGGGTGACAGCTGTGCTGCAGGCCTGGAAAGCTCCCAGACAGGACTGGAGCAAGAGGACATGGGCCTCTGGAAGGAATAATGAAAGAGGAAGAAGAGGAGGAAGAGGGAGAAACTGAGAGATCAGCTGTAGTATTTGATTATATTGAGAAAAGTTTTCTAGTTCTGGCAGCATATTTAGGAATGAATTAGTTTTCAATACATGAAAAACTAAGCAGATGCAATAATGAGGCCATTTCAGACTCAGAGAAAATAGTTGTACAATAAATGAAGGGTAATCATAGTATAATTTATGCCTCAGTGTTGAGTAATATTTATCTAATTATACCAATGAAAGCATCAAACATTTCATTAGAGCTCTCAGTGTATTCAGTGAATGGAGGAAGGGGACATGGATCCTTTCCTCTTCTTCATATCATGGATCCCACTTTCTGGAATTATCCAAGAAATATTGTCTATTTTTTACCTTTTCATACCAGAATGTAAGTTCATAAGTATGGGGACTTTGTCTTATCCACTGGTATATCCCCAGTTATTTCCAGGAAGGGGCAGGGCAGGTATAATTGTGATAAATCCCCTTTTTTCGATAAAAAATCAACAGGCAATGTCCAATATTGAAAAATCTTGAAATAGTAGTATGAGCATATCATATCAAATAATACCAGTAGAAACCACTAAGATAGTTGAAAGATTTCCTGTGGGGAGCAGAGACTGGGAACGCAAAGGGATAAAGCAGGAGAGAGCTGTGCTCTATTATAAGCCGTGTAATGTTTTCTGATTCTTAAATTATTAAATTTATTACCTTGATAAACAAATAGTAAACTCCAAAAAGAGAAAAAAATAAAAATGAATACTATAAAATTATGTATAGCAAAGTGAAGTTTCATATTTGAAACATTTTATAGTGGTGTTTTCGAATGACTAACTTCACAACATTGTGTAGAATGAATTGAGTGAGGTAAGAAATTAGAGGAGAGAAAACTAGAAAGACTTTGAAATGGTTAACATGATAGGTGATGATGGGAATTCCCTGGCGCCAGTGGTTAGGACTCCATGCTGTCACTGCCAAGGGCCTGGGTCCGGGAACTAAGATCCCACAAGCTGTGCGGCATGGCCAAAAAAATAAAATAGTTTAAAAAAAAGATGATAGGTGATAAGGCTCTGAATTAGATGGAGACCCCTGAAATTGGAGTAGTGACATAGTAGGACATAGTTTGGAAGTTTAAAAAGTATTTTAAAAGGTAACCAGGAACGACCACATATCCCATGGCCGTCACTTATAATCATTCTCATGTAATTTTTCAGGACTTTGGAAATAGCGAGTGCAATTCTGTAAAATAAACACTTAAGTTAAAAGAAATCAAAGGTTCCTCTTATTTATAGCGATGTTCCTTTCAGGACAATTTTGTAGTTCTGGTGTCTATGATAAGCAAAGTCTTTACAATTCTTTGGCACACGGACTAGCTTTGAAAGCATGAGATGGAATTGTAGTATCATATCATATTGTTACTTACAGTTATACAGGTTCAGAACTCACTAGCTTTCAGAAGTCAGCATCCTCTGATTTTAAGAAATCATTTACCATATTCCCGATAAAGATCTCAAGTTATTTCTCAGCTCTTTGAAATACCAAAAAACCTTGTTTTTCCTGCCCTGTGTCATTTACATTATTCTGCCTTGTATAATTTTGAATTGTTTTCATCCCTCTTACGATAAAGTCATTTGGACCAGGATTTATACAATAGACATGCTTGCACTCAATACAGATTTTTTGAGTTGAATTGAGTATTAATCATTTGTAAATGCTTTTAGAAATTTATTTACCCCCTTCAAGAGGAGAGGAGCTCGGTTTCCTCACTAAATAGGGAATTAAACTAGATTGATTGTTCCTAACCCTCCTGCACATTAGAAATATCTGGGAGAGAGAAAAATTCGATGCCCAAGTAAAAATAAAATCTGGGTAATTTTTTTAAATTCACTGTTGCTTCTAACAGAGATTGAGAACTGCTAAATTCAATTCCCAAACCTGAATTTGATTCCCAAACCTGGTTAGGTATCAGAAACACCTAAGAAGCTTCCTAAAAATGCATCCCTTCCAGGTCCAAACTCTGGTTATGACTAAGTGGCACTCAGACCACAGCTGTTGACTTTTCTCATTCAGTGAATTTGATTTGACAAATTACAGAGGCAAAGATCTTGCAGTGCGTGATCCCCTTAGAGAAAATGTTCAGTTTGGACTTATGTACAAGGAACTGATAAACTAGCAGGGAGAGTGTAACTCTCATTTATCTTTACTCGTGTTCCCCTCCCCTGCAAACATGCCTCTCTCTTTCTGTTGATACTTGGCTTAATTCCCGCTTGAATTGGAGATTTGGGGGTTGGAGCAAGTCAGCACCCACAAGCTGCTTCCAAGCCCCTGCGGGAGCCCAGAATAACCTTACAGTCATGCTTTATGCCAGGCTGGGCTTGCAAAAGATTGTGTTGCTCTTTCACCAGAAATAGGTATTATTTAATGGTAAATATTGTCACCATTTCCTCCATATACCACATGTTATAATGTTCATATATATACTATATATATATATATAGTATATATATATATATATATATATATATATATATATATATACTATTTCACTGTGGATGAATGTCTGAGTTACTAAATAGCAATACTTGTTTAATCATCTTACATATAAACTCATGGAAGCCTCACGACAGCCTGTCTGATAGGCTGGAAAAGCCTCATTTGGGCACATGAGCAACTGAAATGAAAACTGTCATAGTAGCCAAGCCCGGTCTTCTGTCACCTGGACCCGGCACCAGCGTTCCTTCTATTCTAGTATATTCCACTGTCTCTTGTGGAGAGAGTGGAGACTTTTCTTCCTTCAAGAAAGTCAGATTTCAAGTTCTGAATGTGCAGTTTACCTTCTGATGAATCCTTTCCTTTGCAGAAGAGAATGTCTGGGGTGCTGGATATTCTAAGCAATCAGGCCAATACCGTTTATATAATAATTTTATATATTACTTAGGATTGTCTTTTTTTCCACATGGAAATCACTGGCTGTGTTTAAAAGCTACAAATTTTCTGCAAAACTGCTTAGCAGCACAACTGTGAAACCAATTTTTATTTTATCAAAATGGAGAAACATTTGACATGCGAGGGTCCAAGGATTGTTTTTCCATGTTGGCGTAGTTGGTGCTTAATATCTGGTTCTTGAAAATAATGATGCCACTCGTATTAGCAGTCATGACACATATACTTTGTTCATCCTGTGTGCATCAGTCAGACACTGTTTGACCTTGCTGTGCTGAAGCACAAAGAAAGATCGTATGTGGAAAAGCCAAAAGGAGACTGGAGTGCTTATACAGAGGGGTCTAATTGCAGGTATTTGAAGCATAAAATCATTGTTTAGAATCTCTTCGCAGAGATAAGCTTGTCCTCTACCAGCTGTATTTTTTCCGTGCTCTTTTCTGCTTTTGTGGAAGTCAGCTCCTTTGTTACCCTTCCAAAGTGTTTAAATAGACCGGAGTTATATTTTGAGAGACAATTAGAAAAACTCTAGAACCCTACAAAAGGTTGCAAAAGACAAAAGAATTTTTTCTAATTAATCCTCTTGATTTTACTTCATTTTAGAATGTAAGATGGAGAAGAGAAAACCTGAACGGGAGTGGAGACCTTATTTTTAGCCCTGATTCTGCACACACATGATATAAACCCCTGGGCATATCACCTAACTTCCCAGAGCCTGTATCTCCTCGTGTGTGAAATGAAGGCATGAGACTAGACTGATCTTCGGTCCCAGCCCAAACATCCCATAATGCTATGTCTCTACAGGTCTCAGGTTTAATCTTTCTACACTGAACATATCTGAAATCTAAAATTCTATGTAGATCCTCTCCTGAGACATTATTTTGATGCCACTAACACTGGTTTTCAAATCGTGGTACTCAAACTTCCTTCTAACAGAATCATATGGAATGCTTATTTAAAATGCAGAATCTGGGCTTCCCTGGTGGTGCAGTGATTAAGAATCCGCCTGACAATGCAGGGGACACGGGTTTGAGCCCTGGTCCGGGAAGATCCCACATGCCGCGGAGCAACTAAGCCCGTGCACCACAACTACTGAGCCTGCGCTCTAGAGCCCGTGAGCCACAACTACTGAGCCCGCGTGCCACAACTACTGAAGCCCACGCGCCTAGAGCCCATGCTCCGCAACGAGAGAAGCCACCTCAGTGAGAAGCCCGCGTACCGCAACAAAGAGTAGCCCCCGCTCACCGCAACTAGAGAAAGCCCACGCACAGCAACAAAGACCCAACGCAGCCAAAAATAAGTAAATAGATAAATAAATTTATTTTAAAAAAATACATAAAATGCAGAATCTTGGGAATTCCCTCGCGGTCCAGTGGTTAGGACTCGGTGCTCTCACTGCCAGGGCCGGGGTTCAATCTCTGGTCGGGGAACTAAGGTCCTGCACGCCACGTGGCATAACCAAGAAAAAAAAAAAAAAAAGCATTATCTTGAGCCTCGACCCAAGCCTCTTAAATCAAAATCTTTAGGACGGGATCTAATGTACAGCAGGGTGACCATAGTTACCAGTACTGTAAAATTCTCACCACACACGCACACACACAATGATAATACTGTGAGGTATCGGGCATGTTACCTTCCTGATTGCAGTAATCATTTTACAAGATATACATATATTAAATCATCACCTTGTACACGTTAAACTTACACAGTGGTATATGCCAATTATATATCAATGAAGCTGGGGGAAAATAATATTCCTAAAAAAAAAATCTGTAGAATGGGAGGAGGGATTCAGGATTGTGTCTAGTGACCTCCATGGGGATCCCTAATTCCTCTAAAGCTTGAGAACGACTGAGAAGCCAGGAGTAAACCGTAGAAGAGGGTAGGGAAGGGTGACAGTGGAAAGTGATCATTGCTACCTAGTTTTGGATGCGGAGGAAACAGGTGTGGAGGGAAGAAGGGTGCAATCTGGGTGCTCCTGGAGAATACATCTCTCTGCTGACATTGTCACCCTGGTTTCGTGTTTGAACAGACTGAAGTCAAGCACTGACTATGAGAACTGTTGCATAAAAATGCCCCTCAGTGACAGCATCACCCGTTACAATGAGTCTCTAGCTTATGTTTTTTGTAATATTCAAAACCAGGCAAGTAGGTCGGGGTTCTGTTTTAGGAACGAGGAAATGGCCTTCCTCAAGAAGCAGAGAGAAAAAAAGTAAATGGTAACCATTTAGAATTTCTGAAGATTTTTTCAAGAGTGGAAATAAACCCTTTGGTGAATTAAAATATATTCTTTTCATGCTGGGGATTTTGCTCAAATTTTATTTATCCTGGTGTGGGGACTGTCATTCAGAGTGTTTAGGTGAGATCATTTGTGTGAATCCCTGGAAAACCCATGCTTGATCAGCGTTAGCTCTTACCATGGGTTTATATTTCTATAGTGATTGTCTCTGTAGGTTCTGTATTGCCTTTTTAGCACAAACACACAAAATAGAAAGAGAAGGGAAAATCTCATCAGTCAATGTCTCAACTTCAGACAAGTTTGAGATCAAGGCTCAGGGAATCCAATCATCTCTTGATAAACCAAACATCCCGTGTGAGAGGACCCTGACTTGCCCAGCATTGATGTGGAGAGTTGATCAGGTGAAGGAGCTGCTCTGGCTTAGAAGGATCTTTCAAGAACTACAGACAGTGCATGCCCCCAGCACAGGGTAGCACTGCCTGGGAAGGCCCAGCAACCTAAAAGGACCTAAACGCTTTTGATGAGGTAACAGCAACAACATAATAGCAACATTCTGGCTTTGCATTGGTTGAAGAGTGAATTTCTAGACTTGTGGTAAGCAGGCTCCTGGGGTGACCTCACTCCCACTCAAGCTCAAGCGTCATCTTGGTGGAAATGAGAATAGAAGTAAAGGGGAAAGGAGAACATAGATATCCTTTCCTTCCCCATGGCCTCCTAAACAAATGAACAACCCTCTTGTGGAGGCCTTCCCTGTCTATTCATCCTTTTCCACTTTATTTTTCTTCGTAGTATTGATGCTTATTTTGTTTCTTGCCCATATCTACTTCATTAGAATCTACACTCCATGAAGGATGGATTTCTGTACACACGTTCACAGCTGTTGCCCTACTTCCTAGAAGAGTTTCTGGTGCTTAGTAGGTGCTCACTAAATACTTGTGGAAAGAATGAATAAACCCCTATTAGATGATATCCTTCCCATATTCAGTGATATAGAATTAGTATATTTTATGCAGTTTTAGAATTGTGCCCCCCAAAATGACAATAAAATATTTAGGGAGATGGACCAAGGTGGAATGTTTACCTGGCTGGTTATTTCTGGCTTTCAGATTAGGTAACTTAGTCATTGAGAGCTTCAGCTCTGGAATCAAACTATCTTGGTTTGAATCCTGGCCCTGCTACTTACTAGCTGTGAAATCTCCAACAAGTTAATTAACTTCTCTGTGCCTCAATTTCCTCCACTGTGAAATGGGGTAATAATAGGAAGGTAGCTTTAAGTATCAAATGTATCTAAAGTGTTTGAAATGTGGTCCTGCACACAGTAGACAAGAATAACACTGTGGTTGCTTTCCTGTGAATCTCATGTTATCTCTTCCATCAGTGGTGCTTTCAATAGACCATAAACACACAGTTACACTCATGTTCTTGAGTTAAATCTGGATGTCTTAAAATATGTAGCTGCATGACCTTTATGAGAATCAGAAGGTACAATTTATGTGCAAAGAACAAAAGGAGGGCCACTCTTTGAGCAGTGAAGCCAAGGTCACAACCACAACAACAATGAAATAAGAACTATTATTTGTTTAATATTTTATCTTATTTTTAAAATTTTATTTTTGGCTGCATTGGGTCTTTGTTGCTGTGCATGGGCTTTCTCTAGTTGCAGCGAGTGGCGGCTACTCTTCCTTGCGGTGTGCAGGCTTCTCATTGCGGTGGCTTCTCCTGTTGCGGAGCACAGGCTCTAGGTGCGCGGGCTTCAATAGTTGTGGCACGTGGTCAGTAGTTGTGGCTCGTGGGCTGTAGAGCGCAGGCTCAGTAGTTGTGGCACATGGGCTTAGTTGCTCCGCGGCATGTGGGATCTTCCCAGACCAGGGCTCGAACCCGTGTCCCCTGCATTGGCAGGCAGATTCTTAACCACTGCGCCACCAGGGAAGCCCTAATATTTTAAATCTATCTATCCACCCTTCTAACTATCCACCCATCCATCTATCTACCCATCTATCTCTTTGTCTGTCTATCCTACTGTAATTGTGTGGTCCTATCTATTAAGAAGTTATTTGTTAATGGAAGTTTCTCATCTGAAACAGTAAAACACCAAGCACACTAACATAGCAATTACTTTGTGTCAGGTACCATCCTAAGCACTTAGAATGTCAGTGTAAACACCTGTGCATTCACTTGCTACTTCAGAAATTCTATTTAAAAGTTTCAAACTCAGAAACACACTTTCATGGAGGGTTAATCTTAATTTTATTGTCCGTATTTGTTCTCAGTGATTCATATAAGCTTCCCATGACTGTAGTCCCATAACTATGGGACCATAGTCCCATAACAGTCCCAGTGGGCTGCAGTATTAATGAAATAATAGTATTCAAGTGTAACCCAACTGCTCCAGCCAGGATATCCTTAAACTCTCCAAACTTCTGGGGCTATTTCATTTTATATCATTTTACATACAAAATGAAAGAAGTCCCGTCTCTACCCCCAACATCTCTGAGGAGTTCAGTTCTCCTTAGGGTTCCTAGCTGGCTGCTTTTCCACACTTACTTCCTCCTAACATCCCTCTCAGTATGAACAAAGCTCCATTTTCTTTCAAGGGGTCCACCTTGGACCTCCTCTCTTCTTCATGCCCCCGGAGCATTAGTTTCACAAAGCTGTTACTTGTAGCTGACTTGTATTGATCTTTTGAGGGAGGGAAGGTGTGGTAGAAGAGAGGGTAAAGAGAACACAACAGCAGTCATTTCAACACAGAACACAAAATAACCTTAAACAATTTCAGACATCACTCTTCCTGACACTTTTGGGCCATTTCCTACCATTGAGAATTTCTCACTGCCTGTCTCCTGCCAGACCTTGAGGTTCCTTCCTCTCTTCCATGACCCTGCTTGCTTTCCTTTCTCCCTGTTTCCCAGGCCCTTTACTCATTTATTCACTCCTCTCTTCAAGGTTTCCTGCAGAAATACAAATAAGCTCTCCCTCTCCATCTCTCTTCCCCTCCCCCCGGGGGAATGACAAGGGGGCCTTCCTTAACCGAGATAAACATCTTACGATGTTTTCCTGAAAAGAACCATCTACCCCAGGATTGAATTATGACATTACTCATGGGAGTTCCAGCAGTTCTGTGTAGAAGGGACTTTGTAGATTTAGTCTAATTGAAAGGGAATTGAGAAAATTTGTCTTGAAATTGTGCTTGCATAGCAAACAAACTGTTGTTAACTTAATTGTGTATCAGTCAAAGTCCTGGCAGAAATCAAAATTCCACTCAAAGGGCTTGAAATGAAGAGAATTTAATTAAGGGACTGTTTCCAGAGGTGTGGGCGGGTTAGAGAAACCAACAAGGAACCTTGCGGCCCCGGGTCAAGGTCAGTAGGAAGCCACGCCCCCCCCGTGTGAAGGAGCGAGGGAAGCAGAGGTGTCTCTGTGCTCCTGACGGTCGCGGCTGGGGAAGAGCCAGTAATGATGCCGAACCCAGCCTCTGCACCCCGACACTGAATTAAATCGTGGAGACAAGAGTTTTGGGTGAAGTAGAAAAGAATAGCTTTATTACTTTGCCAGGCAAAGGGGGGCACAGTGGGCTCATGCCCTCAAAACTGTGTGTCCTGACCTGGAGCGGGTAGTGAGGAGTTTTGTAGCAGTGGTTCACAGGGGGCGTCATCAGCTCGTGGACATTCTTCTGATTGGTTGATGGTGAGGTAAGTGGGAGTCAGCATCGTCAACCTTCTGGTTCCAACCGGTCTGGGGTCTATGTGCTGGTGGGCAGCACACTGTTAACTTCTCCCACCTGCTGGGGGTTCAGTATCTGCAAAACAGCTCAAAGATATTGTTGTGTGTTGATATATCCCTTGAGGGGGAACCAGGACCCTGCCCCAAGGCTGCACTATTGTTTCTTAACTGTCCCTCCCTTGTCTCACCATCCCCTCCCTTCCCTAATTAGCAACTGTTTGAACCTGCCCATTGCAACTCTGGGAAGGTCAGGGAGGCTGAATGAAGCCTATTTCCTGTAATCAAGAAATGGGGGACACAGGAAGGCTTTTGTGCCCAGGAGCCCCACAGGGTCCTGCTCAGTTTCAGTAAGAGGTGTTATCTCAGGGGTTACAGGCCTCAAAGCTGGGAGGGAGGAGAGGAAGACGTTCCTTGATCTTGCCTTCCTCTTGCCCTCTGAGCTCCTGCAGACGCTTCCCAGGGGCTGAACCCAACCAGAAGCTAGAGGGCAGGGCTTCGCTGGTGGTGCAGTGGTTAAGAATCTGCTTGCCAATGCAGGGGACGCAGGTTCGATCCCTGGTGCGGGAAGATCCCACATGCTGCGGAGCAAGCCACAGCGACTGAACCTGCCCTCTGGAGCTCGCGAGCCACAACTACTGAAGCCCACACACCTAGAGTCCGTGTTCCACAGCAAGAGAAGCCACCACAATGAGAAGCCCGTGCACCGCAACAAAGAATAGCCCCCGCTCACCTCACCTACGCCTGCACACAGCAGTGAAGACCCAACGCAGCCAAAAATAAATTAATTAATTAAAAAAAAAAAAAAGAAGAAGAAGCTAGAGGGCAAGGGAGCCCTGGCAAAGGAGTCTGCAGGATTCCTCACCTGTGGCCCAGAACAGGTGGCGTGGGGTCAGGTGATGGAGAATCACTGGAATAGATTGTATATTTATTTGGGGTAACTTTGAAAACAGAAACTGAGGAGGATGAAGGACAGCTTGACCACTGCTGGCCACTTCCTGGAAGGCAGAAGCAACTGCAGTCAAAGTTTGTTTCACATTGAAATTGTCCCCTCCTAATACCCTGGAAGGCTGCTGTGGAGACAGAGGTTAGGCCTCTCCTCCTTCCCCATTCCTGGGGAAAGGTCTGAGTTATGGGCAGAGCAAGGTGTAAGGGAAGTATCTGAGTGGTATTCACCTTGGTCTTGTTGCCAAGATTTCCTACCTCCTTTGCACCACGGATTAGCTCAAAACACTCTCTATTATAGGAAAGAGTAAAGCGGTTTTCGAAGCGTAAAACTAACCTGCAACAACCAATCCAGAAGTTGAGTTCAGCGCTGGAAGAAGTCAAACACAGTTGAGGATGTACACTTTTCAACGCTAAATTCTTTTTTATTGCCTCTAAACTCAAGCTCTCAACCAACCATGACGAGAGTTTACATTCCTCTTTGAAATCAGTGAGGCAAAAAACAGATTACCAAAAGCTGGAGAAAAGGATGCAGTGTTGATTCTTTCCTCGGTGCTGAATACTAATTTGAGGGGATGTCTTTGGTGCTTTTCAGAGAATGGAGGCTGCAGTATCAACCCCTGGGGACTTCCAGCCAGCTTGGCCCACTGCCCAGGGCTCCTTCATCTGGTTTTGTCTGCAGTTGCCAAGAGAGTGATGGAAGAATTTCTAGAAGAGGCTTCGTTTCAATCCAACTCCCTAGCTGGGTCAATGACCACCTTGACTCCTGGGAGCAATCATAGCGTGAAGATATGGCTCTGACCTGCAAGTCCCCAGGGTATACTGTGATGTCAGAGAGCATTATGAAATGTCTAAGAGGATACTGTCCTCTGTAAAGTTAACTTTGACATGACCTGAGGAATAAAGGAAAGAAGTACCCTTGGACATACATGTTGCCCAAGCCCCTCCTTCACATTTTTAGCGTCCAGGATAGCCTGTGGAAGAGGTCCTGAGTTGAGTGCTTTACATTATTCACCTCCAAATAAATATGGGAGATGCATGCTAAATTATCTCTATTTTACAGAGAAAACAGGTTTGAGGAAATCATTGGTTTGCTCAAAGACACACAACTTGTACATGGTAGAGCTGACATCAAAGCCCAGTTTTGTCTGTGTTCAAAGCCTTTGCACCTAATAATCACACCACGTGGATTGAGTATGTCAGGGAATTTGGAAGGAGAGTAGTGAGATGGTATAGCGTATGGATGGTTAAAGTTGTTTCCAGAGTTATGAATCTGTGATGTTGTGATTTATAAGAAATATATTTGGTCATTCAGATGACTGAAACGTATTTCTCATTATATTTGGTCTTCATCCGCAGATCGTGGCTTACAGTTCTGGCAACCCTTGTCCTAAGTGTTGAAAGTGATAAAGGTGTCTTTTGTTGTGTAAATGAGGTGATTTGGGGAAGCACCTTGGATGGGGGCTGGTTGCCAGGAGAACCAACCACGTGATAAGAGGATAGGAACTCTTAATCCCACTTCCTGGAGGTTGAATCAATGGCCGGTGGCCAGTGATTTAGTCAATCATGCCTATGTAATGAAGCCAACATAAAAAAACCGAAAGGACAGCGTCCAGAGAGCTTCTAGGTTGGTGAACCAACACATGGAGATGCTGGGAGAGTGTCATCCTGGAGGGGCAAGGAAGCCCGTGCCCTTTCCCCATACCTTGCCCTCTGTATCTCTTCCATCTGGCTGTTCATGAGTTATATCCTTTTATAGTAAACCGGTAATCTAGTAAATAAAATATTTCTCTGAGTTCTGTGAGCCACTCTAGCAAACTAATCAAACCCAAGCGGGGAGCCTTGGGAACCGCTGATCTATAGCTAGTCAGGCAGAAGCACAGGTATCAGCCTGAACTTGTGACTGGTGTCTGGAGGGAGTGTGTCTGTGTGTGTTGGTTGGAGGAGGTTGGGGGGATAGGGGGTGTCTGGTGGGTCAGGAAGCCCCTCACCCCCCAACACACATGTTGGAATTGGGTCCAGGATCCCCAAAAAGAGAATCTATATACAAGGATAAATTTTATTATCCAGGACTCTTGGCTAGAAGTGACAGAAACCCAATTCAATTTCTAGCTTAAGCCAGGAAAAAAAAAATTGACTTATTTCACCTAAAAGTTCAAGGGTTAGTGGCTTCCAGTACAGAACCAAGTGCTTAAATGAAGTTTCCAGGAATCATTCTCTGCATTCATTCATTTACTAATTTTTCTGTGTGTGTGTGTGTGTGTGTGTGTGTGTGTGTTGGTTTTAATTTGCAGACTGGTTGTGCCTACATAATGGAGAAGATGAGTCCTGACAGCACCAGACTTACACAGTCCTGCATGACCTCAAACTAAGTAAATAAGCCTCTCTCCCTGACCATCCATATCAATTCTTGAAAGACCTCCTGGCGCAGCTTGGATCACATGCCCAACCTTGGACCAATCACAGTGTTTGAGGGGGAATGTAATACTCTTATTGGCCAGCCTGAGTCACAGGGTCACTCCTAGTAGGACAGGTGAGGTCATATCATCGACAGCCCCAACTGTTCCCAAAAGAGACAGTTCCCAAAACAGAAGGAGGCTGGGCAGACAAATAAAATGTAAGACAATAAAAATGGGCACAAAAATTACTAACTTAACTAACTGAATAAACAAACAGGGCAGTCTCTGTCTGTGGGAGGCTAAATGAGGGAGACAACCATATGAGAAAAAGTTGCTAACTACCCCATTAAGCAAGAGATACAGTGTGTTAAAACTAGCTCCCTTGAGCAAAGCATACTGCTTGAACAAAGAGAGATGTTTTCCTTATTATTAATGTGTAGAACTATACTACCGCAATAATGATAACTTCTATCCCTGAAGCTTTTTTTTTTCCCCCCAGCAGGGAAATCAGGAATCTCCATAGCCATTACTCTGAAACAAAAAATCAGTTTAAGAGTAAGAACCATTACGATTATTTTATAGGAAAAAAAGAGAAATGTCTTTATTCCAAAGTCAATGCCTGGTAGACTGAATATAGGCAATCTTTAATTCAGAAACTCTCCTGACAGAATAGCATCCGATGTCTACCTCTGGGTTCTCTCAAGCTCAACATCCCTCCAGGGCTGCTTTTCCAGGAGACCCTCTTTCTCTGACTGCTTGGTGCTCAGAGAGTCTTGGAGTGAGAACTTGAGGTTAGGAGATGAGCTAGACCAAGGGGTCCTTTCCCTTCTCTGTTTTCCGCCCCTCCTTCCTCCAATCACCTTGGAAGCTCAACTTTTAGACTGCTCAACTAGCATCTCCTCTGTGCGTTCCTCCATTACAGAACTCTTCTTATTTTGTTGTCCAGTTTGTTTATATGTACATCTTTCCCCATTTTCTGCCAGCCTCCCATCATTGACAAGAGGATGAGGCTCATATTAATTCATTTTTGTACGTACGGCAGTTTTTATACTGCGTGGCATGTAGTAGGTACTGAGTAAATGTTGGTTGAGTGAATGAGAGCTTTACCGTTATAAGGTAGTGATTTTCTGGTTTAAGAGAGAATAAAATTCAGGGAAGTTTTTTTCAGAACTAAAAGAGCTATTGGTATTGTAAATTTAATTATTGATAAATAGTCTAAATATATAATTATATATACTACATTGAATCTCATACTAGATTTTGTTATGGAAAAATAGTAACAGTATCAAAGGTTTAAGGAAAGTAGTGAGATGTGTAGCTTAAGATGAGTGTTAGGGTGCAGCAGACCTGGATTCTATTACTGGCTGTTCTGCTTGTTATTACTGCTTAACAGTCACCCCAACTTCAACACAGCAGCCAGCTGGTTCTCACCTGGAGTCTCTCATGTATTTGCAGTCAGACTGGGGCTGCAGGCAGCTGAAAGTTTGGCTATGCTAGAAATTTATTTTTTTTTAATGAAGTAGAGTTAATTTACAATGTTGTATTAGTTTCAAGTGTATAGCAAAGTGATTCAGTTATTTATATATATATATTGTGTATATATGTCTATTCTTTTTCAGATTCTTTTTCCGTTAGGGTTATTACAAGATATCAAGTATAGTTCCATGTGCTATACACTAGGTCCTTGTTTGTTATCCATTTTATATATAGTAGTGTTTACCTGTTAATCCCAGGCTCCTAATTTATCCCTCCCCTTCCCCCTTTGGTAACCATAAGTTTGTTTTCTAAGTCTGTGAGTCTATTTCTGTTTTGTAAATAAGTTCGTTTGTATCATTTTTTTTGGATTACACATATAAGTGATATGATATTTGTCTTTCTCTGACTTAGGTCCATCCATGTTGCTGCATATGGCATTATTTCATTCTTTTTTATGGCTGAGTAATATTCCATTGTATATATGTACCACATCTTCTTTATCCATTCCTCTGTTGATGGACATTTAGGTTGCTTCCATATATTGGTTATTGTAAATAGTGCTGCTATGAACATTGGGGTGCATGTATCTTTTCAAATTAGAGTTTTCATCTTTTCCAGATATATGCCCAGGAGTGGGATTAATGTGTCATATGGTAATCCTATTTTTAGTTTTTTTAAGGAACCTCCATACTGTTCTCCCTAGTGGCTGCACCAATTTACATTCCCACCAACAGTGTAGGAGGGTTCCTGTTTCTCCACACCCTCTCCATGTGCTGGAAATGTAAATGGCTCCCTGATGTGCTGGGCTGATGACCAGGTTGCCTATATGTGGCCTCTCTAGCATGGAGGTCTCAGGATGGTCAGATTTCTCCCATGCCAGTTAGCTTCTACCAAAACAAGCATCACAAAAGAGCCAGGTAGAAGCTGCGTGACCTGTTCTGACCTAGCCTCAGAAGTCACACACATTGTCACTTCCACTGGATCTGTTAGTTACAAGTGAGTCACTAAGGCCAGCCCAGTTTCTAGGGAAGGGGACATAACCCTCAGTGGGAGAAATGTGAAATAATTTCTGAACAGGTTTAAATCCACTACCCTAGCTCTTCCACTTATTGGAGTAGCCTGTGGGGAAATTAGTCATTTGACTTTTTCTAACTATGAAATAGCATCCTTGTGAAGATTAAATAAGATGATGTATTCAAAACACTTAACTCGCAATAAGCTCTCAAATGTTCTTTTATTGTTGAGAGAGAATATATGGGGAAAACTTTTAAAACCAAGAAAACGATCTCCAATAATTACATTACCCTGAGAATTGGGGAAAGACTATTACTCTTGTATTTTTCTGTAAGAATTCCTTGTGCCTCATGAGAGCATCATTTTAAAAGCATTAAATTCTAACAATATTTTTATACATACAGTCATTCCAAGTTCCAGTCAACTGATTCAAATGTGAACTTCTGGAACCCAATTCATTTGTTTAGAAATGAAAAATGGTCTCCATATATGTGCATGTATATCCATTTATTATGCTAAGAATATTACAGCCTTGCTATTCTGACAGAGATAAAAGAAAAAAAAGTTTACCAGAAAAAATCTGTCATTGAATGATGTGACTTTGCATTACACAGAACACTGGAGAGAGATTGATGGTTGATCTTCATTTAACACAAAAGCAAGGACTTTAAAGTTTAGCAGAGCCCTTGCTGAGATATCATACTGATTCAGTTCCCTCTTGGCTTTGAGCCTGTGGGATCATCATCTGTCCTCTCTAGAAGCCCTTGCTCCATTTCTCTGGCTGTAATCTATTAATTCATCACCTTCTGGGAAGCCACTGAACAGGAGAAAAAGTTGCCTGTGGAACCTGGAGAGATATGAGATCTCTCTACGCTGTTGCTAAAGGAGAGATCTTTGCTAGTGACCACCATCTTGTCTGTCTCTGTTAGAGCTTTTTCACCTTGGGCAGTCATGTCCACTGCACACTGGGTCTTCCAGCGTCCTTACTATCTTTCTCATTCTTCTGGTGTTCCCTTGCAATACATCCCTGCGTGACAGTCTCATTTTGGGAGATGTCCTGGGGCATGCACAAATGGGAGGGGAAAACCCAGCTCCAATAATAATGACCTGACATCAGTGGGGAAAGAAAGTAATACAATCCTGTCAATGTTGAATATTAATGAGACATAAATGAATTGACCAACAACTAGACTCTATTCTCAGCTCTCCTGGAAACATTCCTGTCTTTGCTATCTTCCCTGAATCCCCAAGTATTGTGTTTTCCCTTCCAGGCACACTGTTTTGTTTCTCTGGCCTAATATTCCTCTTGGTTGACTGAGAAGCCACTCAGTTATTTGAGGGGCAAAACACTCTTCCTTCCTGCCTCCCTTCCTCAACAAAACATTTCCTTCAATAGGACATTTCTTTCATCAGATATAGTTTTTTTTTTTTCCTTCCTAACACACAGACACACACACACACACACATGTAGAGACTTTCAATGTCCTAATTCATATCATTAGTTTTTTTTTTAATTTTTAAAAACATTTTATTATAGAAAACAATAAAAACAATAAAATATAAACAAAAATAGCAGTATAATGAACTCTTCTGTATCCATCATCCAGGTTCAACTCATAGTTAATCTTTTTTTATTTTATTTCTGAGATATACATTTTAAAGTAATAACTAGAATTATGACTTATAACATTATACCAGAACATATAAGATTTTTAGAAATTTCATGTAATGTCTGAAACATTTATATTAACATATTTCCATACAAATAACCCAATGAAAGTTTAGTATTAGTTGTTTTGTTTGTTTGTTTGTTTTTATACTGCAGGTTCTTGTTAGTCATCAATTTTATACACATCAGTGTATATATGTCAATCCCAATCGCCCAATTCAGCACACCACCATCCCCACCCCACTGCAGTTTTCCCCCCTTGGTGTCCATATGTCTATTCTCTACATCTGTGTCTCAACTTCTGCCCTGCAAACCGGCTCATCTGTACCATTTTTCTAGGTTCCACGTACATGCGTTAATATATGATATTTGTTTTTCTCTTTCTGACTTACTTCACTCTGTATGACAGTCTCTAGATCTATCCACGTCTCAGCAAATGACTCAATTTCGTTCCTTTTTACGGCTGAGTAATATTCCATTGTATATATGTACCACAACTTCTCTAACCATTCATCTGTCGATGGGCATTTAGGTTGCTTCCATGACCTGGCTATTGTAAATAGTGTGGCAATGAACATTGGGGTGCATGTGTCTTTTTGAATTAGGTTTTCTCTGGGTATACGCCCAGTAGTGGGATTGCTGGATCATATGGTAAATCTATTTTTAGTTTTTTAAGGAACCTCCATACTGTTCTCCA